>NC_060156.1:9356698-9400175 GCF_021292245.1 Micropterus dolomieu | reverse complement strand
AGAGGCCCCCCCCCCCCCCCAACACACACACACACACACACACACTCAAACACACAAGTATCCATAGGAACAAATATGGCCAACATCTAATTCAAGATGGCAGGGCGAGGGCTCAGGCTTCCTGGAAGAACAAAACAAGGGAGTGGACAGTGATTTGATTTCAAGTTTAATGAAAAATTGGATAGTGCGTTTTATGTTGTGTTCATGTCCAATGGGAATTACCACAGCTGCTGATGACTTGTTCACATTTTCCAAGCTGTCACCTCAAGTTCCCAGGTGGAATTTATAACCTGTAAGCTGAGGTGAAAAAAGAGAAGCCTGCCTGTTGTAAAAAACAAACAAACAAAAAAAACCCCAAGCGGCATTAAAAGCGTTTGTGAAACCAGGATATTCAAGATATTTTATGTAAAGTGACCACTGTGCAGTGGTTTTTACTCCTGACGCTTTGACCGTTGTAAACTCTTCTCCTCCTAACAACATCAAGCTCATGAGAAATAATAAGAAAAAATAATGGCATCTTTTGATCTTCAGACACAACTGAGGACTTGTGCTTAAATTTGTAGAGTCCTCCGTACAGCGGCGTAATAAACACAATAAGGGAGTTGTCGCTCAAGGGATTGTGCAGGGCTGTTCGGGATCTGCTGGTTTTTGTCAACTGAATCAAACAGAACAGAAAAACAAACAGCAGGCTCATCGTACCAATAAGAAGGTAAGGAAGAGACAAAGACTGATTTATGCCTGATGGAAATACTTGGTGTGTGTGTGTGTGTGTGTGTGATGGCATTTGTAGGCACCAGGGACTGACTGACAGGATTTGAAGGCCAGTGCAGATATTTTTGGATTGAAGCTTCCAATAACTAATATCACCTGCCTAAATTCATGACGCAGCCTTTTCATGGAAAATAAACTGGCAGTTTTACTTGGCTAAACTAAAACACGTTAAATTAAAAGCTGCACAAATATCATGGTCTAGTACAATTTAAATGGGACTGAATAACAAAGTTAAACACAAAATATGTAAAGAATCACACCAACAGATTCATGATTCCAACTGAAAAGTGATATCTGTCTAGTCTAATGTGTGTGAGTATGTGACTTATAGTCTCCAGTTGAGCTGTGACATGCTGGAGAAAAAAAAAAAGGAAATCTTTATCTAAATTGCAGACCGTTTTTGGTTTCACAGGATTACCCATACTGCACTGCCAACAGCCAGAGGATGATTGCAGACCATGCTGAATCTCTGAAATAATGTTCACTTTTATTCACAGTTTAAGGGATTTGGGTCGAGTTCTTCTCCCCCACAATCTAGAGGTGAGGGAGAGAAAAAGAAAGCACTTCACAAATTTAAATTGCTTGTGCTTTGGTCTGGTCAATGACAAGTCACCGCTACTTCAACGTCAAGGTGAATGTGAAAAATGTTTTTAAAACAAAACAACTTTAGTATTAATCTGGGGTGAAGCGGGGAGTTTGAGAAAACAGCTATTTAGAGTCTGATTCTTTGTAACATTTCTGTCTTGTGCTTGTTTTCTGTCCGTAGAGAGCTTGTTGCAAAGTCTCACATCTGGCTGTTTATTCTGCAGTCACATTGCATGGGAATAAGAAATGACAAACGTTTTTAAACTGATGCTGCAGCGTTTTGTTGACTCTGGGAAGCTACTGCAATGCAAAACAACAACCACAACAAAAAACCTCAAGATGTTTTTTGAAATTTTTTGATTTACTGCAGATTTTTTTCTGAAGAAATATTTTCTATATAGAGTTTTGTGTTTATTAACTTTCCCATAAGACATGAATGCAGTTCACCAAGGAGGCTTGCCTGTGGCTAACCTGTGACTCTCAGCTGGTGACAACCCAATTAAACATTTGTGTGCCTCCCCTGTGTTGCACATGGACAGTAGTTGTTTGTGCTTCATTCTGGCCCAAAACAGCAGGTGTGGAAGACCATTCATGCCCTTTGACTTGTTCTTTCAGTGATGCATGGCATATTAAAATCCTGCTGACCTCTCACTCTCTGACACACGCACACACACGCACACACACGCACACACACGTTATATTGACTTACATTCATTTCCTGGAGACTAACCCTAACCCCTATTTGCCTAACCCTAACCTTGACCACTAGCCGGGAAATCAGCCTTTTCCCAATTGGACAAGCTGCCCCTATCAACTGGTCTTTAGTCTGAAATGTGTCCCCGGAGGTAGCATAAGTCAGACCCAGATACACACTCACACACACAGACACAGTGAGCGAGTCGAGCTCTGAGTTTTGCTGTGCTTCTTTCTCCAGAAACAAGGGGAAAAAGGTAGATGGTTGTGGCTGGATGTAAACTACACAAGCCTGGATCCACACTCAGGACGCAGAGATTCACGAAGCAGACTGACTATGCACTTACTGAAGCCGTACAAAAATACTCGTTAAAGAGCAGAGGAGAAGCGGTTGTCAAAGGTTGGCAGTTGTGTGATGAAAAACTTGTGTCCCTGCCTTCTGACTTCAGGTGCTTTCCCCCCTTCTCGGCTGTACATTCTTCCCCGAGCATCAGATCTGCACGCTTTTGGTTTCACGATATTGCTGCAGTCAGACAAAAAACTCAACAGTATCTCAAAAAAAGGCTGAGGAAGAGGAATTACTGTTAGCAATCTTTGTGACAGAATGAAAAATAAGATGTTGTTATTATTTTGTCTACCAAAGAAGTTTGTGCCTTCTTAAAGAAGAAAAAACATTTGCTCTTAAAACAGAAGGCTGTGACAAGCAGCAAGGGAAATCCCTTTTGTCAAATAAATAATAAAGGAGTGTAAAATACTGTAAATGTAGATATAGTGGCAGGTTGTATCAAATATTACCAACTGCATTCTTTGTCTCTATAATCCCACACAGAAGATCAAAAAACGACGTAACTTTAAGTTATTTCCTACATTCAGCAAGCTGGTTTAATCAGATCAGACAGGCTGTGGAGGGTCTATGAAGGACTTGTTTAAATAAAAAATGTCTTTTATAAATTTATTAAGATATATAAATAGAAAAATGAATCGCCTAATTAATTTTGCTTTTTGTACCTTTTGTTTTTAAATAAAAACTCCTGTGACAGATCATCACAGCATGACTTGTTTGGGACAACACAAACATCTATTTCAACATATTTTAAAAATAAAACGTAATAATGCTACATGCATTGTTATTAACATATTGGGTCGATAAAAAACACATGTGCTTGTTGTCACAAACTAGACACGGAGATGTGCTTACAGTGATCCCTGTGTGTCGGCTCACACACTTCCCTCATCGCCTGGCGACAGATCTTCACTTTTCAAACAATGAAAGCACCCGAATTCAAGTTCTGAGGTCTCAGTGGAAAGCAGAGCTAATGCTTCTTGTGCTAGTGTTTGCTGGTGGATGATGTGAAGGAGGAGAACTGGGAGGCAGGGTTTGTCTTTCTGTGCTCTTTGAGTCTGTGTGCCTTCAGTAGTCAACATCACGTGCGCGGACAACGAGTCTCATGAAGCCCCTCTGGCCCAGCGCTGTCCCCGGGCGAAGGATGGGAAAAGCTGCCCTGCTTCCTGTGTGGCTGGTCGAAGCCGGGGCTGGCTTTCCTGTTTGTGTGTATGTGAATTAGTTGGACCGATATGGGTTTCAGTAGATTTTAATTTAAATGTTTTCATACCTAATATTCCAGTGTTTGTTGACAGATTTTTCTGGGGAAAAATTAATTATTTTTTCATCATGTGAAACTAAAAATCTCCATTGAAATATTACTTGTTAGGGAGAGCAGCTTATTAAAGCAACATTTTTGCAGGTCGGTGTCTGTCTTCATCCAAAAGTGTAATTCTGTGATACCCATGTCGGTCCACCCTTTGTGTATGTTTGTGGTTGTGAAGCTTGTGTGTGTGTGTTTTGTGACTCAGAAACAGGAACAGTGCGAGTTCTTTTGTCCACTTTTCCAGTTCAGAAGCTCTCGACGAAGCTGCTGGGAAACAGGCCTGTCTGCCCCGTCCTCTGCAGGGTGCCTTTGTACCAGCCGTCTTCCCTCTTCTTATGGACGAACACCACGTCCCCCTCCCGCAGCTCAATCTCCGCCTCGCTCTGGGGCGGGTAGGGCACCACCACACGATACCTGTCACACACAGAGGCAGTTATAACACACACACACGCCGCTGTGGGCAACATGCTGGGTCGGCCCACCTGAAAGAACTTCATCAGTGCAGGTGTCAGTGGAGAGGTTTTTTTATTTTTATTCTTTTATCACTTCTGAGATGTTATTCTTGGTAAACTGTGAATTACAGGTAGGGAAATATCTACTCTGGGAATCTAAGGGACCCATAAAGATGTTTATGTTGTGGTGGCAGCCCAGCTGACGGTGAGTGTCCTGTTTATTTCTCCTTTTTTGCTTGTGATTCTGTTTTCCCCTGGTGTTCTGTTTATCCTGTTCTCTGCCTGCCTCCCTGTGTCTCCTCCCCTGCGTGTGCTCTCCCTCCCTCTCTCCCTCCGCTCCTGAGCCCGGCCAACGACCCGCACCTGCACCTCGTCAGCCATCTCCTCTGCCTGCCACACCTGCCAGCAATCAGCCTCATCTCTGACAGTACTTCTACCCCGGTTCTCCAGTCACCCCTGCTTGATCGTCGTTGCTCCTTACCCGGTGCCCCTTTGCCACTCAAGCTCTTGAGTATTCTGCGCTATTTCTGTTTCCCTGTGCTTTGTTCCCTCTGCGTCTAACCCTGTCTATCTGTCTCCCCTCCAAGTCCACGCACCTCCATCCTCCGTTCCGTCAGCTGGGCTCGCCACCCTGCCCTCTCCCATCGGACCTCTCCCACGGCGTCGTCCCGGCTCCTCTCCTAGCTTCCTCGGTCCCCAGTGCCCCCAGCTCCCTTGTCTCAGTCACCTCGGTTCCCCTTGCCCGTGTTTCCCCGGCGTCCGCCTCTCCCTCACCTCCACTCCCCCAAACCCTTTTCCCCTTGAATAAAGCCTGTTCTGCCTGAGTGTTGCGTTTCAGTCCACTCTGTCCCCACACCACAGCAGATTAAAGGATTCTTGGAATCATCTGTATATTTTGTGGTGACATGTTCCCTCAACCTGCCTGGCTTACCTCATTAAGTAATTTCTTGCATTTCCCAGAATGCCTTTTGACAACCCCCTGAGGCATTTGATGTTTGTAATAGCAGGTTATTTATAAAAACAGCTGTGTAGCATGTGTATTATTGTGGCGTTCACCGACCTACTGCAGATACCTCCACTATACAGACTCCTGGTGTCTTTTACTAAATTATCTTCTACCTGTGTGATTAAATGTTGGTGCAGAATGGCAGCTGTAGCCCTTGATCTTTAATTCATTTCTGTCATCTGTCACCAGTGAACATTTTCACTGTTTGAGTTCACTGAAAACTAGTTCCAGACTGTGTGACAGCTACTCGCTCAGTTATTTTCCCTTGAACAGTCACTCCTGCAACACATATTTGAAGAAATCCGAATGTGACTGCTTCCACTTGGCTTTGCATGAAAAGCTGCTTTGTGAAGCATGACAATACCAATGTGTTTTTTGGCCTAAACACAGTTGTGTTATTCATGTATCTGGAATTATTCAAAGCCAGTAAGCGTATATCATATGTTATTATACCCACTGTGACTGCGTTTTGGTGTAAGGGCTGTCCCACGGGTTTGACATTTACCAAAATATTGGTAAGACAAGATTTCTACCCTCCCTGATTCTCTCTCTCTCTCTCACACAAACATTGCTGCCAATAGGATACACCACTTAATGCTTCATGTCTCCTCCAGTCTCTAAGTGTGTTCCTGATTTAACCGGTCTTCTCTGGGGGGCATGAAGTGTGTGTGTTTGTATGAGAGCAGAAGGGTCTGCTGGTTTGTGAATGGTTGTATCAGTCTGGGATGAAAAGATGATCTATTGATCATTTACAGCAGCATTAAGTGTTGCTGGACAGCACTAAGGGTGGGTATAGATTTTAAAGCCCCAGACGATGTGCCAGCAACAAGGACATGGATGGTGCCTTATAGGCTTCCAAGTGAAAATCACCCTGATTAAGTTTATAAGCTTTGTGAGCGGAAGTTACATACTTTGTTTCCATTTATCCTGTGGTTTTAATATTATTGAGTTTGATAATTATTTTTTTCTTCAAAGTGAATCCTAGCGCAGAAAGGTTGGGATGCCATGGCACAACAAGCTGTTTTCTTGTTCTTTCTGGTGGTTTGTTCTGGAGCTCACAAAGAAACTAGTGGTTTATAGTGCAATTTTGACTGTTAATGCTTGAGTTAGTTAGACATGACCAGTAGATCAAGAATTATGTGTTTTTTAAAAATCATTGTTCTTCTAAACAAAAAAACCCAAATTCCACCACTTTGTCTGAATAATCAAATATTTCTAAATGTCAAAATTTCTGTCTGTGTGGGCGTGTGCACGTGCCCACCTCTCTCTGGACAGGGGCTTGGGTTCAGGCCGAAGGACCATCAAAGCGTTGCCGGCACGTGGTGCCGGGGGCGACTTGGGGAAGTTTGTGTCCAGCGAACCAGACTTCCTGTGCAGAGGCTCCATCCCCATGGCCCCCGCCATATCACTCTCGATTGGACAGGAGCCGGCTCGGCCCTGTGAGGCCATCGGACAGGAACCTGATCGGGCGTGGTGGTGATGGTGGTGGGGATGGTGGGCAGGGTCGGCCAATGAGGGGTCGTGGGTGGGCGGGGAGGAGGGAGGTGAGCGAGGTTTCTTCTTGGCCGCCGCCCCCGACAAGAGCTTTAATAAGCCTCCTGCTTTCCTCTCCTTCTAAGGACGGAGAGAGTGAGGGAAGTGGACAAGAGACAAGGAGGAACAAGACGACAAAAAACAGAGATGCTGGTGAGAAACACAGGAATATAGGTTTCATAAGGCCTATTTTGAAAAGTGACAAGATGGTAATGACAGTGTTGTCTGTGCAAACCTATATTTAGAAAATTTGTTTCCCACAGGGCACAAATACCCTCCCTCCACAATAATCACAAAACACATTTATGAAACAAATATGACACATGGAATAAAAGTGGTAATAAAAGCACATTTGTTTCAGGGCAGACAGCAAAGGTGAGCTCTTTTCCTCTCAATATTCATATGGACAAAGTCTCTGGAATTCCTCGCCTACCAGAGGACAGAGACATTACATTTTTTATGATGCTGTATGTGTTGGATACTGAGGACAGATTTCTTCTACACAGTTTGAAATGATCTATTTTGTCCCACATATATGAATAGTTGAACATTTTATACCCAGATTTGCTTTCGCTGTTTGTGTGCGCATTAAACAAAGACGTGTTCATTTGTGAGCCTGGTTAGCTGTTTCCCCCTTTCTTCCAGTTTTTACATGCTCTGTAAATGCACAGACATGAGTGTGCTATCATTACTCTTGTCATCTAACTCTCAACAAGAAAGCAAACAAAATCACAGTGTTTGTTACTAACATTGCCAGATTTGTGAATTCCACCCAAAAGGTTTTAAGTTTGTGTCTTTTAGATTTAAAAATTGACAATGTTCACAGTATGAACGCCTGCTCTCTCGCTTTGCCTTTTTTTAAAGCAGACAGGTAGCTAAACAAAAGGGTTAGCTAATGATCCTTCAAGCTGAATACAGGTACATCTACTGTGCTGGTCTTAGGAATAAACTATATTGATTATAGAGAGAGTGTTTCTCTAATGGAACAAAGTCAGAGTCATGTTTTTCCATTTATGCTTGATTATAGAAAGGCTGTACAATACTGTTCATTCAGTCAAACTCACCAGGAGGACAAAACCACTTTTGTGTCTTTTGCTGCTTGGCATGATTTTAAATTCTCAGCTATGACATTGTGGATCAATACTGAGCATGCCTGAGCATAATTACATCTTTTTTTGTGGATGCATGAAGCCTCCATATCAGCTCTGTCTCAGCCATCTGTTTCCTTAATACACGGGCTGCTGGATCAAGCATCAGGTTTTTTTTTTTTTTAACATTCATTATCCATCAAACACTGTCTTTGCATCGCTGTGATGGACTGTTGTCTTCCAAACATGAAAGCAAAAAAACCCAACATGGAAATCTCAGAATACACACTGCCTTGTGATTTTATATTTAAGTCAGGATAAAAGAGAGTCATGACAGCAGCAAAGAGAGGAAGATGCTTCTAAAACGCAATCTGTAGCTCAGTGACATCCAAACTACGGCAAACATGACAAACATGATCAATATTTCTCAGCATCTGCCACCACACCATATCCATACTTTTTAGTGTTTTACCACACTCCATCACACAGCCAAGCGAGTATGAAGACAATATAGTGAAAAAACACATTTCAACTTCAGTGAAGCGTCAAGCACAAAGGGTGAGCACCTTGTCAATGCTTTGAAAAGTGTGGTGATATGTGTGAATGTTCTCTGTGCAACTTGCATAACTAAATGATAAACCACAGTCCATGAGCAGCAACAGAAAACTTTAATGACTTAGTTTTGCAACACAATCATTGGGATCTTCACACTGCCTCTTAACAAGTAGCGAGCAGGCAAAGCAAAAGCTGGCTGCTCATAAGTGCAAACCTTGTGACCTCGGAAGAAACCTCTCTGCAGTCTTAGTTGATCATTCATTATTGGTTAAGGACTTCTCTCTGTGCTGTCTTCATATGAGAGTACTTGAGGCCCTCATCTCCTTTGCTCCAGTTCGAATTACTTGTTCAAATTATTATTATTATTAATTATTATTATTAAACGTGCTACAGTGTACATTTGATGTATTGAATACTGTACATCCTATTAACATTTTTAAACAAACACGGAGAGCTTTCTCTGGATAATCATGACACCTTTTCAGTATATTTTAAGATATATCTATTTTTTTATCACTTTTTTCTACTGCCAGCTGATGCTGCCAACTAGCCTTGTGGTAGATCTGCCCAGCTGTCACACCAAATTTGCAAGCCTTTGCGGATGGCTCCGTCATACTGTTGGCTACTGAACCAGGCTTGAAGCAAACTCTGCCTGTGCTGTTGTTTCTTTCTTATTTATTATCTTGTTAACTAATAATGCCAAACAAAGTCATAGACACTCACAGTTCAGACACTGATTGTCTCTGAATGAAATTGGGGCCTATGTTATAATCTAAACTGTAAATAAATAGGGCAAAAGAACTGTGGAACGTTTGACAGATTTTCATTTCATTAAAAAAAAATCAAATAATTATACACTCACCATTCACACACTGAGCCTAAGTGCTCAAACAGAAACTAACATTCACACATATTCATTCATACGGAACAGCCACCAGGGACAATTCAAGGTTCAGTATCTTGCCCAAGGACACTTTGACATGGAGCCTGGAGGAGCTGGGGATTGAACCGCCGACCTTCCGGTTAACAGGGAACCCACTCAATCTCCTGAGCCGCCATACGGAAGGAGAATTAATAGTCCTAATGACCAGTGTTAGTATAGAGGTGGGACACCACAGAAAAAGATGCTTACCAAGCAAGAGAGGCTGTATAAACACTTTGACTCAGCAGACCCACTATGGAAAATTAGCAGCATTCCTTCTTCTTGCACTGCAAACACTATTGTTTTAGAAAGCTGAATTTCCCTAAATACCACGCCAGAGGGTGTAGGAATGTATAGCCTTTTTGTTTAACTCCCTCCCCCCAAATATAAATCACTTTTACATAAATCTAACGATGCAATGTACTGAAATATACACACATAAAATGTTCCACTGCTTTGGCAACACGTTTAACCTAAAGCTTGTTTGAATTTTAATTTGGGAAGGAGGAGAAGTAGGAGAGGGAAAAGATGAACAGATGGGGAGAAAATGGTGGAATATACAGTAGAAGGGGAAAGGAACGGAGGAGGAGAGGGCAAGACGTAGAGGGGAGGGAGGAAAGAAGGAGAGTAAAGGTGGAGAGGAAGAGAACAGGAAGGACAAAGAGAACACAGGGATGTAGAAATACATGGGAGGAGGGAGGTGGGATTGAAAGCGACAGAAAAAAAGTGAATAATCACTCCCTCTCTTCTTTCATCTGCAGGCTTAAAGGCTTAATCTGCCTCCTGTGAGTGTGTGTGCCCGCCTGTGTGTCGGTGTGTAAACGGACGAGTCGACGAACTGCTGCTGCTGTTCCAAAGTGAACCGCCAGATGGCAGCACACACTCACAACTTAACCTTTCATTCAGGCACTGGAGGAATACCTTGCTCTGCGGCACACTGGCAGGATGCTGAACTGAACTGAACCTGTAGTGTTTACTTTCTTCTTCTCAATTCCTTTTACATACTGGTATGTAAATAAACAGTATGTATGCTTGTGTGTGAAGTTTTTTTCCATTCCAAACACAAGTTTTATTAAAAAACAATCGCACCAGTGAAGATTCCTGTGCCAATGATGAGTCCATTGATAAATGCAGGTTTTGAACCGAGTAGATGCAGGGGTGTTAAGATTTCTCAGGGTTGAGAGGAATGATGCTCTGAACACCAGTTTCTGTCCACCCACCAAGCCAATTACTTGCCCACGCTCACTCTTAAAATGCTTTTAGGGTAAATTATGTGAAAGAAAAAAACATTTAAAAACTACAATTACCACCCCAAAGTTTTTCGTCTCCACCAACAAGTCAAGCTGCAGTGTATATCCATGTGTGTCCAGATAGAAAGAACTGGAAGAAAGTGAATAAAAGTTATAAAGTAACACTCTAAATGGCTAAATGGAAGTTGTCATATAATATTTTATATTGTTGTTCTGATCTATTCTGCTATACAAATAAAGTTATTTTTATTACTAATAATATATATTGTTAAACTGATTAATGAAGGACTATCTTAGATGTATTACACATGGAATCGCCCAATGTATTCTTAAATTAAATTAAAACTGCAAGCAGAAATGAATGGGCCCTGGCACCTTAATATTATTTAAACAGGTAACATAAAATTCACCCCATAAAGTTGGTTGTCATGAAGAGGGAATAAGCTGAGACCAAAAACCGCTTCTTTGTACCAGGCTGTAAAGATGTTTACTTCTTTTAAGCAGGGCATTTTAAAATCGGGATCTTTGGATACTGACTTGCTTTTGATGCCAGCCTCAAGTGGCCATTCGAGGAATTGCAGATTTTGGCACTTTGAGTTGGCTTCATATTTCAGCCATTTCGAAGAATGGCCAACTCCTGCATTTCATTTCGTTGGCAGCTCCCCTGCTAGTGCGCAGACTTCTTGGAAATGGTGTACAAACACATCTCAATGTCCAACGTGATATGTGTCTTTAACGCTGGCTGTGCTCTAGACAGTGTGTCAAACACAAATTATCCCAACATCCAGACAGTTATTATAACTGCTTCATCATTTCCTCTGTAGCAAAGACTGACTCAACACGGCCTCATCGCAGTACTGTGAATGAGGGTTAGGTTGAACAGTTTATTACAGGATATTATTATGATATAGTATTTTTGGGACTGAGAGTGACAATGATTGATTATTTTGTGCTAATAATAATCCTGCCCAAAAACTAAGTATTCTAGTTTTTCTCCATTATTTTTTTAATCTTAAGGGCGTAAGGGCGTAAAAGCTTCTGAAACAGCATTTAGATCATATCTGGATGCTAGAGCAAAATCCGTATGGATTGTTTTGGGTAGAGTAGCAGCTCTTTTTGGCTGGGTAAGGCAAATCGTCACTTCAGATTTATAGATAGCTGAGAAAGATCATTCCAAAACAAACTAGAATGATTTCTAAGGCATTTTTATTTTCTAGGATGCTAGCTCTTTAATATCAGAATGACACAAAAGGATAACATGAACGGTTTATTTTTAACAAATGATACAGCACATTAACTACCATGTTCCAAATTTTATGCAATATATTCAGCATGAGTTATAATCTCTGAAAAAATAAGAGTTCAAGCCATCTTTGAGTGTAACGATGTAAACAAGGCTGCTGCATGCTGTTCCATAGTCAATGAGCTGTTTGTCAGCTCGCCATAGATTAGCTGTCCCAGACAGTGGAGCCAACAGTGAAACAAATGGAGCTGAGACAGATGCAAGCTTTCTGTGCCATCTTTCACTGTCAGTTCAGCCCGGCTTAACATCCACAGCTTTAACACTGCAGATCTCGCAACATATAGGATGGCATTCAGCATTTGTGCCAGCTGCCTGGGTTAATGACACTTACTGAGGTAGGAGAGGACTACTGGCCCATCACACACACACACACACACACACACACACAATAGATTTCACATTCACAGAGCCACGTGAAACCTGCATCCTGACATGGTGTTAAAGGCAATTACAGTATCTAAGGTGAGTTTTATTTACAGGATGACTGAAACCTTTAACATTTTCAGGCACCATTGTTTCTTATTTCACCATTTAAATTGTACTTCATTCTCCACTTTATTTTTGTGTTTACTCACTACTTGAATCTGCTCCCTTTCTCTTCAGTTTCTTTTTCCCCACACACACGCACACACACACCTACACCTCTGGTCTCTTACTGAAAACACACCGGCTTGCCCCGCCTCTTTCTGTTTCTCTCTCCCTCAGCAGTACCTTTAATAAAAAGCTGAAAAGACACAGAACTTGTCTTTTGGATTTTTTCACCCGCGAGTCCGCTGTTACAGCAGCAGGTGCTCTGCATGTGGAGGCGTCTTGTTAATGACATAGCCCATCAAAACCAAGTACTGAATGACATCTGCACTGGTATGTTTACTGTTCACTGTTGCTTTATCTGGTCCGTGCTTGTAAAATATCCACCGTGTCCGCCTCTTGTAACATAATACCAGATAACACCTCTCTCTGTGTTTCTCTGCAAAATGCTAAAACAGGTTGCATAATATACCTGGTCGGCCGTTAATACAGCTGGGCCACCCAGTGAAGTCTACATATGTGGAAAACACGCCAAACGTTCCAGCTCCTCAGTTGTGAAGAGTTGTTTTTCTTTGTCTTATATAGTGGTTCATCAATACGTTTTGAATGTTGATCAGAAAAAATAAGTTATTTGAAGACATCAGGATCAGTATCTATTTCCACAGTGGCCCTTTCACAGTATGACTGTTGAATGTTGGTGCAAAATGGCACATCTTAAAACATGGCAATGATATCTGACTTGCAGCTAAAATGTGCTTCTGTGGTGGTGAGGATGAGGCTCACCTTCTCTGCTTTGGGCGTGATGGCACCCTGGGTGTGGGAGGGGCCCGGCAATGGCGGCTGGAGGGGACTGACTGGCTCCCCGTTGAGGAGCACCGCTGACACGTTAGGAGGCGTGAGACAGGAGAGAGGGGAGGAGAGGGGGAGGAGGGGCCGCGAGGCGGGGGAAGAGAGGGGTGAGGGTCCTAAGCTGGGTCCTGGAGACACCATGGAGAGAGGACGACCCGATTGGCCGGGGCAGCGTGAAGGGGAGGAACTCTGAGGACGCAGCGGGGAGATGGCCACTGTGGGACGCTCTGGGCTTCCAGCAGGAGGACTGTGGACTAAAACAGACACATGTGTTAGTACAATTGTGAGAGCCATCAGTCATCACTAGTTCTGTGAGGGAACACGCCAATATTTTGGGAGTCTGACTCAGAGATCTTCTTCCTTATTTGTTGGGGAGAGAATTGGTATCAAAGTAATCTGTGTCTCTGGTATGTAGGTCTGTCTGGTCCACTTGCTTTCAAAGACAGACACTCCCTGGTACCTGTAAAATATAGACACACTACTGGATTGTTTTGTGGCAACTTTAGATTACTGTAATGTCTATTTTGATATACTGGGTAATTCAAAATGTAATTACTTGACACAGTGTTCTGCTTAAGTCTTAAAGGCTTAAGCAGAACAGTGGTAAAGGCTGCGGAAGAAACACTCCAGAGAGATGGCAACCCTATCAGAAAGATATAGTAGATGAACGCAATTATTTACAAATTACTGTGTGGGGTCTTGAGGACACCTCACTTGCACATCTTCTGACTAAAACCCATAAACACGGGGAGAACAGGCTAATCTGAGAGGATGCGGTCCAAAATTCAAACTAACTTACTCAAAATGTGAAAAAAATAGAAAGCTTCAAAGAAACTGTGAATAATATAAGCTTAACTCAAGGCCCTAATTCTGAACGAACCCCTTGTAGAAATAAAAACTGGCTGCGATAACCTAAGTTTGGAGCACTTTTCTCAGCCTTTGAATTTGTATGAGGACATTTGGTGCTCATGCGGATAAAAGTACACCCACATAAACACACGAACACTTTGCACACACACACACACACACACACACACACACACACATACACACACACACACACACACAGTTGCTAGCCACCTGCTCTTCTACACTGCAGTACTCAAGCAGAAATCCATAGAGGCGCATGGGTCATGTGATAAAACCACTAAATGCCAGAACTATGCACATACTTTATTTTGTAATGGAGACCAGATGTGTGTCTGTTTGTGTGTGTGTGTGTGTGAGAGAGAGACAGAGTGAGAGAGAGAGAGAGTGAGAGAGAGAAAGAGAGACAGAGGGAGGAAAAGAGGGAGAGAAAAACAGGGAGAAAAACGAAGGAGGTAGACAGAGAGAGACATGAAGCTCTGTCATTACGCCTCCATAAAACAAAAAGCACAGTGATGTCATTCAGCTGTGTGTTTGTGAGCCTGTGTGTGTACGTGGGAGAGAGCACATGTCTGTGTCTGTGTGTGTTATTCTTGGAAGTGTTCTGGCAGTGTGTACTCTTCTGCCTCCCAAAAGAAACCTTCGCCATTATTTTCTTTGAGCGAGACGGAAAAAATACAAAGAGGAAGAGAGAAAGGGGTGCTGGAGAGATGAATAGACTCTGAGTGGAGAACAAGGCTGATATGATCTAGACCTTGTACAGACTCAGGTCTGTGTGTGTTGGTGAGAATTGTGCGTGAGCGTGTGCACGACAGGCACAAACAGTACCACAGCGTGATCAGAGCTCTTAGCAATGTCTTTGAGTTGGGTGCATACTGCATGTGCACAGTTTACATGTTTGAGGGCATGTTGTAACACTGCAACTGTGCCAAATTATTCTGTGAGTTACAGTGTGTTCTTGTAACAATTCTGCAGTAGTGGCTTATGTTTAGTGATGATTCGGTGGGTTCATATTAGGGCTGCACAATTAATTGATATCGATCGCGATTACGATTTTAGCTTCCCACAATTAAATGAACACGATAAACGGTGATATCACCGTTTAAAATGCGTGCTCCGCTCATGGAAAAGTCTCCTGCATATCAAATCAAGCGCTTCCTAAACTTACAGCCAAGGGGGAGATTTGGCTGCACGCGCACCCTCCTGCTGCTACAGTCCAGAGTAGACAGTCCACGAGTTCCATGTGTCTGCCGCGCCATGGCTGCCAGAGCTGGTCGCGGCCCTTCTAGTCAAGGGGGTAAGCAAGAGATCGGACAGTGAAGCCGACCAAAGCCTGCATGGAGGGATCCATGTAGGCCCAAAAATGACGTCAAAACCCTGTGACACCCCGTCGCACATGAGAGATGTAACCGTATTGCTTAGATTATAAACTCTCAGCAATCTAAAAAAAATATTCGGCCATCAGTGACGCTGCGTTGGTGTTTCACAGGTAAGCCTCGGAGGTGGGCTGATTAATCAGTGACAATCCTAGTCAGACAGATACACTGAGCCATGGAACTTTTTGTTGGTGCAGCTACCAGAATTACGGTGTTTCTGCCGTTGTTCTACGT
Source organism: Micropterus dolomieu (assembly GCF_021292245.1). Lineage (NCBI taxonomy): Eukaryota > Metazoa > Chordata > Actinopteri > Centrarchiformes > Centrarchidae > Micropterus > Micropterus dolomieu. Next base: position 9,384,514 of record NC_060156.1, on the reverse strand, counting down.
CATTAAACCACGGATATGCTGCGTGATCATGTGCAGTAGACGCTGGTGCCAACAGGAAGTAGCCCTCTAGTAGTATTTTATTGGTCCAAACCTGGCTTCACTCCTCTCCATTCAAATCAGCGGAGTGGCTTCGTCCACTAATATACTGCCTATGAGTACATACTCCCGATCATAAATCAACAAAAAACACAGTTAAAACAGACAAAAAGAACCATGTCTCTACATAGCCTGCTTAATCATAGAAGAAGCACAAAAGCAAGCACTGATTACCAAATCAACATCTCATGCAAAATCAGGCAGAAATGATTCTGAAATGCTCCCTGTGGGAGAGCCATGCAGACAACCGAACAAAATGGGGTCACAGAGAACTGTTGCTGGTAAGCAGAGCAGAAGCCATAGGTAGAAGCACAACAAGGACAAAAGCCAACAAAAAACAACAAGCCAACAATGTGCTCGCCTCCTGAAATGAGTCTGAGACGCTGCCAGTGGAAGTTAACGCTGTGCAGAGGACGGGACAAAACCGTGGCGTGGCAGTAGCCGGACTCAGTGGACTCCAGGTAAAATAAAGGAACAGTCTTCTTTTGTTGCAAAGATTTGTACATGCAGAAATCCAGCACACCATGGACTTGAAAATAGTTGCCTGTTTATTTAATTTTTAAAATGTTTTATTTGAAAGTGCAATAGAAATTGTTGTTCCTAAAATAAATGAATAATCGTGATCTCAATATAGATCAAAATAATCGTGATTATCATTTTGGCCATAATCGTGCAGCCCTAGTTCATGTAGTGTAGAGAGAGGTAAGAATGTGGATGAGGTTTACTTCCAGTAACAGTATCATAATGGGTTCACTATCTATTCTCATACTTGTAGTCAGTCTGGAAAGACCATTTTACTTGGACCACAGTTTTGTCTCAATTTAATCTGCACCTGAACCATCCTCTAATTTTCATGGGAGAAATGTCTGTGTGACTAACCAGTGGAAAAACACTGGCAGTGAACATTTTGCAGATACAGACATCCTCTCATATATGTTGAAGCATTTAATTTACCCCAAAATACACCAGTCCCCAGGAATCTTTCAGTGTGGATGTACTTTGCACGTTCAGTCAAAGGACAGGCAGGTTAGGGCCGACCTGGGGCCCTTAAGGGGTTGAAGACGCTGACAATATAATTGCAATGTCCCTGCCGGTTCCAGTTGCATGTCATTCCTCATCTCTCTCTCCTCATTTCCTATCACCTCTGTACTGTCTCTCCTATCTTAAAAAGGTGAAAATGCCTGAAATAAATAAATCAGGCGGTTACGTGAATTGGAGAGGTTACAATATATTGACATTTATACATACAATTTATGGACACAAATATATGTCCACATACTTTAGTGTAGTTTTGGGCTGGGGCTGTTTTTCATGATTTGGACTTGGCCCCTTTGTTCCAGTTAAGGGAAATATTACTGCTACAGCACACAATGATATTTTAGTTAATTGTCCACTTCTAACTTTGTGGCAACTGTTTGTGGAAAACTCTTTATTGTTTCAGAATGAAACAGCCATGTACCAAGCCATAAATAAATGGTTTCCCCAGTTCCTGGAATGCACAGAGCCCTCTCCAATCCAACACCTTTAAGACAAACTGGAACGCCTACTGCAAGCCAAGTTTTATTGCCCAACATCATTGGCTAACCTCACTGATGCTCCTGTGGCTGAACGGGAGCAAATTCATGGAGACAGGTTACAGAATCTTACCAGAGGAGTGGCTCCTGTTATAGCAGCACATTAATCATGATTTTGGAATGAGTTCAAATGTTCACAAACTTCTGGCCATGTGCTGTATGTGAATGCCACTAACTGGATCTCATCCTTCTCATTCATTTGGGTGTTCATCAAACCTTTTGTAGATCTATTTTGGGGGTTTGCTTTGGTTTAAACATGACTAACCTCCAGTTTTGTCAATGCTGTTAAAGAGGCTGCTGAGAGCAGATGCCTGCAAATATTTACATGGTGTAGAGGCTACTTGAATTAATGAGTGATCAATATTCTATTATTCCGTAATCAGAGACTAAAGGACTAAAATGCTGCAAGGTCCCCACTGATCTGGACTCTGCTCTTTTAGCGCAAGAGGCAATATTGCAGAGCATGAAGTTGAAAAAAAAGATACATCTCCATGTGGTTAAATACTTTATTGTGTAGAGAGATTCACATTTCTCTCTTTCTTGGTCAAGAGAATTATGAATCCTTTACTTAAAATGGTGGTCGGGTCTGTGCCAGTATGATAGCTCATAATAATCAGTAAACATGTGATTGGGATAGATCAATCAACTGTTAAAGGGCAACAAAACTGAAAACACATGCTTCTGAATGTTTAATGAACCCAGTGTAACTATACAGATATAAAAATGCTTCATGATTAAAAGCTATTATGAGTATTTCTACAGTTGCATTTGTTTCTGCTTACCCAGCTGCATTGAGGTGCGTGCCTGGTTAACCGTATGCTGACTAGAGCGCAGGCAGTTCTTCAGCTGGGCGGCAGCAGTTTGCGGCGAGGAGGCGGGACTGACGCTGTTAACAGAGTTGACTGAGTTTACCAGTGGGGTGGAGGGACGGGACGAAGAGGGTCCCGAGGACCCCGGGGACGAAGGGTCGGAGATTTTACTCCCCCCTCCACCTCCTCCACCTACTGGACTGGACAAACACGAGCCCCGAGAAGCACCAACTCCAAATGGAGCCCTGCAAAGGAGAGAGGGGAGAGAGTGGGTTGTCACTGAATGTTAATCTGATCAATAAATGCTAGTTTAGCCACGCTAGCAGTGGGGCCCTATACATAGCAATATCTGTCTGTCTGTCCACCACTTTGATCCAGACAGAAATATCTCAACTACTATTAAATGGATTGCCATGAAATGTGGAACAGATATCCATGGTGCCAAGATGATGCATCACAATGAGTTTGGTGAGCACCTGACTTTTCCTCTAGCGCCACCATGAGGTTGATATTTGTGGTTTTGGAACTGTAATAACTTTGGTGATCCCTGACATTTCATCTCACGCCATCATCAGGTTAAATTTAGAATTTGTCTAAAACTTTTGGTTGCAAATTCCCACTTTGTTTTTAGTGCTAATTAGCAAATATTAGCATGCTAACAAGCAACAAATATGCTTAAACATGGTCACTGTTATATTTGCTTATAACATGTTATCGTCATGTTAGCACGCTAAAGTTAGCATTCAGCTCAAAGCAACGCTGTGCCTAAGTACAGCCTAACAGACCTGTTAGCATGGTTGTATTGTCTTCTACTCTCGTCTTGTTTAGTACAAAATGTTAATAGCCAGTATTCAGTCTATAATGGCAGAGCAGGAGCTGCAAACGGTACTATTATCCTCTGTCAATGTGAGTGATTTCACTGCTATTATCTGGCCGGTGGATCAGCACGACATGGTGTCTTTCTGTAACATATATGGAGCTGCAGGCTGCTCATGTTTCTGTCTGCAGAGTGCTGAATGGCAGAACAGTGAGCTGAACCGTATTGACTCGGTGGAATTCACATTCTTATGGCTCTCATTGACTTCCCGTCACACACATACAGAGTTATGGCTTTCTGTGTATGTGTGTCCACAAATGGAAACAGCGAAGTTCTTCACACATTCTTTGATTTGAGGTTCTCCACGGACAAGGCACACATGCTTTCATTTGAACTGCTGATTGTGTGAGTTGTGTCAGTAACTTTTGAGATTTCATACAATTTTATAAGAGCAGACAATCATCCTTTGCACCAAAGCTGCATACTTTCTGCATTTACTCCATTATGATGCGTAACAAATTTTCAAATACATCCAGGATAACAATAATCCAAATGCATTCATGAAATCTTATGTGGAATCTGATCAAATTTTATGTTGGTATCAACTATCATAATAAATTCCACAACAAATATATAAATATTCCAACTGCATTTAAGAAAAATGACATGCCTATTTGGCCTCCTGTATTGGTGTAACTCTACAGTGTGTGTGTGTGTGTGTGTGTGTGTGTGTGTGTGTATGTGCATCTTTGGCAGCCGCTCATTATCATATTGAGAAATTTCTGAGCTGCACTGCAGACAAAAGAGGGGGGAGAAGGAAGGAGGGAGGGAAGGAAGGAGGGAGAGGGTATGCTTGCGTAAAAATAACAAATTGCCTCTCATTTGATTACTCGCCTATCCTGCCTTTCTCTCTCTCTCTCTCCCTCTCTCAGATTGCATAACTGCAGAATGTGAAGCAGTCAATCATATCCACTGGAGAGGGACACCTGCTGTTTTTGAAGCCGTTTCATCTATTGATTTTCTTTTTCTTCTTTCTCCTTCTCCCTCCTCTTCACTCTGTCACTTTCTCTTTCAACTACCTTCTATTTCATTTTCCTCTCATCTTCCTGTACATTGTTCTACCTACTTCACCTTTTTCTTTCTCCATCCCATTCAGTCCCTCCTCTCTGCTCAGTTTCTTTCTCACACGTTCTCTGTCTCTCCTACAGTACCATTTCTTTCTCTTCATCTTCTCATCATATTTCTCACCCTTCCTTCTGCCTTTGTTTTCTTTCCTTTTTCTATTATTCTAATTCTCCCTTGCTTCTCATTTCCTTCCCCTCTCTCATTTTCTCTGACCGCATCACAGAGCAGAATACAGATTAGATGAACAGCAACTGCAAATGTTTTCACGCATACAGGAATAATGAGGGTAATTAAATCGCCAAATATGATTTCAGCACACTCATTTTTTTTATTTATTTGATTTGAGGAATTATGAGTAACACTGTGTAGAATGCCAAAAGTAACGATGATGATGATGATGATGATGATGATGATGATGATGATGATGATGATGATGGTGATGATAATCTGCACAGAGTATGTGGTTGCCTAACATTAAAAAGACAGCCAGTATCAACTGACTGCGTCTTAAAATCAAATTTGAAATATCTCAGGTTTTGTAAGGTCTCTTAAAATCTGCTTTCCTACTCAGAGTTAAATCAGATTTTAAGACTCATCTTAGAAAAAGATTTGTACATACAAATCTAAAATTTCCAAAAGAGATTGATTGGTTTGAACTGATTTTCACCTGATTTCCATTCTATTCAAAGTGGTTTTGTTTTCTGTTGTAGAGGACAGTGTTCACAGCAGTGTACAGCCACTTCCTGATAAGCACTTCTCAGAATATGCCTCTGGTGGATTCGCTGTTGTGACCAAATGATTTTGGTAGTTTTGGTGGCCAGAGGTGAAAGCAGAGTCCTGACAAAGCAGGGCACAGTGTGGCGTAGAGGCTAAAGCGGAAAGAATACATTATCAGCACGAAGTATCTGCAGATTGCACCTCCGCCAACTGAAGCCCAAAAAATTGCTTTTTGGGGCGTGCCTTTGTGACAAGAGGCACTCTGAATACACGGAAACACACGTGCAATTACATGCCATAACAAGTACCAAAATTGCACTTCTCCGCCTGATCTGTATTTGGGTTCAGTTGGAGCCAGGAAATATCCACCAAAAATTACAATGTAAATTACAGTGTACAAATTACAGCAATGTTACCACTGCCTGTGAGGAGAAAATTAGGGGCCTTAGACTGATTGTGTTGGCTTCATGACAAAAACAAGTGAACTGAATGATAAGTAAAGCAAAGGTTTGAAAAAACAGCTGTTTAAAACTGCATATATAAATGCCATAAATGTTTTCATTGATTTCAAAGGTTTCATTGGCTTCAGTGCAAAAAGAGAAGGAGCTATCCTTCAAGCTTCATCACCACCACTAATATGACAGCTACTTTATCTGGATGCTGCAGAAGCCGTATCTCCACGATACCCTCCACCCTCTTCATGCCAAAGCCTGAGCTCACTGACCTGGACACGGGGGTGACATAGTTTCCTGGGAAGACACCGGAGGCAGCGGTTCTCAGTGAGGTGCCCTTGAACCATCCGTCCTGACACTTCTCTGTCACCCGGTACATCTCCCCTTTCCTAAGTTCAAGCTCATCAGCCTTCTGGGGCTTGTATGCGTATAGAGCCAGATATCTGGGGAACAAAAGCAACAGATAATATGTAACAGTGAGTCAATTCTGCAGGAAATATTGAGAAACTGTTCACTAAATAACAATTATTTCCCTTGTGGATTACCCCTAATATGTATTATGCAAAGTAAAAGCAAAACCATTACAAAAGCACAATTCAAATAAATCAATGAATAAAGAAATGTAAAACATTAGCAAATGAATGAACTAAAAAACAAGTACAAATGTCTGTCAGTATGCTAAGAAGGAAGGAGAGAATACCACATTTCACTGCTCTTTTATTTAAATCAGAAGCCAAATAACTCGTCCGGTATCAAGATAATGACAAATTCCATTTTTTCCAAACAAAATAAATAGTGTATTTCTACACATCTTATCTTTAGTTGTTTAACCGAGATTTACTGTGCAGAGGAACAAACTATGGAAGCATATAAGGGACTATATTAAAATGATAATGTAAACTTGAAAATGAAATTCCAAAATGGCATTATCATTGTCCACATGTGTTATTTGAGTAAAAATTAAAAAGCAAAAATCCAATTTGCATTTTCCCAGACTTTTTTATGACAATATTAAAATGAAAATGGAAAAGCTGACATTTAATTTCCAAAGTTGTACCACGCAGTGGGCAATATTCAAATGTTAATTTAAAATATAAAAGTAAAATGCAATATAAATAATGTAACCTGATTTTCCATTTATACAAGCAATATTTAAGTCAAAGTGGCATGTTCATTGAATTATATTTTTTGGGGGGGATATATAATATATTGCAATAAACTATGAGCTATAGCACAGCCATTACAAAAATCTCTTATTATAAAAAAAAAAAGGCTGACTCGCATCAAATCAAAGATGGATTACTGCTTTAATATTGCAGTGTATCCTGGGATTCATTAAATCATTAAGGATAATTCAAGTCATTAGTAGTAATGTGACCACCAGAGGCTGACTGAATGATTTTTTCCCCTCCAAAATTCTATGGTAAGCCATGCAAAGGTACTTAATCAATATGTCCTTGTTTACCTGCCTGCTAACTGGTACACTGATGAATGCAGTACTTAGCATCTCACTATATGTGATTATGTTTATGCATTGAGTATTGTGTATTTCCTTTGACTTAACATATAAATGAGTTTCTGGTTCTGTCGCTGGGAGACATTCGTAGTATGTGGTGCCAAACTCCGAGAGAAGATGATAAGACCACAGAGTAAACAAGCCCTATATGTGCTGCCTCCTGGTTGCCATGGTAACAGATGTGGGGACCATCTCCTGTCTCCCCATGGCAACAGGAATAGTTGCCAGGTCAAGATGGAAACGTCCGACCTCATCAGAAGAACAAACCCAACACGGACATGTGTGTATTAATTGTATGTGTGTGTGTATGTGAGCCAGTGTCCTTGTATGTGTGTGTGTATGTGAGCCAGTGTCCTTGTGTGTGTGTGTATGTGCCCAGCGCTACTTGGAATGTGATATTATTGAAGCTAACAACATTGCTGTATTTGACTCACATCCTGCAGGTAAGACACCAGTTAACAGTAAACAGCACACACACACACACACACACACACACACACACACGTGCGTAGTTTTACTTTTACTATATTTGTGAGGACCACCATTGCCATAGTGCATTCCATGGCGCCTTAACAAAACCATACACCTGATTCTAACCTTGGAAGAGGTGAGGACTGACCAAATCTCTATCCAAAAATATCCCAAACTGTCCTCACTCTCAATGTCTAAAGCTCAAATTGGTCTGCACAAAGACAAAAGTACAAAAGCACAAACACACACTCACCTTGAAGATACCCATATCTTTCTGGCAGTTACCTGGTAGATTAATTATGAGGTAAATTATAGAACAGTCTTGCTCAGCGTTGGAGTCTCACCAGCCATCTGGATGTGACTAGTGAGGTTACATTTCCACAAGAATTTAATTGTGTTTGTGAGTGTGTGTCAGGTGGGTTTTGGCTCCTAATCCATTCTAGAAATTATCAACTTGTGAAGTAATTTAAATCAATAGCAAAGCCTCTAACTGCAGCCTGTGTAACCCTACTTAGTTAGTCTCTTCTGAGTTGTGTACCGAGTGCTCTATTGTAATATCAGCATATAGAATGTTTCAGCAAATTTGGCCAGATCCATTTTAAAAAAGAAAAACAAATCCCCCTATAATCCCTAAAAAGCTGAAACATGTCAGCATGAGAGTTGCGCATATATTCTGAACTAAATGTATATCTAATCCTGCATTTGTTTGTAGAGACTAAACACTTCGTTGTTCATTAATGAAAAAATGGTGTACAATGTAAGCCATGGTTGTGCTGTTGAAAGCCTAGTTATAAAACACTGATGTAAGCATCACAACTGAGGGAATGGTGTGTGACTGTAGTTTTTCCTTTCTGAGGGGGATTTCATCCTTGACCAGTGGAGGAGTAAATGTGGTTGCAGAGGTGGTGGAACATGGCCAGTAACCCCCGGGCACAAAAGAGGAAATATTTTTAACGCTGCCAGGAGGCGGAGTCTGAAATCATGGTTGGATCTCAGGAACATATCCACTCTGTTGAAAAACTGAACGGGAAGGAGGAACTAAAAAACCCAGGTCGCAGGTGGGTGAGCTGACAGCACCCCGAGGTATACTCACATGTTGAGTGGCAGCTGCACCTTGGCATGGGCCAGCAGCTCAGAGGTTATGGATGCCACTTTGGGGGGCACCAGCACCCCCGCTGAGGAAGGAGAGGGACCCGGCTGGGATACATCCTAAAGACACACAGACAAAGACATACAATGTGAGTGGTTTCATTTAAAATAAAACATTACCTATTACAAAATGTGACAGCAGCATCTCTAGCTGTGAATTCAACCAGGGGCAATAAATGAAAAAGCAATGTGTCTCCAGTCTACAGCTATCAAAAAGAGGAATGTTTTTATTCACATGGAACTGTCACAGTAGGTGGTTGGGGCATAAGATCATAAAATCTAGTGGAAATGGACTGACAAAAGTGAACTTTTCCAAAATGTACGTGAATGTGTTCTTCAATATATGCTTAGAGATGTATATGATATGATGTATATGTTGACTGATATATAACAATAAAATGCAGAACAAAAAGATATGTTAAAGGTGGTTAGAAAAATGAAATAATAATATGGCATTAATCAACTTAATCAGCACTGTGTCCCACACAGCTTTTACACATATTATGCTAATTACAGTGTGAGTGTGTGTGTTTGCGTGTGAACCTGGATGCGTGCAGCGGCCCTGGGGTCAGAGGAGCTGATGAGGACGGGGTGGGAGATCTCCATACTGTGTCTGTTGTTAAGCTGGGCTGCCCTCTGGCTGACGGACAGCGCTGAGAACGAATGCCTCTTCTTGGCGTTTTTCTTCCCTTCGCCTCTCCGATGGCCAGAGCCATTTCCATTGGACGGGGATGCGGTGGGGGAGGGGCCAGGAGTGCAGGGGCCCAACGGGGCTGGCTCAGAGCTGGGACCTGGAACGTTAGTAGGGGTGGGCTTGTCGATCTCCATCAACTGCTTGGCTGTTTCATTTAACTGGAGGAGAGCACAGGCGGTGAGGAGGGGAGAACAGAAGAAGGAAGGAGAGGAGGACAAGAGAGAAGAGCGGAGAAGTTCAGGTGTTAGATTTCAGTCCTCAGTGGTTCACATCCATAACAAGATCCTCAGCACACACAAGAAGTGTGTTTGTGTGGCCTTTCCTCGCTTGTTCTTGTTGGCAGCTTTTCAAACCAGCAACATAACAATCATCACTTACAATCAATCAACAGCTGTTCTAGTGAGACTCCCTCTGTGTAACACACACTCTCACTGTCTCTCTTTGTCAAATAACCCACCCAAACGTGAGCATCCCTAGAGCTTGGCAGGATTATTCTTCCTCTCCTCACTTTGGTTTCATTTCAGTTCAAACTTGGGTAAAATCTGATACATTAAAAGTTATCTAATTTTTAAAATATAAGAATTCCACCTTTTTCATACATAAGGACAGAACAGTGTTTGATGGTCTACCTTAGTTTACCTGTAAGAATTTCACGATGTTTTAAGTAATTTACACAGTTAAAAAGAATCCCTCCAACTCGATTGTATGCCAAATATAATCACCAAGTCCCTGATTTAACAGTTCGGTTAATCCAAAACATCCTAGACTGGGTAAAAAAGAAATGACATGTCTGATGAATGTCTGCCCCCCTGTCCGGCCCCGTGACAAACCAATACATAATTCAATAAATAATAAAACAGACAAAGGAGTATATTAATACTCTCTTGTTAAAGTAAAATCTGTCTGGCACAATATGGTATCCAGCTCATCATACTCTATACCAAGCTGCTGGGCAGGACAGGTTTAAAAAAAAAAAAAAAAAAAAAATACAAACAAAGAAATGATGATGACAAATAACAGACACACAGAAACTTCTTTCCCTGGTTGTCTTTTCAGTTCCATGACGCCTTTGGGAATAATGAAGCAAATTAGCCTATACGTATAATCTTTGCACTTCGTTGATTTTGATGTTTCAGATTTGATTCAATATTGTGTAAGATTAGTATAAAGACGGATTTCTGAAAATAACTTGTGAAGAGAGCAGCATGATGAGGAATTGTGCAATACCCACAAAAGTGATGGGTGTGTGACCTGAAGATCTGTCGTCTTACCCTTTTCTAATGAGGATCACAATGGAAATAAACTTTTAGCTGTATCACGTTTTTATGCTCCACAATTTTAATTCCTTGTCAGGACTGAGTGATTGTAGCCTTGTATTTACTTTTAGTATTACCAGACAACTGTGAGAAATAAACACTGCTTCTAGCACAGAGCTGCATATATTGAATGGTTTGGTCTAAGCTTTTTTTGTTGCACCAGAAACTGCACAGGAATAAACACCTGGTTTTAAGGTACAACTGCCCTCTCTGTTGCTGCATGTTTTTTTATGAGAAGCATAAATTTTGTTATGATTTTTCTAAAATTATCAGGAACAAAAGCAAGGTAGTGAGTCATTAAGTCTTAGGGCTGAAACGATTGATCGATTAATTCGATTACTAAAAAGCAATTGCAAATTCTTGCATCAATGTCCATATAACTATATACAACACTGTTTCGCACAAACATTTATTACTGTCGCACATCGTGCTTACGCTCTGTGAAAAACACGACGTGATTATGATGGCGATTTTTGCAAAGTGGAGGAAGAGAGAGAAAATAGCTAATGTATGGGATTATTTCAAGCTAAAAGAAAAGAACAGGTAGGTAGGTTTATTGTCACAATATAACAAGTTATAGAGTGAAATTGAGTTTTGTTACTCCTTTATGCTACATAGCAAACTATACATTTACATTTACTTATTTGGCAGACGCTTTTATCCAAAGCGACTTACATTTGAGAAACAACATACAAGCATCAACAAAGCATCAAATACAGCACAAGACAACAACTAACAATACATACTAGTAAGAGCAGCAATAAATACTAGTAAGAGCAGCAATAAATACTAGCAAGAGCTAATAGCACATATCGCATCAATGGGGTAAATACCTAGGGAAAGAAGTGAGAGTTAACAAAAAAGTGCAATCAATATAAGTACAATATACATTAATACAGAATAAAATATGAAAAATGGTAAACAGAAATAACCTATCATCAATGGTGCAGTGCAGGGGATGAATTAGAGCTTAAGAATCTGATAGCTTGGGGGAAAAAGCTGCTCTGCAGTCTGGTGGTGCGGCAGCAGAAACTTCTATATCTCTTCCCAGAAGGAAGCAGGCTGAACAGGCTGTGGCTGGGTGGGTACTGTCCTTTAGTATCCCTTCGGCTCTGCGTAGGCACCTCACTTCACCGATATCACTGATGCTTGGGAGATGGGTACTAGCAATGATCTTCTGAGCAATTTTAATCACCCGCTGCTCTGTAATATTACAGTCCGTCCACCGCAATGTGGCCTACCAATAGACCATATATAAAACCGCAAAGGCACGACGGTGAATGTAACAGTCCGTCCACCGCAATGTGGCATACCAATAGACCATATATAAAACCGCAAAGGCACGACGGTGAATGTAACAGTCCGTCCACCGTAAAACGAAACTTATGTCACCTACCACAACAGCACTTGATCAGAAAGCACCCAGTGTTCTGCCAGTGGACCACAGACAAGGTAACAGTAACAGCAACTTTAGCATTTAACTGAAATCATGATTGATTGTTGAGTTGAAGCTTAGCCAAAGTAAGCCGCAGTCCTCAGCTGAAAATGTACACACGTGCGTTTGTTGTTCTCCACCTGGTTGGGCCGTGAGTTTGGGTTGTAACATCACAGTCAGGAGTTAACTGGGTGTCGGGGAGCTGCAGCTTAGTAAAACTTGTACAGCACTTGGGTGATGTTTGTGTCGGTAAAGTCAATGAAATAATCTGTAGAAGCTTTGAGTTCCCCAGTAACAGATAAATAATTAGACTGATTAAATCCAGTGTTGATGCAGTTTAATATGAGTGAGAGAAGTGAGACATCTAAATTGTGTCTAGTGTCTGATGCCTGCAAACAACATAGTTTTTCATATTGTTTACCAGTATGTAGACAGTTCTGGTCAGAGACACTGAAGGAATGAGGTCATGACTTGTATTATTAGCAGTGTTGGTAATGCGTTTCCAAAATAACACAATTACAGTAATGCATTACTTTTTGCTGTAATGCAGTAATATAAATATCATTAATAAAAAAAACGTTAATATTATAACCGTTACAATTAACGCAAATGACAGTAATCTATAATGAATTACATTTTTGGAGTAACTTGCCCAACAATGATCATTAGTGTGGTCCAGGTCAGTGCTATCACTGCTACTAGCTGCCATTTCACAATGCAATCCATGTGTCACATTAGCTAGCTAAAGTTGACACTAGTTTATCAGAGTGGCGTGAAAAAAGTTGTGGAAATGTGAGGATTGGTGTTCCGAAAACATTTAGTTAAGCAGCAAGTTGTAATATTTTAGAAATGCTGATAAAACTCATATGTGAGCTATCATGACATTGTGCCAATTTGTTTTCTGCCCTGTGGCTGTGAGCACATCTTGATTTTGGAAAGTTGGAAAGCTCAGTGACGGATTTTTATGTGTGTGGACAATTATGGTGTTTAGCAGTTTAGGTAGCCACATAAGTAGCCTGATTGTTATATGGTACATGTTCCATGTCCCGTCCAATCACTCATCTACAAGCAGTCACTACAAGCAGGCCGGTGCTCATTAATTCTGCTACACTCACACTGCTTCTCAATGTTCCTGAACTACCTGCTGCACCTCCCCAGGCTCATTCTGCACTACCATTAACTGGTTTCAAAAGATTTTTTTCTTTAATGTGCTCATGTTCATCAAAGTTGTGTATTCCAGGCTCCGATGAGTCGTTTGTGAGCTCAGCAATAGTCTGTGAAAAGCTAGCTCAGATTTGGTTCCGAGCATTATTTGGGCAGAATGAAACGGACAAATTCATTCATTTTTAAAAGAAATTGTTAAAAACTTTTGCCTTTGAGTGTTTTGACTTAAATGATTTTATACCTGAGGCCAACTTTTGTGGCAGATATTACATGTCAATGTAAAACAGTTTTAATAACTTTGAGTGCTTTAATGTGTTACATGCAGGCTACATATACACCTGAGAGAAAGATGTGTATTAAACACCTGCATCACCGCAGGTCTTTGCATAGATAGCAATAGCTCTGCGCAGTTTTCAGCAGTGGTCTCTATAGTGTAAAACCAAACGTGTGAAGCAAATATAACACTTACAGTACATGTCTTTAATGACTATATAATCAATTTAAACTTCTTGTATGGACATTTTTGGTGTAATCTTGGTGAGGTGGTGAGAGGGCATGGTCTCTAAGATGTTGTGCTTCACTGAACTTTGTCTTGTATGTGCGTGTGTGTGCCTGTCTCAACAGACACAAATTTACATCGCAATCATGTCAGCTTAGCGTAACCTCAAACTCCTGAACAATCCCTGGGGACTAAGTAGAGCATTTCTTTCTTTCTGTGTGTGTGCATGCGTGCATGTGTGAGAGAGTGTACAGGATCGAACTGTCTGGGCTCAGTGTTGGTGATGTTGCATTTCCATAGTAATAGATATGCTAATCAAAGCCAAAGCATATGCTAATAAGCATGATGGATTGATGCTGCAGATATAACTCAGTTTGCTCTCATGAGGCGGACTAGAGGACACACACATACACAGACACACACATGTACACACACACACACACACACACACACACACACACACACACAGAAGGTCAGTGAGACCACACGCTCAAAAACATAGTATATTGCAACTAATCAAGTAACCTTTATCCATGCATTCAAGTTTGTACCTCTACATACTGCCAGTCACACACTCTCTCTCTCTCTCACACACACACACACACACGCACACACACACACACACACACACACACACACACACACACACCAATGACTGCTGTGTCAGTTTCTCTTTAATGACCACAGCTATAGTGTCCGGTCATGCTGCAGTAAAGTAGATAAGGGTGTGTGCGTGTGTGTGTGTGTGTGTGTGTGTGTGTGTGTGTGTGAGAGAGAGAGAGAGAGTGGAATAGCGAGGAATCGAGAGACATTGTTGATAGACAATTTTCACTTCGTCTTTTTGGCTGAATGAAATCTCCAAGGTCATCTATCATGTGTTGAGCTTACTGTATTTTCTGAACTCAGTGTCTTTTGGAGGGTGGGTGCTCTCTCCAGGTAACAGTGAGACTGTAGCTGATGAGCTGATATCTGCACTGAGAAAAGGATAAGCCAGCAAGATGCATGCAGGCTCATGCACACACACACTCACACCTGCTACTAGTTGTGTGTGTGCGTATTTTTGTTTTACTATGTGCGTAGGGTCCAAAAAACAGGATTCACTAGTTTTGTGGGGACCATAATACTGGACCCCACAAGTTTAAATGGCTGTTTGAGGGTTAACACTTGGTTTTAGGGTTCAGTTTAGAATTAGGTTAAGGGTAGGTAAAGGGGTAGGGGTAGGGTAAGGTTAAGGGCATGTGGTTAGAGTAACGGGCTAGGAATGCATTATGTCAATGACGTCCCCACGAAGATAGCAAGACAGGCATGTGTGAGTGCTCCAACTCCCTACTGCTGCAGAGACAGCGAGATATGTAAAGCGAAACTAAGAAAAAGATCATAAAAGAAGGAGACAGGTGTCCTTGACATGGATCTGAACCATATTCATCCCAAACCTGGCCCAAAAAAACAAAACAAACAAAGCCTGTTTCAAACTATTCTCTTTTTGCATAAATCAATCTCAGTCTGCCAAAACCCATCTGCACTTCATCAAAGCTGATATCACATCCGGCTGAACCAAACTTCCCAACAGCGCTCCTATACTTGTACAACCCAATCCAACCCACTCAGCACACCCACCTGAGGTCAAGTCCAGTATAGTATATTTATAACATTAATCCACTCCAGGTGCACATAAACTCCACAAACCACCCAAAACCTCATCAAGATACAGATACAGCTACACCCACCTAAACCCAAAATAAACCAACTCCAAGTATGCGCCCACACCCATTATATCCACCTGCAACTGCCAAAATCTAAAACGTAAACTTACATTATATGATTCAGTAAAGATAACCACCAGAAAATAGAGACATGCTCATCCGAAAAAAAAAAAGAAAATTAGATGGCCATAAAACCTCAATATTACTAACTGTGTATCTGCAGCTTTTCACTTCAATGGGAGAACTGGGTTGGGACAGCAGGGTTCCCAATACAGAGAGCTTCGACAAAGGCTCACCTCGCAAAAAAGCATGGACTTCTTTGTTTGTATTTCATGCAGCCACCAACAAAGCCCCTTGCATTTTTTAAAACTCTGGTTCTATTTTGCGGTCTGAAAGCCTGCTACGGGGGACAGACAGCAGCACCCTCTTCAAATGTAGTGACTCCCTGTCACTTCACACACTTTAATAATTTTGACGGTAATGTTTCACTGGCATCCCTATCATCTGCTAACCCCTCATCACCAATCTATGCAGACTGCCAAACATTAACACGAGCAGTCTGCATTCCCATCTGAGCAGTGAGACAATAGCTAGAAGAGGCACTTTATATCCAGCAAGACGCGCACACACACACACATACACACACACACACACACACACACACAGATCAGCAGGAGTCCAGCTGGGCCCTACTCATTAAGCTCTCACCACACACACACACACACACACACACGCACACATGCCCCCTGTACCCCCGCTGTGTCAGAGTGACGGAGAGGCCTAAATTATTGATGAATCTCTATCTAATAGAAACCCCTGTGTGTCTGCGTGTGTTTGTCCTGACATCTCCCGGCCTATGGCTTAATCATCATCACCTAAGATAGTCATTTGGTCAAACAGCTAATTTCAGGGACACGACTGGGCAGCCAGGAGTCCAAACCCGTGCAGGCTGCAAACCCAGAGAGGGAAAGAGTGAGTTTTGAGAGGACAGTATGATTAAAGGTTGGCAAAACAGAAAAAAACATGAGCAGAACAGTGCTTTTATATGCATATATCCTGATATCAAGGCATGCATTTTGTTGTATAATTGAGTGTTTGTTGTATTAATAGCAGATGGAAAGCAATATAATCTTTAAAAGCAGCATGCAGTATGAGTCATCCCATTAGTCTCTCTCTCTAATCTCCACCTTAATGAATTTCTCTAAGCTATGCTACATGAATACACAATGCACTAGCTACACTAGATCTGACCTTATAGAGTCTTATTGTCTTCACAAACACGCATACATAGCAGTACTCCCCAGTTTGAGTGAATCTCCTGTCAGTTTTGAAGGTTTCATCATTTGTTTTCGACACAGCCACGAGAGAATCAGTGTGTTCACAAATTTAAAGCCTTGACAACAGCAAGAAAGAAGGAAACACACATCCTTCCAGTTTCTACCAGTGGCTTTTAACCACAACTTAGAAGCCTTAAATGTGACCCAGAGCAACTTGCATGATATTTTGTTCAGTTGCACAAGGATTAAAGTAAACTATATTTCACTCTTGACAGGCATGGCATTATGAAAGGAGGTACAATTTTTGGGGTGTTGGGCTTTTATCCTTTTACTGAGAGCAAATCCCTAAAAGAAAACTCCACCTCAGCCTTGCTTCAAACAGCATTGCTAATGCAATTTGTATTTCTGGGGCAATTCGAATGTTTTGGTTGTGTATTCCTACAGATACGAGGTCAAACATAGCTGCCATAAAATCACATCCCGATACAGAAACATGTGGAACCTCAATGCAGTTTAACATAAAAGCATAATGCTTTTTATAGAGAATAATGAACACACAAAACACTTATACACACACACACATATATATATATATTTATATATATGTATATATATATTTATATATGATCAATTTCCACCAACTAATATAGAGCTACGTCTTCACCATGTACAACATAACAAATCAAATATATCTGAAACCTGGGAGTATTCATTTATTATCTGACCATACTGTATTCAGGATATTACCTTTTCACTGGTGATCGATTCACCCGCTCTTTATAAAATCTGAATAAGCCAGCCTCCACTTATATGAATGAGGGGGAATCCGGCAGACAGGACAAGAAAGGACTTTCACCTTAAGAATGAAAATGTTTTCTGCCTCTTCTCTCAAACATAGCAGTAAGATAAATGGAATTACTGTAACACAGGTGTTCTGCTGTAACATTGCTGTTGCTTTTACAGCTCTTCCTCTAATAACTTTTTATAACGTTTTATGTGTGTGTGTGTCTGTGGTCGTGTGTGTAATGTCTGTGGGTTTACCTCCACATAGAGAATGGGAAAGATGCCAATCTTGTCTCCCAGCATGCCTTCTGCCCAGTTATCGTCCACTCGCCTGATAACTGTCAGTACCTCATCCTGGACAGAAGAGGAAATGAGTGAGACTACACACATACACACTGGTGTTCTTGCATGCTGTATACAAAACACTTTTCCCAAGGTACACACACTGATTTCAGTTCATTTTAGGTGCTTTCATTTCAAATGCTAACCAATCAGCAGCTTTTCAGTTCAGTTCACGGTGTCGCAGATAATCACTTTCATATACAAACCCTCTAAGTATGTGTGAGTATGAGCGTTTTGCGAAAACATTATTATTTCTTGCAATTCTAACTTTGATGGGGCCAAGTGGTGAAAGCTTCCTTATTCTAGGTTTTGTGGCAGCAGTGTACAGTTTTGGAGTGTTCAAATCATGACAAATGTGAGCTAAAACTGGTTTGGTGAATGTAAAACTGTATATGCAGAGGTGAAAACTGATGCATCTTACCACAGGTTGTGCTATTTTTGCAAATAGCTCCAAAATGACACTGTATAAAAGACAGTTCAACTATATATCCATTGTACTTACAGGACTGTATGATATGCTCTTTTTCATTGTAAAATATACTAATATTATATCTGACACTCATGGAAACATTGTGTTCCTTGTTCACCACACACCCACACCCACAGACTTCATCATGAAAGTATTTTCCCCTCTGCTGCTCCTCTCCTCTCGTGAATGCGAAGGTCTTGGTAAGACCATTAGGGATGGCAGTGATAATGGTGGTAAATGACTGTGTATTAGTCATACTGAGTAATTGCCTCTCACACTGAGAAAACAGTATCACACACACTGTTTCTGCTTGACAACACCCATACAACACACAACAGGGGCATGCGTCTCTGCGTGAGAGTATGGCTTTGTGTAATCTTCAATCTTGAACCTGTTGATTAGCTTTGCCCTAAAATGCCAAATAATGTAAACTATGGATATCTCATCATTGTCTGTAAATCTGGATGCAGAACAGTGTGTTTGAGACAAGGTAGTATCTACAGCAAAGTATGGCTATGCTTTGCATTGCTGTGATCAGTCGTAAAACACCTACAGTGAAGTCTACAGTACACTGTAATTTAATAATCTTTCTCTCTCTCTACAGAGACACAATTAGAGTGCAGAGACAGAGTGGATGTGTCGAGTGTTCAGTCCTAGCACAAATGAGTCTGTGTAACAGAAGGAACAAAATGATAAGCTTTGAGGAACAGAAGAGTATGCGGAATACAAATGACTGTTTACATCAAACCTAACCTGGATACACACTTCTGAAGGACTGGGAGGACTATAATTTTAGTGACACTTTAACAAATGGGCATGATTTTGAGACGTCAACAAGTCCTGTCATACACCTTTGATATGAACACGCCTGAGAGATTTAACACCTACCCAAATCCGAAATAATTATTTTAACATTTTTTACTTAATTTTCAAAAACGGAATGGGAACGACAGTCAGACCCGGGGATAATTAGTCCCAATCTTAAATGTGATCAACTTTATAAGATCCAAATAGAGAGAGACACCAGTATTGGTTGTGGCATGATGCTCTTCTAATTAACAAGCAGCCTTATTCAAAAAGAGCAGAATTACATGGCATTTTTCATGCACTTTCCTGTTCACACAAAAATTATTAGTTTGATGTCAGATGTCCCACGGGAGAAATCATCACTTCACTTTAAAGGGAGAGTAAGTGATTCTGCAGGATTGTTGTCAACGCAGCTGAGTTCAAATATCAAATACACGCACTTTAGTACTCCCTCAGAATTTTTTCCTTTTTTATGGACATGCGACTGGAGTCAGTGGAATTTGTTTTCGGTACAGCATGTCCAAAAAAGCTCATGTAGGCAGACATGATGTATTAACAATAAATAATAATAACAATGTTAGATGTCACTCTGCCTTAAGGAGCAAGAATCCACATGACAAATTGTATTAGTATGGAACAGTAATTCACCGGTGTAGTTTTAAATTCATGGTGGTGTAAATTTAGTTTTAGGGCCTTTCATCTATCTTTTTTTCTTCCAGCTTGGTGGTAGAACCATAAGAAATTGACTACAAGCACAAAATATGTATCAGTTGCCGGCATCTTCATTCCAAAAATAGATTCTTATGGTCAGAGTAGACTGGTAGTTATGGGGAAATCTTTGTGGGCAGCAGCTGCTACTGTATGTTACCTCCATCCTTGAAATACCTCATATCAGACCCACTGGATTACAGAGCTAATGACTGAAATCAGCCACTGAAATCCCTCTCATGTTATCAAATTCAGTTTTAAAGCAGTGTAAAATGTTAAAACATGGTACAATAAAGCAAAACATTATACCAGTATAAAAACATCCTTTTAAAAAATCCCTTAACTAACTAGTGTGTATACCTCTTCCAAATACTATGCAAATGATTTTCAGAGTTCCTTCCATTAATAACTTGTTCCATATCAAGAAATTAGTTGACTGTACCACAAAGAAGATTCAGATTTTAGCTACTTAAAAGTATTTTAGCTGACAGGAGTCTGTTGAAGCTCATGTTCATGCAACAATATTACTACTATTAAATAACACATATTACAAACAATCACACTAATGACTGTCAGAGAAAAGTAGCAGTACAGCAACAACAGCCTATATATGTATCTGTTCTAACTGTATTTCTTTGGATGTGAAAGCTGATCATATTATTTTATTTACAAAATAGAAAAAATTGAGTACAAGCAAAATATGTAGAAAAAATGTGAAAACTGCAGTTCCTTTGGGAAGGAACCACACAGAGCATGCAGTTGTTCAATCTGTTGTGTTTGAACTTGCTGTTGTTTACATTCTGGGAACCAAACACAAGAGGGGAGTCAGTGGTGACTGGTTTAACACCACAGATAAGTGTTTTATTCTACTACTCTATGTTACATATACAGCCATCCCTTCAATCTCTCCACTGATTGATACATATTTTCTTATTATTGCATTTATTCAGTGTCTGATATAACTGTACAGTGTCCTCAGTGAGTGTGTGTGTACAGCATGTGTCTGTATGTGAGTGTGTGTTACCTTGCTGAAGGCCAGACAGTCTTTATCCTGGTCTTTATCTTTGACCTCAAAGTCGTACAGTGCTTTGCCCTGGGGTGGAGTTTGGCTCAGGGGACGCAGCAACTGGATGTAACTAGCGGGCAAAAAACCATGGCAACCGTTAAGCTCGCCGTGGTACCAGTTGTCATCCACCTTGCGTCGCAGGATGATGATGTCACCCTTGGAAAATTGGAGATCGCCTGGTTCTTTTCCTTCGTAGGAGTAGAGGGCTTTTCCACAAGGCAACGCTGGGATATTCTGAAAAATAATACACATACATACACTAACTGTACAAACAAAGCACTTTTATCTACATGCATCTGAAAAGCTGTAAATATTTTGTTATGTTCCTCACCATGTTGAGGAACAACATGTTCCACATAATGTACTGAGTTACACTTTTTTGTGTCTGTTTTTTTTGGTTTGACCTGAAGTGACAGTGAGATTTAAGTCCATTTTTTGATCAGTCTCTGGTTAGTTCGGGACATAGCATAAAGCCTAAAAAAGAAACAGTTCTGTTACACAAAATTCATTATGTTTAAATTTTTTTTTCTTGGGAAATACTGGCTGTTTGGACCTCTCCAGCCCTCTTAAAATCCTTCAAATGAAACAATGTGAGAGGGACAAAAATAACTCTCTTCTCTGCACTGAGACCGTAACCTGCGTGACACAAGCCAAAAAGATTAGGAAGCGTGAGGTTAGTACATTTACATGTTGCTGTTTTAGACACTGTATTTTGCTTCTAAATTGTTGTTTCCTATGTGAATGAGTAGATTACCTGCCAGTTATCTTACCCTACACTAGAAAACAGGGTCTCAGTAAGAATAGGGTACAGCTCCACATAGTGATTAACATAATAGGTTAGGTGACATTTTTACATAAAAATCTTGCATAGAGCAGCCTTAAGTGCATTTCGAGACCTCTACAGAGGATTAAAAGCATTGCTGTCAAGTAGTAGTGCCACTGTGTGAGAACGATGCCAGATAACTGCATCTCACAAACCTTGGGGCTGACACTTTCCTCAGTTTACAGTGAACTGCATTTCATTATATTCTTCCTATTAAGACTGGAATGTGTGCCTTTTGTGCCATGTCTGGAACAAATCAGTTTCAAGTCAGTTAGTTGAACTGTTAACAATATAAAATGTGTTGTACAGGTGTATTTGCATTGCGCTCTACTCTTCATTTTTACATATTACCCCATATTTGAAGGAAGGTGCAAATGAAGCAGTGACTCCTGCAGTGATAAGTAAATTCATTTTTGAAAGAAAAAAAAAATTCTGGGGAGTAAAGTGGTTTTGAAGCAACTCAAAACAGTGGAAAATCCAGTATGTTGCAAACTGTTTGCCCTGGAGACAAATGTGCTGAGCATGGGTAGTTGGATATGTGCTCCAAGTTTCATTTTATTCCCTCCAGCAGTATGTGAGATATGACTGGTTATTAAAATGTTTGTCAGGTAATTGCTGCCCCCACCTTGGGCCAAGTAATTTTGAAAATGCCAGAGCGGAGTAATGCATCACTCTCTGGAGTTTCATCAAAATCTGGTCTGTGGTGTCTTGCTTATCACATGTCAAGGAAGGACACACACTGATCCATTTATCCTACACAAACTCATTTTTTACATGATACCATACTTCTGTAGAAAATGATTAAAATGATGAATTCATCTCAATTCATGTTAAAGTTCTATTAAAAAGTTTTGATCAATTTCCACTTGACCGTTTGCTAAACCCCTCCCCACTAAGCTAAATATATATGTGCATATATATATATATACACACATATAATACAGTAAAATACAAAAGTAAGTAAGTGCTATGAAAGGTTGACAGGTGTAGAAAACAACTGAGGGGAGTGGGGCATCAATCTAGGTGAAGTTATATAGGATCAAGTTCATATTAGATGTGGTTAGATTACATGTTGTCCAATAAAAGACCCAATCAACAAGTGTATATATTTTTTAACCTGTAGGTGACATAAAAGCTACATTTGTATACAACCAGACAGACAGATATTCATCATCACACCTATATTCACATTCTCCACCACGGGCAGCTAAACAAACACTGCAGCGTTTAGGATACGGTTAAACTGAACATGTTCTTGAAAGAGTTATTAAAAGAAAATTTATCTTAAAGAAGATCCAGGCAAACAAAGAGCAGCACTTAACTGAAGAGAGAATGCATGAGAGAAAAACTTATTTTCTTCCCAGAGGAGGTGTTTACAATAACACACACACACACTCTTATAATGTCACGTATAAACTAATTCTCCCCAGACGCTACACTAAAGAGAAAGGCCAGAGGCTCCGCTGCCTGACTGAACTGAGATCAGTGGTGACGCAATATGAGGAAACACTCATGACAAAATACTCAAAACTAATGCTGCTGTATGTAAACAAGGCCTGCAGACCCCATAAATATTACACCCAGAGGTGAGTGACCCCATTTACACCATTTAGTGTCTCATATCTGGATAAAATCCAGATGCAATTTAGTACATTTTCAGTTACACTAAGTCACTTATCTGTTGGCCAGATTACAAATGTAATTGTAATCCATGAAAATCAGCTCTCCTCCAGTTCACCGGCTGGTGGTAATGTACATGAAGCTGTTTGGTAGCTGCCATGAATGCCAGAAGAATAACTCGTGCACTTTAGCACAACACTGACAATTAACAGTTAGTAATCAAAGCTATAAATAGCCCTCAACTAAACACATTAAATGCTCCCATGGATTAATTTACACTGCTCCTTTACCCACACAGATCAATGTCACCTACTCAGATTGGTCAGTGGTCAATTTGATCAAAGCTCAGAAACACACTACAGCAGCACGTTGCATTTTCTGCATAATCATTTATGTTTGAAATGGCTGGAGCCAATCCGCTAATTTCAGTGTAGCTTTAGCTGCCATTATCACAGGGGACAGAGCCTGCAGAGTCTCCCTCCACTTAGTACTTTCTAACGTAGACCATAGATTGTATATAAGAAGTGGACGTAGTCATCGTGACGTCACCCATTGGTTTGTGGACTGCCGTTTTTAAGCCTTGAGTTTGGCTGTAGGGCGCCGCCATGTTGAGTTTCTTGCAACCAGTGGGACTGAACCTGACCATATTTGGACAAGACGGAGGAGCTAATGGACGTTTGTAGAGCTAGCGTGGAACTGTTATTTTAACAGAGCTGACAATTTTGTCTAGCGAACAACAGTCTTAAAACTAAATGTACTCACCAGAGAAAGTGAACAGCCAACTCCTAATAAGCTTTTTCAATGGCGTTGGTTAAATTTACCCAGTGCCGTGGGTACGAGTCACTCCAGCCTGATTGATAGGTCACCATGGTAATGACTTGTCAATCACAGATAATCCCCCCCCCCCCAGATAAAGCTCTGCTTTATGGTCTATTTTCCTCTAAATGGGACCATAATTTACTAAATGAACATCATATTGTATTGAAGAAGACATGAAACTAGTGATTGAGACCATAAACTCATTAGGAAAGTGTTTACTGAGGTAATTAATCAGCTGAGAAGTACGGTCATCCATCCATCCATCGTCAACCGCTTATCCTGCGTACAGGGTCGCAGGGATGTAGGGTCATTTTACCATTATTTCTAATGGAATTTCTAATGTCTTCTTTTTGCAACCAGAAGAGTTGCCCCCTGCTGGCTCTTCAATAGAATGAAGGTTTAAGGGACTTCCGCGTTCAGGTTTCAAACCTCAGGTTTCTGACCGGAAGCTTCCTGCTTGACATAAACATACTTGGGGGAAGTTCATTCTTACGTATGTGTCTGATGAATTTAAACCTTTGCAACATTGCGCTAGAATGAGTCTCAAACCACCTCTTTAAGCAAATGGATTTCAATACTTTCTAGATGCATTTACACTTTTTTTTGACCAGATTCATCTGAGACACATGAAGTGACTATATGTAAATACTAGGGCTGACCCCTAATAGTCGAGGATTTGATGCTTCGATGGGCAGAGCCTGATCTCACAGTCGAAGCTTCACAGCCAAACAAGGATCATGCCATTTTGGCGATTTGGGGGTGCTCAACGTCTGATTTTACATAGCACTACCAGTTTTTTCCCAATAAGTTAATATACAGCCTATTTATGCTGTAAATAAACATGTAAAAAGAAAAAAAAACTTTGAAGTGCATGAATAAATCCAAAATTGTAACCCTAACCCTGGGTCGTCAGTGCGCATGTGTGCGTAGGTGTATGTGTGTAGTGGCAGTGGAGGAACACTTGCTGAAGAGACGGAGCCCCAGCTTCACTGGTTTTGAGCCAAGTTGTCCGCACCTCGTGGGACTGTCGGATAATTTATCACCGTTGATGAACACACAAAGAATATTATAGCATTTTTAAACAGCCGGCTACTTCAAATAGACCCGCGAGGAACCGCAAAGTGCATGCAGTTGTCAGCAGCAGGGCATGCACGCAAACTCTGCATAAGACTGGTGAATGTAGAACAATGGAGCACAAAAACACACGATTCGCCTATCAGTCAACTATAGGCAGGGGGACATTATTCAGAGACAGCACTAGTAAATACATCTAATTTCAAAACTATGGACAATATTTACTGCTATAACAGCCTCCACCCTTCTTGTTTCAGGCTTTCCAAAATCTTTCCACAAGATTTGGACATTTGGCTGCAGGGTTTTGCTCCCAATAATTCACAAGAGCGAGGTCAGGCACTGATGTTGGGCGATAAGACCATAATGATTGTTCACTCCACAAGTGTTGGGGTCGAGGTCAAGGCTCTGTGCAGCCATGTTCTTCCACACTAAACTCGGAAACCATTTCTTTACCTTACTTTGTGCATGGGGGCATTGTTGATTTCCCTCAATTGAAACTAAGGGCCCTAACCCAAACCATGAAAAACAGCAGTGGACCAAAAATACACAAAAACATATGAACAGGTGGCTATAGAGTGTAAAACACAGACATGAGCACATCTATATTAAAGGGTTCTGGCAATTAGTTGAAGCTGAAATAGCAGTACAAAGTCTACGCTTGTATTTCTACACCGCAGTTGAGGTTTGTGTGTGTGTGTGAGTGTGTGTGTGTGTGTGAAGAAAAATAGCAAAAAGCACTGAATGGAGAAAGGGAAGAGGTGAGGGAGGATACGAGGAGAGCAGTGAAAGATCTGGATAACTTTAGGAAAAGTTAGTAAGTAGTTTAAGTAGTTAAAAGTAGTTTCAGGTCACTGGAGACCTTTTCCACATTAAACTGAAACCATGATCTCTCTCTAACTTAAACCATGTGCTGTGAGTGCCTAAACATAACCATAAAGAAGTTTGATATAAATAAATACTGTAGTTGGCCTGAGCAAATATTCTGTTGCAAGATATTTTGGCTAAAAACAAATAAAATATGTTATCTGTGAACATTTTACGGATACATTCAGTATAAATATTTTACAATTTTAATGCTAATTAACAACATTTCCTTATTATGTTGATAAAATAAGTAATCTGGGTGTCACTGCTATTCCTCCACACATAATGTTGTAAAAGAGTTGTGTATATAAGTAATTTCTAGGAGACGCGGTTGACCCTGAACCAGCAGGATAAAGTTGGGCAGCGAAGCGGAAGAGCACTGCTGAGGTTCCTTTGAGTTAGGCCATTTTCCCCAACAGCTCCACCGAAGAAGCTGGGAGTGAAAACCTGCAACCAAAACGAAGAGGAGAAAAGAAGAATGGTGGACGGGAATGGAGATGTGAACAAAACCAGCTTTACCTTTCAGATTTCATATTACTCTTTTCATCTTCTCACCTGCTTCCCTTCGTTTCCTTCTCCCTCTCTGCCTCTTGTGTTTTCTCACATTCCTGTTATTATTCTCCGCTCTCATTTCCAGCCTTACACCTTGTCTGTCTTACCTCTCACGTTTCTTTTTCTCTGGGGCACCAGACTGGGGTGATCTCCTAGACTCTGCTGGAGGGGCTTAATCAAGGAACCACTGGGTTTATTGCTCGGAGGGCATCAGCTAAACCAGGGGACCTGGGCCTGAGGCAGGTGGGTAAGGCTTCATGAAGGAGGCCTATATTTAAAAATAATTAAATCTAAACACTGAGCCATTTCTGTTGTTTGCTGTTGTATTATACTAGTTTTTCCTGTGGCTAACTGATCAAATATAGCTTAACTGTTATATATTATGTGGATATTACAAAATCCATCACAAGAGATCTGCCAGAGGAAGCATCTGAAATACACCATAATGTAAACTGAACACCAGCCACTGCAAGAAAGTTCTCCCCTAGCAAATAATGGAAAAACTTAATGTGTATTACTATTGGTATCACTCCCACCTTACACGAGTTGCAAATGGAAACATTCTTCAAGGTTAAAATGTGAATTATTGCTACATAAAACGTAGTGCCACCTTAGCAGTGTCATTTCTTCAAATAGAATAATACAAGACACTTTTAGACCTTGAATTTTTAAGGGGAAAAGACATTTGTAGGACTTTGATGATGTGTAAGAACTATGAATATGCAATGCAGTAAGTACTTTCCTCTTCTCTTAACTTTTTCTTTCACCCTCACTCTTTCTGTCTCCCCCTCTTTTGTTCTAACTGCTGCGCTACTTGAGTGAGTTGGTGCTTTTGCTTAGTGTCTTCACAGCACTGTAAAGACCATTGCACATGCACTTCACTCCATAAATGTTCTGGCAAGTTTACTTGTTGGCATCATGATTAAAAGGACCCTGAGTCACCGTAAAATTAATTTTAATAATTTGCTAATAGAGCTTGGAAACATATCTGTAAGTCTTGCTTAACAGCTAAAGGTTGTAATGGTGTAGATGTGTAACTGTATATAAATGAATGTGCATACATGCATAATTATAT
>NC_060156.1:9299169-9356598 GCF_021292245.1 Micropterus dolomieu | reverse complement strand
CCTCTCTGCCTCTTGTGTTTTCTCACATTCCTGTTATTATTCTCCGCTCTCATTTCCAGCCTTACACCTTGTCTGTCTTACCTCTCACGTTTCTTTTTCTCTGGGGCACCAGACTGGGGTGATCTCCTAGACTCTGCTGGAGGGGCTTAATCAAGGAACCACTGGGTTTATTGCTCGGAGGGCATCAGCTAAACCAGGGGACCTGGGCCTGAGGCAGGTGGGTAAGGCTTCATGAAGGAGGCCTATATTTAAAAATAATTAAATCTAAACACTGAGCCATTTCTGTTGTTTGCTGTTGTATTATACTAGTTTTTCCTGTGGCTAACTGATCAAATATAGCTTAACTGTTATATATTATGTGGATATTACAAAATCCATCACAAGAGATCTGCCAGAGGAAGCATCTGAAATACACCATAATGTAAACTGAACACCAGCCACTGCAAGAAAGTTCTCCCCTAGCAAATAATGGAAAAACTTAATGTGTATTACTATTGGTATCACTCCCACCTTACACGAGTTGCAAATGGAAACATTCTTCAAGGTTAAAATGTGAATTATTGCTACATAAAACGTAGTGCCACCTTAGCAGTGTCATTTCTTCAAATAGAATAATACAAGACACTTTTAGACCTTGAATTTTTAAGGGGAAAAGACATTTGTAGGACTTTGATGATGTGTAAGAACTATGAATATGCAATGCAGTAAGTACTTTCCTCTTCTCTTAACTTTTTCTTTCACCCTCACTCTTTCTGTCTCCCCCTCTTTTGTTCTAACTGCTGCGCTACTTGAGTGAGTTGGTGCTTTTGCTTAGTGTCTTCACAGCACTGTAAAGACCATTGCACATGCACTTCACTCCATAAATGTTCTGGCAAGTTTACTTGTTGGCATCATGATTAAAAGGACCCTGAGTCACCGTAAAATTAATTTTAATAATTTGCTAATAGAGCTTGGAAACATATCTGTAAGTCTTGCTTAACAGCTAAAGGTTGTAATGGTGTAGATGTGTAACTGTATATAAATGAATGTGCATACATGCATAATTATATTATATATTACTTTTTATTTATCATGTAGCATTATACAGTATATTTATTTAATTGGTCCTAAAAACAATGTATTAAGTGTTAAAGTTAACAGATGATAAACTGTTTATTTTATTGCCAGGAAACATGGGCAACAAATTCCGCTCTATCTGTGTTAGAGACAAACCATAGCAGCCTTTGCCTGGTTACTGTGAACATCTTATAGCTTAACAAATATAGCTTTACTGTGGAATAAACTATAAAAACTGAACAAAAAGCATCTTTATAAATTTACTATAACCATAAAAACTGCAACAAAAAAGGCTGTAGCCAAAATATTTAGGAGATAAAGGAGCACAGGCATCATGAGTGGATGATAAACTAAAGGTTGCTGCTTTTTGTTCTGGAAAGCTCAGGCAGGTTCTGTGGGTTTCAGGAGAGAGAGAGGAGCAGAGAGAGGGAGAAGGGCTACAGAGAGGAGTCAAAACTGCCTTCAGTGAGATTTGAAAAGAGAGAATTTAAATAAATAAAAATAGGATACAATGTAAATTCCATATTATACAGTCAATTGTTAATATTACATAGGCAACTATATTCATTATAATTTCATATGGTTTGCCATTAGTAGGCTATAGGCCTTATATCATTTCAGTGGATTGTTTTCATTTTTAATCCTTGTGCAGGAAGCACAGTCTACATATCTTACATGCTGCCACCGACTTTACCAGAGGAGAGAATAGCAAACAAGGTTTTTATTTGATTTCATAAAGGTTAAAAATTCGGGAGATTTACCGGAAACATTTAACGGATGGAAATCGCGTGAGAACGGAAAAATACGGGAGAATCTCGGGGAAAACGGGAGGGTTGACATGAGAGGAGTAGAGAGAGGAGTGGGGTAATGTGAGGCTACATCCACACTGCTACGTTTTTAAAAACACACATCTAGAGCCGCTCAGGTAGCTACACAGGCCATGCGCGTGCCAGTGTAAACATGAAGCAGATGGTCTACTGCGCAGTAGCAGACAATTTAGCGAAAGAAGAAAGTAATACAGACCAAGAACCACACCAGGCTTTTTTCTTTTTTTTTTGCATTGACCAACAACGAAGTCGAACTGTTACTGAAGTAACGGCGGAAAACAGACTGGGAGTTGTCGCAAAGTAAATACAGCGACATGCACAGTAGGCTAACTGTTAAGTTTACACAGTACTTATATTTTAATAAAAATACCAAAACTAAAACTCTGTAAAGCATCGTGTTTTTGCTTTGCATGACTAAGACCGACTCACAAAGCCAAATGTGAGTGTGTGTCATCCTTTTATAAAGTCCTCTGTTTCCAGCGTTTTCAAACAAACATCTTCTGATTCACCGTTTTAATCTGGACGGGAGGCGGAAACGTAGCAAAAGGTCTCCGTTTTTGTAACAAAAACAGAGAGAGAGAGAGTTAGTCAGCTGATTGAGTGGCACTGCTCTTTGCATCAGGAAACTCGCACTGAAGGATCAGTCTCTCTCTGCCTGATGTGTCTGTTAAACTCCGGTTGCGGGAGTGAGATGAGCACAGCTGCGACATGATCGCTTCTGCGTGTTGCTCCACTTGTCTGAATTCTGCTAAACTCTAATTGTAAATGATTATGTAGGCGCATTAATCCCTTCTTGTCTGAGAAGGACTTTGGTGCTAGCTAGCTTTGAAAACCGCTCACACAGCCTAGTGAAACATTTTAGCTTCCGCTGAAAATTTGTCTGGCGAGTATTGCATCATCTGATCGGCTTTTCTTATCGGCCTTTTTAGCGACCACCGATCAGACTAGTTAAAGCCATTATCGGCCAATTATGATCGGTGACCGATCGATCGGAGCACCCTTACTTAAGACAGCAGTTTAATAAATTCAACATTTAATTATAATTTATATGCACAGGGAAATAAAATCCATAAACCAAATCCAGCTGCAATTTTGTAGAAGAGATATATTTTAAACATTCTAATCCTTGAATATTTTTTTTTGTTGTTGCAGAGCCTGCTAGAAAAAAAATCTCTTGATGATCCGCCTCAGAAAATTGCATTCTACATACACAACGCAGCTTTAATTTAAATTTGCACAGCATGACAGTCCAAGAAAACTGCTTTACCTACAGAATCAAAAGACGGTGAGTATAGTAGGAAGTTAAAACTTATCTATGATATCTCCTGTTTCAAATAGGCAACACTTCTATCATAAACTTTAGATGAACTAGTGGAGACAATTTATCGTTGCATTGTGTCGACGGAGATCTGATATCTAGTTAGGGTGCTGAAGCAATAATGAGTCATTTGTCTGCACGTTTTACATCCATCATTGAAGCAGGCTGTGAGATAACTGAGAACACTCTTCTTTATTGGGTTCATTACTTTCAAACTCACTAGTGTTTTCCTGTTGTGCTGCCACCATCGTGAGAAGAGAAACTAATCTAACCAGAACAGCCATTTCATGTGTGAAAAGTGTGACTGTGTGAACAGCAACAACCAAGCCAGGGATGTTGCATTCTACATGTGTGAAAAGGTTTTTTTTAGTCATACCTTTCGGTGGTGCAATATTATCGTCAGCCAAAACACACACACATGCATACACACTTTTTATTCAGAATGATTTCTCACCCCTGTGGAGCAGTAATTAGTGTTTGTGGATTTTTAAAATGGACAGAAGGTGTGTGTGTGCGTGTGCGTGTGTGAGACAGGGAGTGTATGTCCCCTGCCCCTGGGGGATCACCACCAACCACTACTGAGATTCCCATCTGTTCAAATCTCTCAGTGTGTGTGTGTCTGCTGCAGCCATAAGGTACAGGGAGGTGACTTGTCCAACATGGGACTGACTGCTCCATTCAACAAGCCCCCTATGACACACACACACACACACACACACGCACACACACACGCACACACAGGCTGACCATGTGTGGTTAATGGATCAATGAGTTGGTCGCTGTGGACCTTTTAGAACGACTGGGTATCTGAGATTTTCTGCTAATATTGACAAGCACAACCTGAGAAATGTGTTCAGGTTTAAAAACCAACCCTCTTTATGGGTCAACAACTGGCTTATTTTTGTTTTTCCCTGTGCACATTGTTATGACTCAACCATCAATTATCAAGGAACTCTGTCAAAAATTAACATCGCCCAAAAGTAAATATTTAAAGTATTAACAGTATAACCCTCCATTAACAGTAATATGAAGTTACTTTGTTTTCCACATGTCCAGTGGCCTACCTTCTCTTGTTTTAGTACTTAAAATTAGGGCTGCTCCATTTTGACAAGAATCATAATCACGATTATTTTGGTCATAATTGAAATCAAGATTATTAACACGATTATTGATTGATTTAGGAAACATCATGCATTTATGGAACTTAATATATATAATAAATGCTTTATTTTTTTTAAATGATTATGCTTTATCCAAAATAGCCCACAAAATAGGAAATGGTAATCAAATGTTTTTAAACAGCATCTTAGAGCCAAGAGGAAGACAGCAATGCTGTCTGTGTGTGTGTGTGTGTGTGTGTGTGTGTGTGTTTGCACGCGCACACGGATTGGAGCAGAGCAGGTGACGGGTACTCAAGTTGACAACAACGCCGAAATTTTACATTACATACATTTAGCTAATTAGAGGTTGCACGCCTCTGGAGCAACTAGGGGTTAAGTGTCTTGCTCAGGGAAACATTGGTGTCTCACAGTGGATTCGAAACCAGGTCTCACACAAAAGGCACGTGTCTTATCCACAGCAACATCACCACCCCAACAGTGGTGTTCCATTGGGAGATGCAGTTACTTAAACTAACAGTGAGGAAAGTATAGGCTAAATCTACGGGCTAAATCCGCCTTCCTTAGAGGAAAAGTCTGCTAGCCGCTAGGCTAATTTCTGCAGTGTAAATAGGCTTAAGCTAATAACGGTAACTAGCAGGTTGTAGCAGCTATAACCCGTCATGAAGTAAACATCACAGCTGCTGAGAGTGAGTTGGGCTTTTAGGGAGGGGCGGGGGCGCCGCTGTGAAGTAAAGGGTGCGCGGCAAAATGAGTGTCACTGCGAAACAGCATGTACACAATAATCATTTTAATTCGATTATTTTTATGATCGTTGGAAGCCAAAATCGAAATAATGATTGAATTTCAAATAATTGCAGCCCTACTTAAAATGTTTTATACCAGAGAAGATCAATCAGTTTTTTTCAGTCATCTGGTTAAATGTCATGTCAACTTCAGCAGTGTAAAGCACAAAATTACATCTACATCTTGAGGACATTTAGTTTCAGTTTGTCTGTATATACAGCATTATAATTATTAATACAGCATTGAGTAGGGACGTGTAACGGACATACATGTAACATGAACACAGATATGCATATGGATGTCTGTAAATTTATAAATCAATTTCTTTATTTGTAAAGGAGAATGGAGAACACTGAATGAAAAAGAAGGACTTCATGGTGTGTGAAATGGAGGTGGCTGTTACTGAGGTTGAGGCTATATTGGAGGAGAATGAAGCTTTATTGTTTGTTGGTCAGAGCAGTGGTGTGACCAATAAGAGAAAAAGTGTTTTGAGTGGCAGCACATCACAGCTGCAGTAAATACTCCTGGCGCAGAGGCACAACCCTTGCTTATTCTTCTTTCTTTCTTTCTTTCTTTTTGAATGTACACATTATGTTGTACTTGACAAACCCTTTGTCCTTTGACTGTCTCTTTGCATTCTATCTCTGCATTTATCTCCATTTCTTCCCTATAGTTTTTTGGGGGGAAGTTTTTCCTTTTCTGAAACAAGGTTCTAAGGGTAGAGGGTGTCTTATGATGTGCAGATTGCTAAACCCCTTGAGGCAAATTAGGGATTTGTGATATTGGGCTGTATAAATAAAATTTAGATGACTCTGTTATCTGTGCCAAGTCATTATTTAAAAGACTAGTGCTGTCAGCATTAACACGTTAATCACGATGAGATTAAGGACCGATTATAGCGCATTTTAATTGTGTTAATTGCGTGTGTCAAATATTCTCATTTTACACTGTCACTGGTGCTGTTACCAAAGAATCTTTGCTAAAAGGATCTTTGGCTGCTCCTATTTTTGACCCTTCGATGCACCCTTACTTATGCTGGCACAGACACGTCCTACCTCCTGCTGCAGCCATTGAGATAAACAACAACACTTTCCTGAATGGTGGGTTTTACTTTAAGAAACTCCCAGATGACAAGTCAAAAGCAGTATGCACCTTTTGTGAAATGGAATTAAAATATCCCCGAAGCACTTTGAGCTTAAGCTAATGTTACCATCAGTGAGCTAAGCATGCAGCTAGTACAGCCAATCAGGTTGATGCTAGCGGACTGAGGCAAAGCACTATTTTGGAGAGTGCAAGTCATCTACATTGTCGTCGCGGGGGACAATTGTTGCATGCTTACATAGCCTGTACGAAATGGATAAAGTAGCCAAACTGAAACTCCTACTTCAAGCAAATGCTATCTCATTGGTTTCAACTGAACTCAAAAATAATGTAGCTATGGAGTATTTTGTTTGTTATGCACTTTATAATAATGTGTGTACATTTTGTACATGCACTTTTGCTATAGAATTTTGAAAGACTATATTTCAGAAGGCATTGATTGTTTTACCGCAGTCTTTGATTTGAAATAATCAAATAAATCTTAAAGTCAAGTTCATATACTAACTTTCTTTGCATTAATTGGATTTCCAATCAAGATACACTGGTAAGAATTGTTATCATTGTTAATACAGACTTAAAACAGTTAAGAGATATAATAATAATAATAATAATAATAATAATAATAGAATTGAATTTAAATCATGTGATAAACATTCGATAAATCACGATTAACTATTGAAATTCAGCGATTAATCACGATTAAGAAAAAATGTATCGTTTGACAGCCCTGAAAAAGCAAAATCGTGGCTGCGGTGGTTTTCGAATCAAAATTGATTTTACCCAGTACAATGCTTTGTATTGACATGCTGCACTGTAGTTACCTCTGGCGGGGTCAGGAGTCACTGGAGCTTCCCTGCCCTTAACAAGGGTCTGACTTCTACAACTGCCTCATTGCTAGATTTGCTCCTCAGGGGGAAGAAGACACAGGTCTGATGGTGAATGAAGCTGCTGCAGTGAACCACATAAACAGGTGTTCTTTGACAGTGAAGCCTGCGACACTCCTGAGACAAACATTGTTTAGGCCTGGATGTTGATTGTGACATGACATTGACATTTTGACATTACCCCAAGAAGACAATTTGATATTGAGACAAATTGAACTATAGTAGAAAGTTATACAGGCCATGTAACGGCCTGCAGTATACTTGCGCTTTACACGTATATATAATTTTATTTATAATTTAAGGCTTCAAGTCAACTTCCGGGTTCTGTTCCAGAAGTAAGAAAACCTTATTAAAAATCCAGTTAACATTTGCACACCAAAAATACCGTCTTGGATCAGAGCCTTTCTCAACAGCATATTGTGTGGCTCGCCTCATATGGTTAGACAGTTGTTTTTTCTGGAAAAGAATCGAATATCATTGTTTATTCAATATTTTTGTTTTTAGCTGCTTTTGAAGAACACGATTTGCTCGACAGTAGAGACGACTATAGGAGAGAGTCGAGATGTCGCGGCTAGCTCAGGCATGTCTATAATGACACCAGTATAGACAGGAGCAAACACTGAGATGGAGATGTTTTAAGACTTAAATTTAAATTACTTTAGAGGAGCGAGTTGGTGAATTTTATAGATATGGAAATACAAAACTGGGCGGCACGGTCATACAGTGGTTAGCACTGTTGCCTCACAGCAAGAACGTCGTGGGTTCAAACCCTGGATGCCCCAGCCTTTCTGTGTAGAGTTTGCATGTTCTCCCCGTGTCTGCGTAGGTTCTCTCCAGGTGCTTCGGCTTCCTCCCACCATCCAAAGACATGCGGCCTAGGTTGATTGGTGACCCTAAATTGTCCTTGAGTGTGAGTGTGACTGGTTGTTCGTCTATGTGTGGCTCTGCGATGGACTGGCGACCTGTCCAGGGTGTACCCCGCCTTTCGCCCGATGTCAGCTGGGATTGGCTCCAGCCCCCCGCGACCCTGTACTCAGGATAAGTGGTTGGCGATGGATGGATGGATGGATGGATGGAAATACAAAACCAAAGAACGGTGGCATGA
Organism: Micropterus dolomieu; assembly: GCF_021292245.1. Taxonomy (NCBI): domain Eukaryota; kingdom Metazoa; phylum Chordata; class Actinopteri; order Centrarchiformes; family Centrarchidae; genus Micropterus; species Micropterus dolomieu. The sequence goes on along the minus strand of NC_060156.1, from coordinate 9,348,403 downwards.
GCACCTGCGCTGCCATGCTTGTAGTTTCTTTCATGGGAGCTTAGTTATTTCTCACAAAGTCAACTTTAAACGGAGACTAAGTGATTCTGCAGAAGGAATATTGATATTTGAACTCAACTATCTAACAAATCCACCAGTCCCTTCAGTGTTGACGATCCCTTTAAAATCACTAAGATTTCTTATACAAACTGCTGTAGTAATTTGTCTTATATGGAAAGAAAACCTCAAAAACAAGCATAATTTTTTCATAAAAACCGATGAAAGAAATGATGAATGAGAGATTGCAATGATTTGCAGACACTAGTGGATCAAAGGCTACAACTACAATGATTGTGTACTAGACTGCAGATGACTACACATCAATACTGTGGCTGAATGCATCATACTGATGGAGGACCGAACCTCCTTTTATTAATGCGGCCACAGTAAAGCTTCAGTCTCAAAATGTTTCCGGGGGCATCGTCAGTGGGTGTGGACCAAAGTTACTTTTCTGGAGATTGGATCAACCTTTGACCAACTCACTGGACAAATGCACCACTCACTGGCCTGTCCTTAAGGTCTTCTTCTAGTTAAGCAGCTGTTCATGCAGTTTAGGAGATAAGAGGCACCAAAGTCAAAATACATCGCTGCTCTTTATCGTCATCGTCTAAGGCTGATTAGCTCTTACAGCTGCTGGGCTCAATCCTTTCCCTGTGGATGTCAAATCTCATGAAGAAAATGAAGCTCACAAAACTTGGACTGGCTTTGAAAGGCTAGTGAATTCCCTCTGTCTCCAAAATCATCATATGCTTGGTTCAAATATATGTCAAATTTGTTTTAATAGGTTGAATTACAGTAACAGGCTATGTTTTTGTGAATCACGGCACAGGTGCAAAGCACAGACAAGTGTGCCTTTGTCCAGCATACTGAAGGCGTGCTAGTGCACCTTTGGCACTCTTGCATACGGTCTGGGATTAGAAGGAATAAATTATCATATATACTAGGCTGGTGTGTTAGCAAAAATCATGGTCAATCACATCCACTACTTTTAACCCTTTTTAAAAGCAGGGCTTGTTCTCTGACATGACACGCTGGCAGTTTTGGATGCCAATGGAGAGTTTTCCAATAAGAAAACTAATACTCTGGTCTGGGATGTTCCAAATCCAGGTATGAACATATAGCATCCCAATATGCTGCCAAAGAAATCTTGTATCTTATAAAGTTGAATTCATGTCACGACATATTAGGTGAAGAAAGAACCTCTGTGATGATCAAGAAAATAGCACTTCAATGCCAATTTCATGCACTTAGTGCACCTGCACATATATAGAGTCCAGTATGTTAACTGTTACAATATTTGCATACATGTCCCTAAGGCTCCCTTAAATTCATTAATATGTAGATGTAGATATTTTGTGCACAAACAGAAAGGCAACTAAGCTACAATACACCCACAAAGTATTACTACGCGTGTATAGTGGTGTAGAGTAGAGTATCTATTATTATTTTAAAGAAATAGCATTAAATAAATAATCATAGCATATTTAAATAATAAAAACAGCAAAGAAATATTCACCTTAATTTCAATACACTACATGGGGATTACAATAATATGTGTAGTGTCTGTTGAGAGCTGAGACTCAATTTTTGAGGTTTCACTTCAAAGACAACATTTGCATACTGGGTAGAGGATGTGGAGGAGCAGCAGGTTAAGTGAGCTTTGAAGGAAATAAGGAATTAAAGGGACTAAATGTTCTTGTTTGGAGTATTGGAACACATTCCATATCCTGGATTCACTCATCTGTCGACTCTACTGCTCAGCAACACTAACATTCCCACGCTAAGCCAGTGCCTGTGTGTGTGTGTGTGTGTGTGTGTGTGTGTGTGTGTGAAGGATGGTTTATGGGACAGGATGTTCCACTCCACTCATATACCCATCCATTTTTCCAGCACCAAACCATTTTCTGTCCCCTGTAGTCCATCTATTCACCCCCCTACAGACACACACTCTCTCTATTTAACTGTGATTACTCTGCTTGCTCTACTCTCGCTCACCCGTCCTTGGAGGGGCATCGGGCCATTACAACTTTTTTCCCCACGGAGTGTGAGAGAGAGTTTGTGTATGTGTGTGTGGTAATAGCATAGTAAATCTGCAGGGCTCTTTTTACACTCCGCTGTGAGAGCTGCATTTTATCAGCTGTGCTGTTTTATTGGAGCAGACACTCAAGTGCAACACAAACATGCACACATTCATGCACAGGTAGAACGGTATTACCTGTATATTGAGATCATGTTAATTTGCTGTGTTTTTATAAAAAAAAAAAACAATAAGTAGAAATGAAATAAAAAAATCAGAACCCTTTCAGAAACAAACACACACACTTCCCAGAGTTGTTGTGGAACATTCAGTAAATAATATACTGCATTCATTTGAACCAACAAAATGTAAAACAACAAATTATGTTGACATGCAACCACACTCATGCAGACATCAGCACATCCACACACACACACACACACACACACACACACACACACACACACACACACAGGCTGTCTGGCAGTAATTCAGTGCACTATTGATTCACTTTCCATCTATAATTCATGATACAACACACACCTCAGGTGAAGTGGACACACACACACACACACACACACACACAAACATATAGACTGGCAGTTTCTGAGAAGTAGGAAGACGAGAAACACAACACCACTCACCGTGTATAAACTTAGACACACACGCACACACACACACAAACATACACAAATCTAGCCAGCAGAGCTACCAGTTCATTCATCTCAACCTTGTCTTCACCTCTCCATCACTCCATCGTTCCTCCTCCTCCATGTCTCCTCTCATTCAGCATACCACTCCACTTTAGCTAAGTTGCCACACTTCACTACTCTCCTCTCACTCATCCTCCTCTTCTTCTGCTCTTCCTAATCTTAAGCAAAGCTCACGCAGTGTCTAAAATGAAACAAGGTTCACCCTCTAGGAAGGCACCCTGCTAAAGTATGATGGAAATCTGCCAATTAGATGTTGACATTTAAAGAAATAATAAAAACTTGTCCTCTGCAGAGTATACAATTTTATTTATCTGTCAGTAATTATCAAGGTACCTCTGGAGCAAACAGACAGACATGCCAAGGAACTGGTAGATGTCAACCTACTTAGGCTCTGCCACTGGCAGGCCAAAAATATGTCAGACACACACACGTATAGTACATTCTGTCTGTTTTAGCCACTTCATAAAGTGTGTTTGTTTTCACTGAAATTACTGGGTCAGTGAAGCATCGTGAACACTGAACTCAGCAATCAGTGTACTTGTGTGTGTTGGGCTTTTGCTGATTTGTTCCCACTTGGACAGTTTTAGTGAGGGTCAGCTTGATGCTGTGTTTTTTCACACACTCGGTGAGTATGTTTGAGTGTGTGTATGTTATATATTGTTTGAGAGGTGGGATAAATGAACAACTTGCCAATATATTCTGATCTCCTGTGATACATCACTGATAGAGTACTCACCTGTTTCATTTCTTTTGAGTACTGAAAGTGAGTCTTCTTGGTCTTCTTTACTTATTCAACTTAAGATCACAAAGTCACTTGAACATCATGAAATGAGCCTCCTGACTTACAGACTGAAACACACCATATTTCATTAGCTTTTATCTAATGTCATTGCTTTATGTAACACATGAATGTGATAAGTTAGATAATGCTAATAAGTTAAGGTCTTTCAGTAAAGCTACTAGTAGATTGAGGTTAGATTTGTTTCATTCTTTTGATCTGATTAATGAGATCATTGTTAGATTTTCTTATATTTGGTATCACTTTGCTTAGCTTACTCCGAACTTGATAAATCTGACTTCAGCAATATTTCATTTGGAATTGTACATAAGTATAAGTAATAATGGCAAATCTCAGAAGTGCCAGACCAAAAGGGTTTTAACTAGAGCATAAATTGTTTCCCACAACCAAACCTTTTGAGTGTGATTCGAGCGCGATTCCTTTATGGGCAACTGAAACTCCAGGAGTCTACTTCTGTAATAATTTCCTCTCTTTTTAAGCCTATGTGAATTTACATTTTTTGCTTTTACTGTTAAAGTTAAGTTGAGTATGTATGTGTTGTCTTTTCCTGTGTTTATAGTGTTGCTGTTTAGCTTTGGTTGTACAGTGAATACATTTCAGGTGGATGTTCCTGCAATGCTCCTAATCGAGACCAATAGTGATATTTGTTAATTAACACAACAACAAATGACATCACTAACCCTATTGATATCGCCCATACATTCGTAAAAAGCCAACCCCCCCCCCCCCCTCAAAAAAACAATGAACTGTGAAGTAACACAGAATAACTGCTACACCCTCCTAGAGCAGAGACAACCTGTCAAACTGAATTATAATTGCACACACACACAAACACACAGTTATCTTAGATCTTAGACGTTTGTACAATGTCATAAACTTTCATCTTGATATTGAATATTCTTTGTGAATATCCTCTATGATGTACTCCTTGACTTACTGTCAGGCTGCCTGCATCGGGAGTATTTGACAGAGTGAACGACAATGACAGAAAAAGAGAAACAGGGCGCAAGATGGGAAGGGGTAGCGACAGCAAGCTTTAGTACAGAAAGCTCAGGGATTTCATGCATATTCATAAGACTCATTTCCATCTGAGCTGTGAGAGAAAGTGTGGTTATGTACAAAAAAAAAGCATACACATACAGCAGAGCTTGTTAAATATGCAAGCTGTTCAGTGCCAGCGGAGTTGTGAAAAGGATGGATGTCTTACCTGATGGAGTATCCAAAGTGTCAAAGTAGGAGATATCAAGGAAGGCAGAAAGGGAGAGCAGAAGAGAAGGAGAGAATTAGTATCATATGTACTGACACAATCTATTCTTAATAACGCCTAAAATTTAATGTAACTTATAATGTATTAACTGTAACAAGAAAACTGTGGCAACTGCATGATGTGATATCTGCCTATAATGTAAAGTGAATTTGTATTATAGGCAGCTCCACTGTTGGAGAACTCTTACAGGCAACTACACAGATGGATAACCTTCAATAACTTTTCACATTAAGCTATTCTGAAGCTATTACATCATTAAACAAATCCTGCAGCGGATTCAATGATGCAATAACCAACATAAAACTTGACATGCCACCTTACGGTTATCATGGAGCTTACATCTACATCAGCGACATGCATTTTTGATACATTTTTATCATCTTACGCGCAGTTGCGACAATATATGCAGTTAAATGTTTTTGCTACATATGAATTCATTTAACAGTTGAGGCATTTTATATGAAACAGGCAAGAAAAAACTCATTTTGATGAATATTTTTGCTTTGATGTCTCGCTTTGAAACTGAGACTACGTGATGACAACAAAGGGCTTAGAATAACACATTTCCTTTGGCATCACTGTGACCAACATACTGAAGTTGTATAGAACAATGCAAACATGAATACCACATTTGTACCAAGCAAGGCAAGGATTAGCTTCTAAACTGTGTATAGCAAAACAAAACAGAATCATAGTATCCTGGAAATTTTATTAATATTTCTTAAGTGGTATTGTCCTGACAGAAATAAAATGTCCAATACTCGTGTTTTTAGTGCACTGTATTGATGGGCTGTTGGGCTCTAGGTCCAACACTTTGGTCCTATTTTATACACTTTGGACAAGTATTTGATGAAATTCATTGTCCTGATAGGATGAAGCTAAGCTCCTATCAGTATCTGCTTATACTGTAAGTTGTCAGAAATAGTCTAGAGTATGTAATTTATTTGGCGTTCAATTGTTTTCTATTGCCATTTCTAATCCTCATACATACACGTATGTTTAGCTTCCCACAAAATATACAAAATATATATTCCCATAATTAAATAAATAAAAAAAGTATGATATGTATTTGAACCTCTACCTTTGAGAAGTTATAATTCTGTTCATACATGAAAATTCTTCTTGTGAACATACAGCTCAAAATATGCTTCAGGTAAGAGAAAGTGAAGGAAAAAAAAGCTGCTGATTATGTTTGAGAGTCCCTTAAAGTGATAATATGAAATAACAGTTGGGGAAGTGGTGAAGACAGAGCTGTCCATCTCATTTCAGTTCATTAATTTTTCAATCTCCAATCACCTTTTGTCCCATACATGTCACCTTGTCACCTCTGTTGCTAGCGAAGTCTTTCTGTCATTTGACCTTTAAACACAACAGAGTTAAGTCTGTCAGAGTTGGGGGTAATAGCAGGAAAAGATGGCTAACAAACCTTGTTAGTGTCCCCTGTCATTAGCACCCAGGGCTCCCACTGCGCTTTCATAATGAAGCTGCTCTTTTCTGAAGCCTGTAGCTGTGACTCAGGTAACTGCCCTCACACTGGCAATGCTTGAGATCTGACTCAATCATTCACAGCTAGAAAGTTTAACTGCGTGTGCGAGTTTTTGAAAGCCAAGGCCACTACTACAGGGCTTAAGGTTAGAAGATTTCTAACGGCCTACATTCAGCTTTCGTGAAAGAGTGATTGAGGATAATTAGCTATGAGGAGTGAGTGAGGCAGGAGGCAGGTGAGGTTGCTATGGGTGACATGGATGTGCTCTTTCTATTACCCCCCCACCCCCTCCCGTCTCAAGACCCCTGTTACCGTAGCGACAGGAGACCTTGAGTGACAGATGGTCGCTGAGGCGTGTCGGCGGATGTTAAGAGTACTAAATGTGTCAATCACAGTCACAGATATAAAGAGCTTAAAGGATATACGCATGGCCAAAAGAAACACAAACCACAGCAGGTTCAAGAGTAGAATATGGATTTAAATATATTCGATATTTTCTCAAGGTTTTGACTTACAAAAGTATGATTTCACTTATTCTGCCCAAGGGATTAATTAGATGGTAATAAAGTCACTTGCAAGAGTTTGATAAAAGAACTTAACCACTTGTTTAGTTTGTGACCTTTCTCACCCAGCATGATGCTGGTTCCAGCACCCTGCAACCCTGAACATGATAATTAGTTTACAAAATGGGTGGATGGATATGCATAAATAATGAATAATTTATCCACAAAGCACTAATTACACTTTTACATAACTCTTCATGTCAAGAGCCAGACCCTCCATTATTTAAGCGACAACAAATGAGCACTGAACAGCTCTTTTTTCAGTATTCTGAAATAAAAAGAAACTCACATATGCTTTGAAAACCTTTCTATATTTTGCTGCTCTAGCACTTACTAAATGTCCAATTTAAATTAGGATTCATTCATCACAGGTACACAAGATACTATTACAGATTGTCAAAGTTGCTTAGTCAAATTATTTTATATATTTTTTATGAATCAGACTTAAGTGTATCAAAGAAGGCGATTTTAATAATTTGATCTAGTCCTGTGCAACCATGTCTCCTAAAAATATATTTATATTATTATTAGTGTATATATACATAATTATATGTGCATAATTATACATGCATATTCATGGGTAAAAACATGTTCACATAGAACAAACTGTTCACTGGGCTGATAAGGTTTAAATTGTTATCATCATATTAAAAGAGTACTCCACAGATTTAGCATTGCACTCCTATAACATCATAACAACACATTTCTAACATTGTTCTATAATGTTGTTGTTTTAATTCCACACATTCTACTTTCTGGGCCTGTATTACCCACAATGCAACTTGACTGCCGACATTTTAGTTGGAGAGTCGGGTGTGTTATGCTAGTAGCGGCCAATGTAGCCATGAGCTGCTGGCTTCAAGCAGAAATAAGAGTTAGGGGTAGGGTTAGGGTTAAGATAAAGATTTGTTGTCATAATGATATGATTCCACTGAAAGTTCACAAAACAATAGGTTTAAATTATCGCCCAGTCCCACTGCCAACGTATAAATGTTTATACTGAAAGTATCTGCCAAATGTTCACTGTCAATGTATTTCACTGGATGGAAAAAATATTTCCTCCAAAATAAATTTGGCAAAGCAAATTACTATTACATAAGCATAGCAACATCCTCTACACTGAAATGTTGATATTATGAATACTATATAAAGAACTGGGTCTTTATGACAGATTTCAGTCCAAATCCACAAACACTTTCATAAATGCAGCCCCTCTGTGATTTGGCGAGATAACTAGATCAGAGCGATAGTGAGACGTAAGTGATGGTGACATATCTGACAATTCAGATAAGGTTTAAGTGGATTGAACTCTCTGTCCACTGAACAGCCTGGACTTCTGACAAAGAGGGTTTAAAATTAATGTACACAGAAAGACATACCAGATGAGCGTGGGCTGATGCCGAATACCGAACCTCTACAGTCATAGTAGAAAAGCTGCTATATCCTGACGTAAAGAGCTGCATCACCACCACTGATCAGCACAGTATTATAGAGTAGAAGATGTTAACCAAGACTCTCACACTGCAGAGTCAACAGAGGGAGAGAATACAGTACTATACATCTCTGTACATCTTCTCCTCTCACTTTCTCTCTCTCTCTCTCTCTCTCTCACACACACACACACACACACACACACACACACACACACACAGACCACTCAAAATCATGTGCACACAAGCATGAGCACTGAAGTCAAAGAGAACACAAACCGAGGTTTTCCCCGAGGCTCTTCACTGAGTACTTGTTGAAAAGGAGATTCCTCCACCATGATGTCAGCCCTTGACACAGTACACCAGTGGTACAAACACACACACACACACACACGCACACACACACACACGCACCCACACAAACACACTCGACAACAAAGATGATTGGAGGGGGAAGCTGTTGGCAATGACCAATCGGCTTACAGTAACATGCGATGACAGCTGTGTCCCTCTCTTCTATCTCCGTCCCCTTCCCAACACCTCCTCCCCCTATGTCTCTATCTTTACATCCACCACCTCCTTCCAACTCCACCTGGCACGTCTCCCTCTCTATCACATGTCACATCTCTCTCTCTTCCTGTCTCTCTCCTTCTCCTTCTGCCGATCTTCCTTCCTTCCTCCTCTGTCTCATCCTGTTGCCATGGGGTGTTGTGATTCTTTGTTTTTTCCTGATTTATCTGTTTCTCAATTTTCTGTTTCATTTCACTTTAAGGCTGTTTCACTGACATTAGAAACAAAGCCATTTTATAAGAAAGCAAATACAACCAGAATCAACAACTATGACGCCGTAATGTTGAAAATAATAATCATATAGGAATGACGGATACAGTATATTGCCAGTAATTTACATCTAATCGTGTTAGTGATTTTCACCTCTAATATGATTAATATGATGGATTTAATGTTACTCTATAACAAATCGCTGCTACACTGGCTGGTCATGGAAAAGCCCTCAAGCTGCGCTTTTTCATCCAAGTGCAAACAGCAACATAGAGTATGAATATCTTTGTTTCAGTTGCCTTTATCCTGGTTTTCACAGCCCAAATTCAAAAGAGCTCTCTGCTTCCTCTTACTGACAGATTAGACACCAAAACAGCTGCACTAAAATAAATGATCAATTGCTTAAATGCTAAACTTAAGTTTGTTTTCCTCTTTTCTAATCTCCCTAACATGACTGATTAGTTGTAGTGAAGTGTGTTACGGCTGCTTAGGTATTATACTGACTGAAAGGCTGTGCAAGAGGGGGAGTAAATTTACCTCAGCAGCACAGAGGTAGACATTAACTGAGATTTAACTGTAGACTTGGGAGTCTTACATCACCGGGAACATGGCAAAGAGAGAGAGAGAGAGAGAGAGAGAGAGAGAGAGAGAGAGAGATGGAGACAAAGGGAGAGTTATGATGAAAATACTCTTGACATTAGGGCTGTGCAATATGACCAAAATATCATATCTTGATATAGGCTAGGTATCCAGATAACAATACCAAGACATACTGTATGATATACAAATCAGTTATCTCGTCCGTGTCACACTTTTCCTTCCCAAACCACGTCATAGCTCTACTTGACACTGAATAACATTTTCCCCCTGGCATAATTACACATTTCCTCTTCCTCTACAGTACTGTCACCTTGGTTTCTTCACATTTGTTTTCCAGACCTCTTTAAACCTTCAAACCTACAATTACCTACCTTATTCAACTGTGAGTGAGTTAAATAGGCGTCGCTGTGGTGAGGGAAAACCGCATTGATGTAGTCATATCCATTCAGGGAGAGTTCATTTATGTAAATGTATGCAACAGCACAACCTCACTCAGCGCCACATCACACAGTCACATGCCTCAGATAAACCCCCCGATTGACAGGTACATAGACAGCCTAAAGGTATGAGCAACATAGAATCGAATTATCCAAAACGGGGAAAGTGACTGACAATCAAAATCGCACTGCACTCATCACTCATTTTTAAATCTTGACTCCTCAGTAACACCCTCAAACTGTCTGTTTTCATAAACAGACCATTTTGTGTTGCAGGTTGTACAACACATCAAAATTCACACAGGCACAATTTTCCTTAATCAGTAAACACTTTTAAAAATGTAAGAATGTTGTGCCTTTAACCATTCCCATCAGTGTTTCCTTTCTGCGCATCTTAATTCAAAGCCTCTCCATGCCATGGTCCACCGCAAAAATGACATTTCTACCTAGCTTATTGGTTAAAACACCATCCATCCATCCATCCATCCATCGTCAACTGCTTATCCTGCGTACAGGGTCACGGGGGGCTGGAGCCAATCCCAGCCGGCATCGGGCGAAAGGCTGGGTACACCCTGGACAGGTCGCCAGTCCATCGCAGGGCCTGGTTAAAACACCACCACTGAAAATAACACTTACATTGACATTTTCTTTCCAATTGTTTGATTGTTCCATATTTGGTCTGTCAAAATCATATTTTTTATACACAACCATTAAGGTTATCACAAATACTAATGACCTTTATTGAATATTCATGGTCAGCAGCACATCAGGTGTTTAATTTACAGTAGAAGAAAACTGATCTGGCATAGACAGTTTAATTTCGAAGACAATCCGGCTAAGTAGCCATCTTCATACCATTAGCTGCTCTTCTTCTAGCACTATGCCAGCTGTAGCTTCGGTTGTAAGCTACCAAGCAGATCCATTACCAAGCAAATAAAGCCCAAATTGTTCAGTTTTCGTAAGCAAGAATATAATCTTCATCAAATGATAAGCCACCAACTGATTTTCTACCACCAGAGATAACGTTTCAAATAACAGGAGACGTGCTCCATGCTATTATAAACCGTACCAGCTTGCATGGCCTGTTTGATGTGTGTTTCTTCTTCTAATACATTTCAAGCAGACTAGATGTTGCAAGACACACTGCTGCTTCCCAAGTCAATACTAGAAATTAAATGTTTAATGGAACTCTGGGATGTTATGAAAATGAATGGGATGAGTTGTCACCACACATTTATCAAATACATTAAAAAACAAAAATCTTCAGGAAGGCTTTTTACTGAGTAAATGAGCCAAGTCTGATTCTGTGAAGCGTACCGTACTGCACAGACAGATGCTCCCCAAAAACGTCATTATTCAAATGATTCATATTCATTATTTACAGTGTATACTGCTACAGAATACTCTTTTATACAAAGAAAGGTGTCAGAACAAAAGCATTTATTTTGGGGCAGAAGCCCTCACTTCACTCCTCTCTAGACCGTTCTGATTTGCCAAATAAAGGTTTATAACAATAAAACTAATAATGGCTTTTTATTTGGCTGTGCCAGTAGGACTTTTCCACATAATGACATTGTTAATCTTAAAAAGGGCTGTTATAATGTTATGTTGTTGCACTTGTTTTGTTCCTTTAAGTCAAAATGTCAGCTCTAAGAAAGGTTTATTTCTCACCATCTAACATAAAGACACACCTATCCATGTACTGTATGTATAATTAATTGATAGCATGTACTGAATAGATTGCCTTCAGCCATTAATTTAACACTTCATTACAGCTCGTTAGAACTACAGGGAAAAACTTTCAGCTGAGAGGATCTGGTAATTAATGCAGCCAATGGGAATGCTTTATTAATGGGAATGGGGTTTATTCTGTAGAGACAGGGGTCTCAAGAGTTTTACATAGCACAGCTTCATATGTGGAGATAATGTGACATTTCTCTTTGGCAAGAACATTTATGGAGTAGATAGACACCACTGCTGGCTAATGTACTTAGGCACACTGGTGTCACTCACATTCATTGGTCTACTGATTTGCCGTCATTATACCTAATCTAAGTCCAGCCTCTGAAAGATTGCCCTACCCATAACATAATTTTCTCTTACACATTAATGAATACATTTATGCCAGGAGATGCACTATGCTTATTTGTATATTGATAGAGCGTAATGAAATTGGATCACTGCCTGTGAAGCATTAATCTGCGTGAATATATGGATAGATCGAAGGTGAACTAAGATTTTTTCATTTTAAATGACCACATGAAAATACGAAGGCCTCAAATGCTGAGAAAACAGCTGTATTCTGAAAAGATGAAATCAAAACTCTCAAGTGGAAAAAAAGACAAAAAACAGAAATAAACAGAAAAAGTCTTAAAAAAGGTCTAGGCATAGAGAGTTTAAAGAACATGCGTCAGTCTACCTTGAGCTCATTTGTGGAATACTTTACTGTGAGAAATCAAGGGTAGCCCTGGGCAGAGCTATACTTGAGAAAAAAGTGTGCAAAGAAATCTTTCATTTTTGGCCTGGATCAAATGGCTGTTTCACTATCATCCTTTTTTATACAATACATAAAAAAACAAAACATATACAGGGCTTCTCTATCATGCTCAAATTCTGCCTCTTTAGAAAACTAAACACCATTAAAAGTAGCTTTTAGGAAGCAGACTCGTCCTTGGTCATCTTATTTAATGTTAAAAAATGACAATGCACAGGCATTGTGATTACAATAAACTACTAACCAAAGAACTTTTGAAGAATCTCTTTTTTTCTGGATCTTGTCCTAGAGATGATCTCACAATAATCTCACTTTATGATGGTGATTATGAAACCTGGTCTAACACTTTTAAATAGTTTAAGAATATTCTCAATAGGGCTGAACGATTTTGGGGAAAAAATTTAAATACGATTTTTCTGCAATAACGATACGATTTGCAATTATTTTTAAGAAAAAGTTCAGATAAATTTCAAAATTCACTGCCAGCCGGAAACAGAGTCAAGTAGCACAGAGCAGATGAACCGGGCAGGAAGTATACAGCATAGAGAATCCGATCAATTTTCTAAATAAAACACCCTGTGTAGACTCCAAATCGTATATCAACAATAAGTTAAAACAGACAAAAACAAACTATTTAACAACATAGCCTACCTAATCATGATAGAAGCACAAAATCAATTGAAAATTGAACAAATTAAAAAAATCTGACCAACTCAGCAAAATCAGGCAGGCAAAACGTTCTTATTCTGAAATGCGGATGCGCTGTATAATTAATACATTTTAATTGCCGTCTTCATGATTAGCTAATCACAATCGCAATTTTGAATTGAAAACGATTAATCGTTCAGCCCTAATTCTCACAGTCCCTGAAAAGAGTGAATAGCATATGCTTAATTGACAAGAAAAAATAAATTCACTGACAATAATGATGAATAATTGTACTAAAATGTATTTTATCTCACTTCTGGTGTTCATGTGTAAGTGTATTCTTTTACTTCTACTTCTAGGACCATTTTAAGTTTTAGACTTTGAGATTAAGGACATGTGTGGGAATTGAATCTCTTCTTTAAAGGGCTGTTTCACTGTTAAGTCGTGGTTTTAAGGTTAAGGTTAGAATCTGGTTTGAGTTAAGGCTAGCCCCAGTGTGTGCCTCATTTATTAGCACACATTTGGGTCACAGAGGCGACCATCAGTTTCTCTAAAAGATGATTAATTAGTGATGTTGGAAAACCCCAGAAGGTTGTTTAAAAAACAAATCCTTCCCCTCAATATTAAAAAAGACTTTTTACCCATTTTCCAAGTTGCTATTATGTTTCCTATCCAGCAGGCGGGCTGCCATTCTTGTTTTGATTCGGAAATCAAAGCATAAGTGTTTTAAACGACCTTCTGGGTATTTCAAATACTTATCTTTTAGAACAAGAGTTTTCAAAGCCTGATACTGTGGGCCTGTCTTCAGACAAAGCTTGGAACAAGGCACCCCCTCACCCTCCATTAGATGGCTTAGTTTCACTCAGTTCCTGGATGTCTATGGAATCATGAGACACTAATATTACTGTTTGACTTAACTTCAGACTACACCAAATACATAAAAAAAGACCTAAGGCATTTATTAGTTACTGACTCTGATAAAGTGGGTAAAAAACTGTAAAATTCCCCCACATTCCTGTATCTCTGAACTATCTCTTTAACCAAATCACACACTATATGATCTCCTTGTGATAACTAATAATAATGTAATAAGTAATGTAATGTTTTGTAGTCCTCCTGGAGAGGTCTGGCTCCAACTTTGAAAACCTCAGTTTAAGTGAAAACGATGGTTACATAACACTCTTAGCACCCAATTTGTGTAACAATTTGTACATTGTGAATGAACGTCCATAAATCTGCTTAGTAACCATAAAAAAGATGCTCCTGTAAACTTCAGAATTTGCCTGAGAATCGTCACGTTTTTAAGTTCTCTTCAGTATCAAAGTATCAAAACTCTGAGCTATTCTCCAAGTCACACAGCTGCAGACGCGGCAACGATTTATGTTTGTCTCTTCTTTGTTTTCCTGGCTTGATTTCCGTCAATGTAGCATGTGAGTGTGATACTGTTTTGCAGCTGAAGTCCTGGGTGTTAGGCCCTTCCAATGACAATGAATGTAGCATGAGTCATGGTTAAAAATAAAAAAGATCAAACAGCAAACTTGGATTACAACCAACACTGAATATGTCACCATATTCGTTTTCTTTTTTTCCTAGTGGATATTTTCTTTCTCAAACACTTTTGAATTAAAGGTGGGTTAAGGGATTCTAATACAATACACATCTTTTTGTCAAATTTAATGAATATCTCCTTATGGCCCACCAGCTGTCTGTTCTGTGTGTGCCCTTTTAGCCTGATTTGCAGCTCGCCGACCTCTGCGACCGTCAGGCTGTGATCAGGGGTAAATCAGCGGTCGACCTGTGGTCGCCAGTCGTTATGTGTGAACTATACAACGATGCATCAAAATGGCTCCCCGACACATTTCTGACGTCTGCCAGATATCTAGCATGCCAAATATCTGGAAGAGTCGGCCGACTCGACATCCACATCCAGCCAAGGAGAGCAGGCAGCTGGCTGAGCAGGCAGCTACTTTTTCACCGCAAAACACTTTTTACTCACCCCCAGCTCAGCCGATCCCTGCTACCTGCATGTGCTAATCCATTCTTTAACGTTAGTGAAATTACTGCCTGTGTGTTTGTTTCCTCGACATTATGGTATTTGTCATGGTATCAGAGTATTACAGTTCTCCAGAATCGCTTACCTCACATAAAACATGGGAAGACGTATGATAAAAGTCTAAACAAGAATCGAGCTGTGATAGATGGAACAGCCTCTTTCCGATTATGCAGCAGAGGTAAAAAAGCAGCTAGCATTTGTGAATGTAAAAGCATGTGTAAAACTATTGTATATGAGCAAACAGCATTAATACGAGAAATCTGATCTACTCCTGTGAAGTCCTCAGCGAACGAGTGAGTGTGTCGGCACTGATGATACAGTGGAAATGATCGGGACAATTTCAAATCCTCTCTCTTGTGGAAAAGTAAACAGTATTTTTCCAGTCTTTAAGCAAATCTCCATTTCAAAGTGCACAAAATGCATAATTATGTGCCCCCTTGCACCTTGTTACTTTGAAATGCTAATGGTGGCTGCGGTTCATGCTTGCTTGGTGTGTGTGTGGGAGTGTGTGTGTGTGTGAGAGAGAGAAAGAAAAGCATGTGTGTTAGAGTGAGACTGGTTTGTATAGCCTTGCTGTTGACTGATTGACATCTCCAGCTCTCATTTATCCCATTTGCTCTCATTTGTCACACGCGCACACATACATACAAACACAGAATCCCAAATCTCTGAGAAACGGCCTCTCTCTCTCTCTCTTACACACACACACAGTCATGAAACACTCCATATCTATCTTGATGTACTGGGAAGGTGAGTGCTCTACCAGCCATTACTCCTCATATATCAAGTCAGGACTCTGCCGCCTCCCTGGCTATTACACCTATACATCTCTTTCTCTCTGTCTCTTTCTCTCTCTCTCTCTCTCACTCACACACACACACACACACACACACCCTCTCTGCAGTTAGTTAGGAAAAGGTCAAGATCTATGTAAGGTTCATTAATCATGCGCAACAAACTTCTCTGATTGGTGCATTCACATTTAACAAGGGGCATAGACTGACCTTTGAAAGGCGAGGGGCAGTGACGGGGGGCAGTGGCGATAAGCATTATAACAGCTTTTTGCTCATTCTTGAGGTGAAAGAAAGGGCAGTGAAATAACAACAGGAAATATGTCCCCCAGAATGTATCTTCAGGTAGTTTGACTCCTCCTTCTGTATGGCCCGATGGCCCGGTTAGTGGATGGTCTGATGCTTTTGAAGCAATAATCTGTCACTTTGTAGATCTCTTCTCTGACTGTGAGTTCTATTTTTTCCTCAGTGTTCCTCACATGGCTTCTTTATATTAACATTGATACTTCTGGTTTCAAGTCTATTCAGGACTGTGTGAGGGTACGTATACTATATGTGTGTGTTGGGGATCTCTCTTGGCAGCCGGATGAAGGGAGAGCTCCATAGGAGATGACAGTGAATAGTAAAGGAAAGGGGGTAAGGATACATGTAGCAGTTGGGGAAACATGGTTGTTTATCTACAGACTGTCTATGTGTCTTTGGGGGAAGAAATTGTAAGAATGCCAAAATGAAATTTCATTGCCAAGATCCATCCATCCATCGTCAACCGCTTATCCTGTGTACAGGGTCGCGGGGGGCAGGAGCCAATCCCAGCTGACATTGGGCGATGATTGCCAAGACATCTCAAGGAAACGCAGTGCAACAGCACTGGAGTAATGAGCCTATATGTAGACACAAAACAATGAGAACTGCCACATTATACATCTGGGAGCTCGTTTATAAACTCTGCATATGCACAAAAAAAGAGGATTTGATAGATGGTTACGCAACTTCCTATGAAAAAGTTGGAGGTGAAACAACTTTAAACAAATTTCAGAAGTGTGTGTGCAGCTATAAGCAATTGTTTACACCCAGTAGGTAATTTAAGGGGGGATGCTATCCCCCCTTGTAAGCAAAACCACCAAAGACCATACGCTGCTCAAACCTGTTAACCTGCTCAAAAGATGCTCTGTCTGGTAGTGGTGCTCGACATTGCCGCTTTTAAAAATCATCACTGTCTTGGAACATATGACACATACTGGTCTTGAAGAGACGTGGGAAGATTCCACAGTACCAAAAACAAGCTCTTATATTGACTGAGTTTGTGGAAATGTATTAGGTTAATTACTGTATTAACCTAGCCCTGTAAGAAAAGCAACCCTTTAGCTGCTTGTTTCAACTCACACTCTGCCAGCACGGAGCCCACGAGCCAGCGCTGAAACAGGTTCGGTGCTTCTGAGAAAGCCCCCAAGAACAGTGCCAGGCTTTGAAGCCAATATTGACATAGTGGTCAAAGCGTGTAATAATAACTTTCCGATCTAACGGGCCCCAAAACCATTTTTTCCCCACACAATTATCGGAAAAGGAGCAGCTGTAGAACGATCGATAATGTTTCTTAAGCATCACAACCCCCACAGAATTTGATCTATTCAGTCCGATAACATTTGGAACACCTAGAAGAGCCGTGCGATTCAATTATTTTATCACATTAGCAGAGTGCTAAACCGGAAGTTCTTGGCCGTCGACGTCTCTGGTGTGTGCTCGGGTAGGGAGTTCATCATAGTCTGGGTGGCTGACTTGGTGACTCTAGTGACTTAAAAACCTGACTGACTATCTTTAGTGAGTGACTCATAGAAACTTGAGTCTGTAAAAAACCTCCCATCTCTAATCTCACTCACTGACTCGAGCCACAATGCATATCAGAATGCACAGGTTCGATTGGCTTATGATTTACAACACATGCAACAGGTCTGTGAGTCTCCTGAGCCACTAAACCAGTGCCGTAAAGTCTAGAAGAGATATTCTCTACAGCTGTGCCCTTGAATGCTCATAAACACATTTTTTCTCACTTATGTTTTCAAAACCAAATAAATCTTTGTGCTGCAAATTGAGTGTTTATTTGACAATGTAATAGGTACATTATATCAAAGTTTAGTAAAGACCTTGTTCAGAGAGGCACTAAAAAGGCACAAGCAAGCTCTCCTCCCCCTCCACCCTCCCTCTCTCCTGTATGTGTACAGATGGGGAGGGTGGTGGGGGTGGTCCAATTGTGCCATCCCTCCTAACCTACTGATTACACCAACAGAAAAAATATAGCTGAACATTTTAATGAGCCTTCTGACACAGTTCTCTCCAAATCAAATCAAATGACTCACTTAGACATCGAAAGCTAATTAGTGTTTTCTGTTCCTAACTGAATGCATCGCAAGCGAATGTCAGCAACAAAATCAGCTTGATTGCATTGTTTTCTATTGGAATATCCTAACTTGACCGTGAGCGACGCAACGCGCTTATGGGTACATGGTTTGTTTAACTGACGTAACAGAAGTGCAAATTTAATGCCAGGAATCCACTGACTCCGGTTACGACGCGTTACGGCTGCGCCACAGTTTTGATGCTTCCATAGCCCAGCGTCCACTGGAAGCGTCTCAGAAGCGTTTCAGCAGCGTGCCTGCTCCTGCCCGCTGCACACTCCTTGTGCATTTCCCACAAGGAGTATTTCAGAATCGGAGCATTTTGCCTGCCTGATTTTAGATTTTGTTGATTTGGTAATCAGTGTTTGCCTTTTGTGCATCTACTTTGATTAAGTAGGCTATGTAGTTAAATGATTTCTTTTTGTGTCCATTTTAACCGTATTTATTGTTGTTTTACGAACGGGAGTCTCCATAGGATGTTTTATTTTGAAAATTGACTCTCTATGCCATTCTGTGTCTGACTTCCTGCCTGTTGCGATCTGCTCTGTGCTGCATGACACAGCTTACGTCAAAAATAGACCTGCTACCTATTCTCTGGTGGCCGCAATTCGCTCCGGCAACCGTGGCGCAACCATAACGCGCCGTAGCCAGAGTCAGTGGATTTTAGCCATAACAGATTCAGTGTGGACATAGAGTGTCCAATGTTACATGATGTGACGCAATAGTCGGACGCTCGTTTGGGTTAGGACACGGTGTTGTGCTCAAGAAAGGTATCTTAACTTCTTTTTCTCTCTTTGTGTGTAAAATTCAGACGCTGAGATTGTGAAAAAAACACAAGGATCGACCCCTCCTTTAGTACATTAATTTGGTTTACACATACTTTCTTGTGTGTAATCTATGCACAATTTTATGATTGAGGCTTGTATAATTGTAACATATTTACAGAAATGATAAATAAACGAGCCACTACTTCATTATTACTTATATTATTGTAATAATAGGCCACTGGTACTACTTAAGCTAATTGAGGCTATCCGAAGAAACACCTAACGTGTGTATGTGTGTGTGTGCACGCTTGTGTCTCACATGTGTCTGAGATCCCAGAGAGCTGACTGGAAGAGGTGGAGGCATTGGGCAGCAGAGTGTAATGACTTTAGGGGCAGAGGGGTGGGCTGGATCAGGTGGCACATTAGGTGGGTGGGCCAGTAGTCTGCTGTAAGAGCACACAATCACGCGCACGCACACACACACACACACACACACACACACACACACACACACACACACACACACACACACACACACACACACACACACAGGAATAACACAGGCAATATTCGCAGATATACAATCTACAGTAATGTATACCAAGTGACAGAGCCAGGAAGACACACATGCAAATCATTCAAGCACACACAAACAAACTAACAACAAAAAATGTTCAGATAATCTTCCGTAACAAAAATGTGGTTTCCTCCGTGACCTTCTCTTGACTCGTCCTGGCCTGGTAATAACCCCTAACCACTAGCAGACTGTGCGTGTGTGCGCATGCACACTCGTATTCTCAGCTGTTCATTTCATTCAGTCCCCACCAGTGTACATCTGCCTGACTGAGCTGACTTCTCAACAATGTCTTCACAGCTCTATGTGAGCCTCCGTCACTCAGGGTTTTGTCACTTGCTGCCATTGAATTTAATTCAACTGTTAATTAACAAGTCCCACTGAATGCTGTTTTCTCTGAGAGAAAAGCACAAAGCATCATGAAACATAAAAGCTGAAGAGGCCTTTTCTTTTGTCATGACCTACGTAAATAACAGACTGAAACTGAAGTTATCATCGTAGAACAGAAAAAAATTTACATAGTACTTAAGAATAGTTTTATTTACTCACTACCTAACTATTTGGCACTCAGTGTGTTGAACATGGTTTTATCAGTGCTTAGCATTGCGCATTAGTAAACAACCAGGTCCGATCCAGCATTCTAATGGAACGGCTGGTAGATGATTCATTCTCATCTGCGATATTAAGTACTGCTTTCCACTTTTAGGGCTGGATTCACACCATTTTACCAGTACTTAGAGTGATAGGTTTAAGCCAAACTTTGCCTGGCTAGTTGACCAAATTTTACTTATCGAGAGGGCTCGGCTGCTTCACTGTGGTGAATTGTGCTAGCTAGCAAGCTTGATAGCTAACAGTCACAATCTTTAAATAATGATGATGACTACAACTTCTACATTGAGAGCGTAGATGACAATATTTGGTATATTTAGCTAGTCACCAATAAAATAGCTACTGTTGAAAATAAAACAGAAACTTATTGTCTAATTTGAAAGGTTTTACTTATACTGTATATGCTACTTTATATTTAATGTGTATGTAGTAGTGTATGTATACAAATTGCTGCTCTAGGGACTCATAAGTAACCCTATTACTTTGAAATGAGTACTGAGTTCTTAAACTCACATATTCTGTCTGGATCTGATGTTTCTTTAACATTTCCCTCCACATACAGGACATCAGTCAGCGGCTGGAAGTGGGAAAGAGAGCTATCAGTAACAAAGACAAATATTCATCAAATCCCACCAGATAATGCATAATTCATCACATAGGATATGAATTATAAATATTGATCATCAAATATTTACAGTATTTGCGTTTTTCAAGAACCGGCTCCAGATGTAGTCTTTCTGTGGATTGGCCCAATGTGATGGAGGGCAAAAAGACAAGAAGTAACATGAGATTTTGGTGTCAGAGGGATACAGTATAAGATGATGAAAAACAGAGATTAGAGTTAGAGTTTTTTTCCCTTCTGTGGACTCAATATCTGTGTTTGGACATTTTGTTGAGATTAACAAGTGTAAATTGGTTTGGTAGTGTGTACATTAAGGATTGTATTATAACTTAAAAGCACAAAATGTTGTTTTTATTGTCTGGTATTTATAACTGGAATGATATTTATAGCTTTAAACCACTGAGCATAATGATGGCAAATTATAACTTGGTAAAAAGAGGATGAAAGTTAAACCATTGTAAGCTGTTACATACACGCAGATGCACATATGCGCACAGTTGTCATCCAAGCCCACCTCATGTCAGACAAACAGATCTGCTTTATCTCTTTAGATTTCCAGCCAAGTAACACGGGTGGGCAATATAATGTGAACATACAGTATTACAATTTATTTGAATCCAATCCAACAGACGTAAATAAACACAACTTTTGTGAAGAATCACAACATCTTATAAGATGTTCATGTTTTTTGTCCACCCCTGCTGAAATTGCCCCAATGAATAGTGGATTTATTCCTCTAAAAATAGATGTATTTGGTGAAGATAAGAAGCAGATTAACTTGGTGTATGTGTGTGTGTGTGTGTGTGTATAGGTTATAATTCTTTTTAAAGGAGATTAAACCTTTATTTTGGCAAACATCTTACTCAGAAATGATCCTTCTTACATACACACATACGCACACACACACCAACACACCCATGTGCTGTAGGGAAGTGTGATTGGAAAGTGTGCCAAATGAGAGGGATGGAGGGACGTCGCCTACTGGGTAGAAGAGAGAGAAAATGAAGGAGAGAGAGAGAGATTGAACATAGATAGGAAGATAGGGAGGCAAGTAGGACAGATGTAACAGGCCATAGTGGGTCAGAAAACGCCTCACTGATGGAGAGGGAGACAGACAGAAATCTGATCCTCTGATACTCTTTCTCTCCCCTCTCTCTCTCCCTTCCTCTGTATGTGTCTAGCTCTCTCTCTAATGGAGACACTGAGTCTTGCAGTTAGGCATACAGCTGTCAGCAGCTCTCCCTCCGTCTGTCTATGGCAGCTCAGCAATACACAAGCCCTCCAGCAAAAAGAAATCATACTGTATATTATGAATGTAACGGTACACAACATTCACAGTTTGGTACATTTTGAGTGCAGCTGTAAAAAACAAATGTGAAAGAGAAAACATCATGAAAACGTCATTCATTCTTATATAAGTCTTAATATCAAATGAAAGATCAATGGCCATAATTCTTACTGTAAATATGAAGACACTCAAACAAGACTAATGGCCCTTTTCCACTCGCCTTTTTTGGTTTTCCATTGTGGAAAAGTTGTACCTGTACCTGGTACTTTTTTGGTATCAACTCTGTTGAGGTTCCAAGCGAGCTGAGTTAAGATAAGGCAATACCAAAAGGTGATGGGGAAACACTGCAGACTATTGATTGGTCAGAGCATGAGCACTGCATCATCATTGCGTGCGCCAGATGTTTTATATTTTACAATTTTCGTAAGCTGTTTTATCATAAAATCCACTTCTGAGAAATTTTGAGGCGGGAAATTAACTGTGTAGATTTCGAATATTGGCAGTTTTTCCGAAAAAAGACTCACAGACCACTGCAGCCAACGCAGCAGACAACTCCAGCAACAACGGCAGCTGTAAGATTTTCGTACCGCTATTTTCTAGTAATGTTGAAACATTTTAACTTAAATCAAGAGACAGTTGGTGTGTGTGTGGTTCGCGGGGGTGTGTAGCGTTGAACATTACTTCGCGGCAGTGTCATGTATTGAGGAGGTACAATCTCTAATGGAAAACGTATAACGGCAGGCCAAAACCAAGTCAAGTGGGGTCGATGCGAGGCAAGTTGACCTGGCATCAGCCATGGAAAAGCGCCATAAGAGTTTACATGCTTCCAGCTCTGTGAGGCTGTACTTAGGCACAGCAGTGTGTTGAGCTGAATGCAAACATCAGCATGCTAACATTAATATACATAACATCAACATTAGTATGCTAATATGCAGATGTGTAGCAGGTATACTGTTTGCCATGTTTACCATCTATGTTGTGTTAGCATGCTAACATTTGCTAATTAGCACTAAACAAAAAAAAAAAAAAAGCAGTAAACACAAAGTAAAACTGAGGATGATGGGAATGTCATTAAGGTTGCAGATGTGTGGCCAGGCAAAGTGATGGACAAATACAAAAATCTTTACCTGGCATGAAAAAAGTTAAGAGACCACTGAGATTATTATACTTCATCTCACAGGGAACACGTGTGTGTGTGTACTAAATTTCATGGCAATCAATCTAATAGTTGTGAAGATATCTCAATCTTGACAGAAGTGGCGGACTGACTGGATGACATCACCATCCTAAGAATCACACTGCTAGCATGGCTAAACATTGAGCACAGTGTATTGAAATGACTTTAAATCAATAATTAGAACAAAAATTTTACACAGTTAAGTAGCCCTCTGTAGCCCTGGAGGTCCATCTATCAGTGGTGAGAGCGATGGCTGATGCAGCGGATAATTCCTGGTGCAGTTTGTGCTCTTTTATATAGGGCAGGCACAACACAGACTGATGCAGACACATGAAGAAACATTATACTGTAGCAGGGCTCAAACTTCGGGGGCTGAAGGCTGCAGATCTGTGATATATTGTATCTTTTAATTTTCTCAGAAGCGTCCCACTATACTAGGAACTAAGACTAGGAATTAAGAGACACGGTTAATGAAAAAACTTAAGATAAGATACAAGTTTTTAATAGAGGAACGTGATTAGTTACAAAGAAGAAAAAAAATTGATAGGAGTCACAGCTTAAAAAGACCTAGATAAGAGCCATTCATAAATGATAAAAGAACAAGAGGATTAAAGTGGTGACACTGGAATACTTGGGGTGCTTGGGAATGCTACACAGCTACACTCTGTCATATGTGAGTGAACATCAAAACAAACCAAAACATCTGGCAATTTAATGTTGCTTTGTTTATTGGCAAAGGCATGTAAATTATGGAGAATGAATAATGAATGAATTGCTGTTGTTCACTGACAATGTTGATAGAAATGATTCACCAAACAACTAATATTTTTAACAGAAAAAAACAAAAACAAGATTTTGCTTCTGTTTTGCTTGTTATATCTGACCCTTATGTGACTTTGTTTCGCCTCTTTCTGGTATTTGAAAGAAAATTGTGTAGAAATGTGCAGTAAAATGTAGTAAAATGTACTAATTACTTTAAAGCTCACCTGAGCTTAAAAGATCTGAAAGTTGATATTTTATCGAGATCCTGGCATGCTGAATTTAGCCTTAATTGATTCTCTAATATGCCATATTGATTGATAAAAATGCCACATTAGAGCAACAATAACTTAGATGGAGTTTCTCTATTGAACCATTTCACACAAGGGAATATGCACAGGGATTTCAGGACCTATTTCATTCTCCATTGCCTCAGTAATGGTCAAAAATGCGCTACTGAGAAAATGTTGTTGTTTCCTCTGTGAGAAACCAAGCACAAGTTCATCGGGAAAGGAATGTAAATTACACAATACCCTAATATACTGTATTGCAATTGCAGGATAATGTGGATGAGAGCTGGAGGGTGGGGAGGCAATACACAAGAGAGGAATAGGGTATAAAAAAGGAAAGGAAAAGGGGGGGAGCAGGCTGTGGAGTCAGATGGAGCAAGCAGATGGTTGGAGGGTGCGTTTCCAATCAGCCTGGTCATAGGGGTGAATCCTTAAACACTAAATCCAAAGAAATCCTTTCAATCAAAACAGATACATATCCTTATTACAGGCCAGGCTAAAGTTTACAGAACACCCTCGCATCACCAAAGGCCATCACAGTCGCTAATGACGACAAAGATGCGGAGGACAGCAAAAAATAGTTTAGGTATGACTTCCCTGAAAGTGACATGGAAAGTGATTACACTGACAATGAGTGATGAGCGATGAGCGATGAGTGACGTGTATATAAACATCCCTTCTTGACTGAGCCATCTATACATTTCACTGGTGCACCCCTTATCAATGACATGCACCCATGAGATGTTGACAGAAAATCACTTTCTACTCTGAAGGCCATCAATTAATCCTCCAGTGTTGACCTGCATTATACAACAACAACAGAAACAACCAGCCACTAGTCAACTCCTGACACACATCAACTGATTGTCATCAATGCTCTCCCAAGGTTTCTTATCCTTTGGCCTCCAAATCGAAACGGTGCAGAGCCAATGCCATCAGTGTATGAATGGTAAAGTAAAGCACTTTGAGTATTCGGAAGACTTAGACTTCATGTAGGGCCTGACAGGGACAGATTAGGTGACCACAGGCCCCTTGGCTGAGCTATTGGAAGAGCAGGACCAAGTTGCTGCTATCAGATATTTTTATACTCTCAAGTACCAGTATGGGGGTATAAAAAACAGTAACAGTTGGGCTCTATCTTTTCTAGTTAGAAAGGGCAGATCACTTTTGTATCAAGAAAACAACAACATTAAATGAAGAAAAATATTAAGGAGATGTTTTCAAATAGGTGAAGCTGCAGTGAAAACAAGTGCAATTAAGAAAAGTGGCAGAACAGGTAAACATCAGTGCATGTGAGTGAGTATGTGTGTTTCTGTTGGGTTGGGAGATGGGTGGGTAGTCACTGTCATCACTAGGCTGCAGCTGCTTGTTGACATCATTACCAAAGGACAGCTGAGGGCAGCTGCAAGACCCCAGAGGGAGACAGAGAGAGAGAGAGGGGAGCTTAGGTCACTGAACCAAACCTTTATGGCTCTCTTCCTCTTTTTGCCTCTGTCTTGTGCCTCTGTAGCAACCACAGCCTTTTCCTAAACAAACAGACTGAAACACAAACTTTGAAGAGATTAACTTTGGGGCTTTGCACGCTTGCTGCCAAAAACACAGCGGAGAGTAGATTGTCGCCATAATTGTGGTTCAGTCAGTCTGAGGTGCACTGAACTAACAAGGATTACTTTTTGTTTTCTCTCATACTCTCAAATACACATTATACATTTACTATCCATGCACATGTCCCCAGAGCATCTGAGACAGTGGCCAGACACACTTGAGATCTAAGTAGAGTGTAGGTATAGTGTAGCTAAGGAATCTGTTTGTGTGTGTGTGTGTGTGTGTGTGTGTGTCAGAGTTGTCTGGCCAAAAACCACAAAGCCAGGGGAAGCCACTGCTGGTACAGACGGACACCTGCAGACACACACACCCTCCTCCATCTGTCTTCCTTGCTGAGCAATCATAAGATAATTCACACAGAGAAAGATAGAGAAACTGAGAGGACGTGTCCCGGTGGGACACATTCACATCATCACTATGTGAACTGAGCTGGTCTGAACCAGATTATACTGGACTCAAATAGGATTATATTGAACTGAACTGGATCATAGGGGTCTAAAACTGATTATACTGAATGAGTGGATTATACGGAACTGGATTATACTGGACAGATCAAGACTATAGTGGAGTGAGTGGGAATAAATGGCAGCGAATTACAGTAGACAGTACAGTTGAATCGGATTTTACTGAACTGAACCCAGTTTTACAGCACTGGCTTGAAATTGTGGTGAAATTACTGCTAATAGAATTTTAATGGGTTGAAACGGATTACATTAGTATAACAGAGGCAGATCAGCTCAAGTTCATGTCTGTCCTCTCTGTTCCAACTTCTTCCATTTCATTCCAGCCCTCCAACTCATCTGAGGTGCAGCAGAGCCTGTAGCTTTTTAAAATGCACTTTAGTTCGGACTTATGCTGAAACAATTAATCAGTTGATGGATTAATTGAACAGCAGAAAAAATAGATAATTATTTTAATAATCAATCAGTGGATTAAGCCATTTATCAAGAATATAGAGGATTTGGGGAAGGATTTGCGGCTTTAATCTGTTTTAAATCATTGTAAACTGCATATCAGGGTTTCCCACAGCATAACAAGTGAGGGTGAAGCGCCTGAAGTAAAGAGTGTGTCTGCCAACTTCAGAAGAAATAAATACACTTTTCACACATCAACCCCACTAACCATTTTCCTAAGGGAAACCTTGTATTTCTTTGGATTTTGGACTGTTGGTTGGACTAACTTGAAAACGTCACTTTCGGCTCTCAGAACTTGTGGACACTTTTTTGTGACATTATATTAGTCGATTAGAGGTTGTAAAGAAAATTATTTGAAAATCCAATTAACTGTTCGAGTCATTTTTAATGCAAACAGGCAAAATATTTGCTGGTTCCAGCTTCTCATGTATGAGAACTTGCTGATTTCCTTCACTTTATATGACGTAGAAGTAAATTAAATATATAAATACACACACACACACACACACACATACGCAGTATATTTTGGTTTTGGAGTGTTGCTTGAACAAACCAAGCCATTTAAATGACGTCACTTTGAACTCTGGGAGTTCAGATGGGTGTTTTTCAACTACTTGTCTTTTTACATTTCATAAACACTTTAATCTGCAAAATAATTGGCAGAATAATCACTAATGAAAATAACTGTTAGTTGCAGCCCTACACTATACACAATAAATTATAAATCAAACATCAACAGACAAATTAATCATGAACATTGTTAGTTGCAGCCCAGGTGCAACTAGACAGGGTTTATGCAGTTCATCTGTATCAGGCAAAAAAAAAGAGTAGTAGTAATTAGTAATTATTTTAGTTCACATCAATTCATTTCAAATAATTAAAAATTCTGTTTAGTTAACTTTTCAGTTTAGTTAACCTTTATGGTAACATAATAACAACAATTGTTATAATGTCTTATGGACGCATTATATCATGTTATAAATGTATGGTCCTTATATGGTCCTAATGTAAGTCCTTATAGCGATGACCTTCATAGAAAGTGTTCCCACTTTTATTTTCATCTCATTGTATTGGGCAGCAGAGGGGCTGTGTGGTAAGATTTGATATTTTTCTTATTATGAATGAATCCAATTAAAAACAAAAACCAAGTATTGCCTGTGTATAGCTTATTCCTCTGTGCTGTAGAGTGACTGGGTTAAGACACACACAATGGTGTCTTCCCTAGAGCAGGACAGAAAATCCCAGGTTGCTGCTCAGTCCCTGACCTTCAGAAAACTAAAAAGTTCCCCACAGGGATCAATAGAGGAGCTTCTTATCATCTGACATTAAATTGGTTAAGTTCATTATATTTTACTGCACTCTTTCTGGAACAGTACTGTGAAATACCTCAGTGAGATGGCAGGTTAAACACAGGCGGCCAAGGAGATACACAAACCTGCACGCACACACACATACACACACACACACACACACACTGGCAGCTCAGATAGCCTACCACACACAGGGAAGCCTCAGCCCTGCGAGCACAGACCAGTCTGGCTCCAAATCTCTCTCTCTCACTCTCTCTCTCTCTCTGAGAAACCACACGCTTTCACACAATCTCTCTCTCACACACACACACACACACACACACACAGATGTCTGTAGACCACCAGTGGGACACCAGACTTCCCCACCTGTCCACTTATGGGACACCAGTGGCTAATGGATCAGTGTCTGTTGGTTTGTGCCAAAGCAAAAAAGACACAAACCTACACAAAAACCTTTTGTATATGCTTGCGTGTGTGTGTATACGTGTGCCTCATAAGATTCAATTATGAAAAACACGAGATCTTTATTAACAATTGACAACGGCAACACACACAAACATCTGCAGGGTTCTGAGCCATCTGTTGTTACAGACTGCTCAATCAGCCTGGCGTGTGTGACGGTGTGTTAATGCCACATATCTTCCTGTTAGACATAAACCATTGTCTTCTGAATGTGTGTGTGTGTGTGTGTGTGTGTGTGTGTTTGAGAGAGATTGTGTGAGGGCGTGTGGTTTCTGAGAGTATGTGCAGCTTGTGGCTGGGAATGTAGCCTGTCTGCGAATAGGAATGTCAGTCAGCAGAAATGCTTTGCTTTATCACAGTGAGAATATTCAGAAGTATACTTAAACACACAATCAAGCTGATTACTGTCTCCACCATATGATCAAAACACATAAAACTATATAGAAAGGGGAACACATTAACCCATAAGCTGTCAAAAAATAGATGCACTGTGGCAGCTCCGGGGAGGTTCCTGGAAGGGTTTCAACATGGCAAGGAGAAAAGCACGGCTTAAGTGATAATGGGTAACTTTTACTTATAAAGCAATGTGTCTTATTTCTTTGCGATTAACCTTTTTAATGGATTTAACTATGCAGAACTGCAATGTAACACAGACAGTTGATGTGGTACAGTCATTTTGGTAAGACCTCAAAACAACATTAGTACTATGAGGGCTAAATCAATCAATAAATTAATGTGTTTCCTGATACTCTTCATAAAACAAGGGCATCACCCACATCTACACCAAATCCTGAAAAACCCCAGCAGTGATTTGTTAACCCTGTTTATGGTGTTACCTTCACACACACACTTGTCCATTCTTGTACTGTATTCAGTATTGTATTCTCTTTGATGAATGTGACAGCCAGTGACATATTTTTTTCTGGGCCAAGTTTTACACACTACAAGGAGTCAAGATTATGTAATAACTTTATGAAGTCTGAGAGCTCGATGCTAGAGGCACAGCAAAGTCAGTCTGAGCTGCAGTTAGCTCAGACATCATTCACCGTTTAGCTGGTTTAAGCAGGGTGTTAAATGAGGTGAATTAGCCAGCCATTCATTCAACTCTGATGGACGTGATGCAGATTGGTTGCACAATAGAATTGGCACTGCTACAAAAAACAATTATTATTGATTATTATCTATTAGAGCTGCAAAACTGATGATTCTTTTCTTGATCCATCGTTTTGTTGATCATATGTCAGAAAGTAGTGAAAAACTACCATTATAATTTCCAAGAACCCAAGGAGACATTTTCAAATGTTTTCTTTAACAGCTCAAAACATAAACATGTACAATATGCTATCACATTTGACAAAGAAAACATCACATTTGTAAATGTGAAATGTGAAAATGATAAAGTGTGACAAATATGCCTGAGAAATGACTGAAACAATTAATTGATCATCAAAATAGTTTATCATGATTGATTGATTGAACTGAGTAACGAATTAGCACTTAATTTTTCTATTAAGATATTTATTTTGTTAAGGATTTTGTTTTGAATGTTCTAACTCAGATTTGTGAAGTGATCCACTGTTTGGCATCAAGTGTCACATTCTGATCATACAGAAAAGTTCAACCGCACAATTAACCATCTGGTTAATCATCATCTGGTTCTTCAATTTTCACTCAGGAGCAAAAATCAGCCTTTAAACTTGAAAGAAATAATGATTTGACATTTATCAAGATAATTATTGATATCGAATACCATGAAATGTTTTTATTGTGATAACATTTTGGCCATATCACTCAGCCCTACTTTCAAATAGTGAAAAATCACAATTTCCAAGAGGCCAACGTGGCTTTCAAGATATGCCAAGATATTCCAAATATCTTAAAAGGTACTTAAAAGGTATTACTATCTGTCTATCAACCAATTTGTACAGTAAGGCCTGAACTTTAACTTTAATATCTGTAAATTAAGGGCACCCTGGTGGCCTAGGGGTTTAAGATTCTGACCACGTAATGGCAATGTGCCCTGTTTGAATGTGGCTGATCATTCCCCATCCGTCTCTACCTTCATTTCCTGTCTGCCTCTACTGTCTACGGTTCATTAAAAGCATAAACGCCAAAAAGACATTTTATTATAGTATTTGTAAGTGTAGTAGTTGTAGGAGTGGTGGTATTATCATGGGTTTCAGTTCCAGCGTTTTATATGCCCTAAATCTAAATTCTGTATTCAGACAAGAATACAAATCTGGGAGAACATTAAGTACTTCTAGTTTTTGGCAATGAAACAGACAATCTGGAAGACATTACATTACAGCAGAAATGCCAGTATTAGCAACAAAACAATAGTGTCGGCCTTAAAAAGTCCACATCAGCTGGGTCCCACTGTGTGTATGTGTTTGCATGAGTGTGTGTCCATATGCATGCACAGAGGGACATGAGTGACTTATCTGGGACAGGGACATCACAGGGAACAACAGCGGCAAAAATTCAATTTTCTGGTGGCGATAGAGGAGGGAGCGAGAGTGTGACTGAATAGGTGTGACTGCAGAGGTTTTCCTTTATGCAAGATCATACACACAAGAATGGGCCACCAGGAAGAGCCTTCCTGCTGACATTGTTTTATGTCTTAAAAATTGTGGGGGAATGTGTGTGTGTGTGTGTGTGTGTGTGTGTGTGTGTGTGTGTGTGTGTGTGTGTGTGTGTGTGTGTGTGTGTGTGTGCATCTAAAGCTGTAGCAGCTGAATTCAGCAGATATAAAGGAGCACTGTAGTGTCACTTAAAACCAGAGGCAGAGAAAAGAGAGAAAGAGAACAAGGAGGAAATAAAACAATGAGGCAAGAGCAGAACTGGAGAGTAGACATTAGTCAATTGAAGAGGATAGCTACTATTGTACAGTGTTTACCTTTTTTAAAATCATTTATAGGGTATTTTTTATAGAGTTTCCTCCTAGCAGTCATCTTGAAGTGTACCTAAACTCCTGCATGACAGCACTGAATCATGAAAAGACATCAAAACTGCGTCTGCACTGCTCCCTGACCAGTGATGTCACAGCAGGTGTTGTCTTATCAGCTAACAAAGGCAAAACACCTGTTGTTGTAGCATCACTGCTTGGAACGCAGAAACAAGCACATGCAGCCTTTTCCGGCATGCCTTAGACAATGGGCAGGGAAAATCCCTGGACACCGAGATCCACATCTAGGGTCAATTTCCAGTCAGGAATGGACATCAGCAAAGGCCACTGGCTAATTGCTAGTATATTTTGTGAGTGGCGGTGAAACATACTGGCCCTCTGTGGGCGGCAAGAATATTTATGATACATACTTTAAACTCTGCTGCAGCGATGCATCACAACTTAAATTTAGACCACCATAGCCAAACATCCTGTTCTCAAAATAAAATAAAAAAAGCCTCGAAGAGACAAAGCAGTGTCTCTTCCCTTGAGTGTGAGACACTAAAAACTTGCCAGCTACACAAAGATATGTAAACACACAGTGAGAGTAGCGAGAAACTGAGACTGGTACTATTGTTAAACCCTCTAAAATATTGTCATTTTTCTTTTTCCCAGTAGTCACTCTTCAAAGTGTATGCTGAGGATATCTATTAGTGGTGTTTGGAAAAGGCAGAAAAATGCAGATTTACCGCCAAGAAGTTTGTGTGGGTCGAACAGTTTTCACAAACATTATTTCATGCTTTTACAGGAGCTTGCAGCATCACTCTTGTTACAGTTTTCAAAGTGGATTACAGCCAATTAAGCAAGCATCATGTCTGGGTTTATTTCTGTCAGCGTTATTGTATGGTAATACAACTGAAAAAAGTTTGCAGATGTGGTCATTTTGGTAAGAAGCAGTGGCATTTGACGGTGCTAATTTCATGAATTAAGGGGCATGGCTTTTGGACCACTTTTGATATCTTCGTGGATGCCAGTGCAAAAAACCAGGAGGCATTAACACACATTCTCAGGGTGTGTGTGTTACAGGCAGGTATTAGGTAATAATGGTAACAACCACATGGGTTCTTCTCATTCCCTGTAAAAGGCAGTGAGCTCTAACCACGATGTACTGACAGTTCGGTAATGGAGAGTGGAGAGGAGCTTCTCTACAGAGGAAACTTGTCCGGGAAGTGCAGTGTTGCAAGATGCAATATAGAGCAGTGCAAATGTGCTGCCAAAGATAGAGGATGTCTCTATTTGTTCACATTTCTAGTCCGCAGGTCACCATGATTTCTGTAAGTAATGATTTGCAATTTTATTTGGAATCACAACAATCCATATAAAAACCATAGCTACAGCTACAATCAACACAGTGGCACAATAAATAAAATGGCATAAATAAATTTGTATTTTGTGTTTTGCAAGTTGTCTTTGCTTCTTTTGATTATATGATTATAAATGTTGAAGGTAGTTAAATCTGACTGTATCTACATGTCCTGCCTGTTTGCGTGTTTATATATAATTTGACAATTCCTGAAACTATCAGTTCTTGTCTCAAGTTGATAGGTAAATCTCTATTGCAATTATACATGCAATGCTTCAGGCACTACTCTTGTCGGACCTGCTGAGAAGCAGACACACACAGCTGTTGCCCCAGTAACCTGAAGACGCTGGATGAAAACAAAGAGACTCCAACAGTCCTGATGATTTTTGATGCATAAACTGTCAGATTTTATCAACAAAAAAAACAAGCTATCACCAACCAGTTTGATTTGCAGAAGAACACAGAAGTGTGTGTAGTTATTTCTGCCTGTAACTGCCTGGTGCTGCAACATTTAATCAAAGGAAACACAGTGGATCTGGCTTGCATCACTTTGACAATGTAAACAACTCAAATTAGTGACTTTACATAAACACATACCTGCTGCCTTCAGCTGAAAGGGAAATCCTTCCAGCTGTCGTCTGTGACAATCGCTGGAAAGAATTTAACATTGATCTTAACTATGCCTTCCTTGCAATGCCAAAACTGTGGTAAAACTTTTTTATATTTCCGTACAATTACATGTTTCAACTGGGATCTACCTCAGCTACTTAGTTATGTGAATCAAAAACAAAGTAATATATAAATAAAGCCGCTGTGGCTGGCTGACCAAAAAGTTCTTTGCCTCACATCAAACATGCAACACACAATGCCAGCCTCAGGTTGCGAACACGTTAGGTGGCTATTCTAGGCAGGTTATTGGGTCAAATGTTTTGCAGTAGCGTTACAGTTTACTGTGTAACAACTGTTATAAATTTAGTTTTGTACTTGATTTCCTTTGTATTTCCTTATTATTTTTTGTAAGACACTGTCACTTTTATTAAAACCTCTATTTCTCAGGAAACATTTATTGTAGTTCAGTGTCGTCCAGTGTTTAATCTTCCAAACTGTAGCTTTCAAAACAGGTTTCAAAGCACATTCTGCCATTGTAGGTTTCCTTTCTATTATTGCACTGATATACATTGATTTTTTATTTATTCCCAGGGATCTGAAAAGATTACCCCTAATATAAAGTATATATCACGTTAACAACACAGTTTTCTCTCTTGTCATTACCAAGATGCTAAATGGAACTGAACACAGACTGGGGAAAACAAGAAGAAGAGGACACATGATGGAGGGTGAGATAGAAAGGCGGAGTGTGTTGATGAAGAGAGAAATGGGGTTAATGTATGAAAGAACGTGCTTTCACAGAGGAAAAGGGAAAGCCATGGCTGCAGGGTCTGACACTGTCCCAGTTTTACAACAGTGCCAGTATCTCCTGTGGCTTCCCAGCACATTTCCACCCAGTTGATTAATATTGCCATCACAACCATCGCCAGCCTCTTTGAAGACTGGGGGGGGGGGGGGGGGGGGGGGGGGCAACTATGATGATCCACATAAAATTTTTGTTCAACGCTACACTCAGTTTTAGCCTAGTTTTAGTCTTGATTTCCTGAGACAAACAGTTCTAGGACATGATGGCATGGCATGATGGTGGAACTAGGCCATGACAGCGCACTACAGCTCAGGTTGGTCTGTAACAAATTAAATTACGTTTTTCTGAAAGCTGAACACATGCTGTGTCAGTAATTTCTTTAAAAGTGACAGTTTTATGGTATGAGCTTTTTTTAGTTTACTCTTGAGTTTTTACACAACTAACTTTAACTCGTGAGCGGAAATGATTTATTCCCAAACATAGAGAATCAAAATGTTTTATTTCTTTTGACTGGATGGGAAAGATTTCTTTTTGCAGCTCTTTGTGTGTAAGAATGATAAGGCAGCACAAGTTCTTTATTGATTGCTCTGTATGAGCAGATTTTTAAACTTTCTGTTTAACCCTTTAAATTCACTTTCCTCTATCAAACAGATAAATATTTTGGATAATTCAACTTGCATTGGATAGTTCCAGGTGCACTTATCATTCATTATTTAACTGAAGGATGTGTGTGTTGGAAAGGCCTAATATCAGAACATTTCTAAACCGCATTATGTAACATTAAAAATCGATTCTGGTCAAGCTACTAGGCTGTTTTTCTTAGTTTCAACAAAAGACTAATATTGAACATACTATGAAGTTTCCCGATGGCAGCGATATGCAGCTTGTGCCAGACAACAGCATGATGACCTATTCTGTTTTAATAGAGCTGGCAGCACCGGGCAAAGCTTGAGACGCGTTTGGGCCTCGGCCAGTTGTCTGAGGACAGATGAAGAGAATGAATGGAGAGCAGAGTGAAGAAGTGGCTGCAATCATTCCCAAAAAGTCTCTCTCCAAGCAGACAAACATCACTCACAGACAGAGAAGAGAGAAATGAAAGAGAGAGAGCAGAGAAAGGAGAAAATGAAACATGAAAGAGATGACAGTGATGCACAGCGGCAGAGCAAGACCCTGCTTTAGTATTCAGGGAGAATACTAACTTTCAGTCTGAAGACTGTCAACATTTGTGACAGTTAGATAGAATGGTACATTATCAATACACTGGCAGCTGCCATCACACACCTCCTCTTTATAGGTTAGATTTGATATTATATCTTGCTATGTTTTAAAATAATATGCAATTTAGCATTTTCTGTTAAAGGGCACTCACAAGGGCACACACAATTTGCTGTATTAGGTTCAGTTGTCCCTGAGAGTACTGTTCATCCTGTGAGAATAGTTGTGTAATGTCTTCTGTGGTTCTGGATGAGTTTAAGAAAATCTGAAAAAATAACCCTGATGATGTCAGGGTTATTTTGGCTTGAGCTTAGACTCTACATTTTTATAGCAGAATGTGTCATGAGCTGAAGGTGTTGAGTTGGAAAGACCTGAGCTAGTATTAACAGGGAAGGTCGAATGCAAAACGCTATTGGGCACACTCACACACTTTGGCATCCGATTCGAGACAGCCACTTCTCCTTTGAGAACAACATTGTTTGAGGTAAGTATAGTATCATTAACTAATGATTTGAACAGCTTTGAGTGTATCCACTGTCACTCGTTTATGAGAACACAGCAAGCTAGCTGCACGTAAATTTGGAGGGCACACACATTTGAGCCTTTATGGGAGATGCCCTGAAACAGACCAGAGCAAGCTGACAGGCAGGATTAGCAACTTAATTCTGCAATTTTCTTACTTTACGAAGATAAGTGTTGCAGTATGAGAGTTTCTTATACGAGCGCAAGGTTCTTCATAGATCTAGCCTCTTAATTTTGCTCCCAAAGTGCACCAGATATTTGCATTTGACTTTAAAATGTACAAAATCTTCTTCTGGGAGGGGCATGCCCCGCAGACCCTCTGAGGTCCACCCACCAAAGTCTCATATAATCCTGTGGGAGACACTGTTCTGTCTCTCGCCGAGTCCATCAACTTAAAGGAAGTGCATACTAAATCGCTGTCAGGCCCCATTATACTTTTGTTTTTGTAAATTACACACATGTTCACATAAACAGATAAACCCAAACAACAAAGTCGGGGCTGATCCAAGCTGAACATGACTCACCACTTTGTCCGTGCAAAAAAGCCCCTTAAAACAAACACTATTAGACTGAAGCTCCTAAAATAGTTGATAAAGCAGAGTGTGTTTCATTTCCATCAGTACCCTTTAGTTACCTCATTATAATTAAGTATGTAATGTGTTAGGTGACAGTGTTGCCAGAGTCAAATTCTTTAGTTCTTTATTTAGTCATTTAGTAAATGGGACTGCAAAGTATACTGACCAACTGTGAGGCTGTAAATTTCTGTTTGCCCAAATAAAGACATGTTTGGACATTTATTCACCCACAGAAAGGAACAAGCTGTTAATATTATTCATGTGGTCCAAAATGCCTGCATATACTGTGTTCTATTATGTGGTTTAATAATTAGGATGGTGTTAAATACAACAACAGATAGTTTGTATGTAATTATCTGTGTATATATAGATACTTTTTAATTAAATTTTGCTTGGAATAATTAATTGTGAAATGTTAAAACAGCATGATCATTATGATAACATATAACCAAAAGTTAATTTACAATAATACTGATTTTTTGTCCAGTCAGATGTCAAATCTAAGTCCATACTGGATAATACCGCCAGAAAGAGAAGGTTGAAAACTGAGTCACCTGCAGCCAACAGTGTTAATGTAACTGCTTCCATTTCCCACCATTGACAATAGTTTTTGACTACAAACAGCCAGGTAAATTGGCTTTCTCTTCACAATGGGCACCTTTTCAGAGTTTCCCATGCAGAAGCTCACACATTATCTTATACACATACTGGTATATGTAGGCATTTACAGGCTCCCTAAGAAAGTAAGTGCCAAGCTGTCTCTGAACTGAAAATGTTTTAATTTCACTGGACCACAGAAAAAAAACAGCAGAAACAAGTTGTTTACTTAGCGTGTGTCAACAAAAGCAACATGGACTGATTAATTTCAGATGTTTAGACTCTTTTCCTTCTGGCTTCTTTGTGTATTGCTGTGCATTACTTTTGACATGGTTCTTGTAGTTCCAATTGCCTTCCAATTATCTGTAACTACTATAAATGTGTTTAATGCAGCATTAACACCTACAAATCATTAACACATTAGGTGTGATATTTGACTGCAATTACTGTATACAAACATGACCATTGCCAAGGACACTGGCAGCCTGTACCAGCCTTTACAGTACATTTTATTGAAATTCCTATATATCTTTAAAAAAGCCGTTGATTTTAGCATGAAGAATCCAGGACACTAGGAAACCTTCACTACTACAACCACACACACAAAAACTTTGCTAAACATCAACCCTTACCTCTTTAATCACAGAGAATAGATTTATACAGTATAATAGAGGTATAAATCTGAGCTCCAGACTGGTCTTTTGATAATGTCTCATCTTTTGTCTCACTTTCTTCCACTCTACTTCTCTCTCTCTCTCTTTCTTAAAGTGAAACTTAAAAGCAAGAACAAACAGGTCAAAGGTCAGAGATTTAGTGGCTTTGTAATATCCAGTAGTTACAGGAAATGACAGTCAGCTTGGTGTCTCTGTAATATGATGCTGTATTAGGGCCATTGTATAGATAAAAAAGTCAATTACTGAGCTGGGGGAGGGGGGTGAAATTCAGAGAAAAAACTCCTGCCAAGATTTAAGTGGTAAATTTTGACAAAAATACTCTTACATTGCATTTGGAGAAAAAAACACTATTTTTCAGATGTGCTTTTGTTATTTAAGGGTATGTTCAGTATATTTCAACCTGTAACCTATTTTGTCTATGTGATTAATAAAAATTTTTGAAATTGGTCCAGCAAAACAGCGCTGCAATGTAATGCTTCTGGGCCATTGCGGCCCATCAAAGTATGTCCACTAAAGGGCTTGTTTTTGCTTCTGACAAAATGTTATTATAAGTCAGGGTTCCTACTCTTTTCTAGAGATCCTTTTCCGGGACTTTTCCAGTACATTTTCAGTGATGATCTAGCTTGTATGACAGACAGGGATCATGTCACACACTAATGTGTTCCTCCCTGCCTGTGTAAACAATAATAACAACAAATAATAGCCTACAATTTTGCCTATAACGAAAACTCAGCATTCTGTTGAACTTTAGCTTTCTAAAATCACTGTGGTCCTTAGTCCAAATGCAGTGTAATGGTACAAAAAGCCATTTCAGACATGTTGCTCTCTCTATTTAAACTTCACAACAAACTTGGTGTATTGATATGCATGAGTAAAGTTAAAGTAAAAGTTAATTGATTTTGTAAAGCACGCGTCACAATAGGAAATTAAAACAAGCTGTGGTTTAAATCAGTTTATCACACCACATGTTAGCCCCTTTGCTAACAAAGCAAATTACAACCCACTGTGAGCTTCAGCTCCACAATCATGTTCCATGTCATGTTATGGTCCATTTTATCATAATGTATTTGCGATTTGTGTTGCATTTGAAGAAACAATGCTAGAAAAGTTTTTAAAATGTGCTTTTAGCCAGTATTTAGTTGGTGTTTGATGCACATCATTGTTTTGACCCCGGCTTCCTACTCATTCTTACCTAACCTTCTCAACAACAACACATTTCAAACCATTGCTCCTAACCAGAGCTGAAACACAAACCCTAAACCTTTGCAGACAATTCAAGGTACCAAGCGCATCAACTACAGTTACTGAATCAAACAAATTTAAGAAATTTAACATTATTCAACCATTTAAAACAAGTTGAGAAAAAAAAAGAAAAAAGTTACCACAGTTACCAGCCAGCACTTTGGGTCACCTGAATTAATTGCTATTTTCCAAAACAGGGTCCAGGCCTTTAAAGGCTATTTATTATTACAGTACTGTACAATTAAAAAAATGTTTTTTCCTAGTAAATTTACCACTTCAATCTCAGAGAATATCCAAGTCTTTTTCTCATAAAGGTGCGACTTTAATCTCAGAAATTCAGATTTCCTTTCTCAGAACATACCCACCTCCCCCAGCTACAATGGCCCTAATATGCTCATACGCTCTCGTACTGGAGAGAGACACTAAGCAGACACTAACCAAAAAGAAAGCTTTTTATATTTAAGAGCAGATGAGTTTGATTGTACCAGTGTTTCCATTGTTCCCAGTCTAAACAGAACAAAGCTGGTCGTAGGGTGATATTTGACCTCACTTCTCTGTGCTTACATAATCTCTGTCCTGGAGGGAGAAAAGTCCCGCTTATACACACACATACATACCCACACCAGACCCCAAGCCAAAAATTCACTACATAACTGCCACTAGGCTTTTGCGTTTCCTTCCAACTTTCCCTTGCACACTCCCTTTCCTTCTAACTACCATGAACAGCTACACAAAACGCACACAAACCAACCTCATTCTTCAACCCCAAGTCCAGCAATATAAAAGGTTGAGACATTCTGCTTAAAAACATAAAGCAGCCAAACAACACACACATGCACAGGGGAGATTTATATGCAACCTATACATAATAAACACAAGGCACATTCAAAATACACATCCAAAACCACCCCCGAACACCACACCGACATGCATATGCCAATTTAAATATGCACACATAGTATTTATGCATAAACAAAATACACATAAGCCCACACACACACACACACACACACACACACACAGCCAGGAGGGGATGTTTGGACACAGACGTCAGAGTGGAAAGCTGATCACAGTTGTACTGCAGCCATGAACACTGTGGATCAGAGAGTGTCCCGAAATAACCTGAAATGTTCTTATCTGACATCCAAAAAGTCATATGCATGCAGCACACATTTTAGAAAAATATCATATTTATCCCCGGTTAACTACAATACTACAATGATATTTCCGGGGGTCACAATTTCTGTGTAATATTCATTAGTGAGTTTATGGTACTGTTTAATATTCCTGAGATGTTCATGTTCCAGTATTTATGGTAACCTAAGAGTGATTTGGTCTCATGGGATATGCTAGGTATTTCTGTGTTGATATCATATTTAAAGGTATAATATGTAGGAATTGAGACTACTCTCCACCTGTTGCATCCATCCTCGATAAAAAGGGGGGCAGCATATCACACATCAGGTCATAACTACTAACTGCCATTAGCTAATTAGCTCAGTTAGCCGTGCAGCTAAGTTAGCTGTCCTAGTACCTCAGTGAATCTGAAATGGGCAACAGAGCCAAACGAGGGGGCAATGGAACCATGCTCAGCGACCTTCCAGTCAACATGGCCGGATCGGGACTGAACACACGTTACATTTCTTAACATTTTGTGAGTTTATTTATTGGACTGAAAAAGTCAAACAAAAGAGCTTGTGTAATGTAGCAAACTTGCCACTCGCACACATCTCCCATCTTAAACTACAGAGGGAGGCCTGACGTATTCTATCGGACTATTGCCTCTCAATGTACAAGTGGTATTACGAGACAGGACTTGCTAACTTAAGTAGATATCTCTGCGACACAATACATAGACGTATTTGACATAACATTTAACTGTTCTTTATATTCTGCTGATAATGTTAGTTAATGTTTTAAACTAAACGTCTGGCCATATCTTACACATTGTACCTTTAAGCATTGGTATCAGTATTTTAACACCTAGACTATTAGATTATGTGATTTGGTATAAAATTTTAAATTACTCTTTTAATTCATTCAAAATTTACTGTTAAGTTTACAGATAAAATCCTTTAGGAGAAAAGAAAAAGTCCCAAGGGTATTGTAAAAAAAAAAGAGGGGAAAAGAATGATTTCACAAAGATCCATAAACACTGCTGGTGATGAATTGAAGTTGAGAGCTGTGAGAATGAACAGCAGGTCGATGAAGAGGAAGACCTGTATTTGCTGCCATGTTTCCAAATTCTCTTCAGATGTGTGTGCATTTGTGTATCTGTGTGTGTGTGTGTGTGTGTGTGTCTGTGAGTGCGCATATACACTGATCTCTCGTCTCTACTGGAGCCAAGACTATGTTTCCTGCCAAGTCTAAAGTGGGTGGTGGGTGCATTTCAACATCTCTCCATTACAGAGAAAGAAGAGGAGGATGAGGTGGAGGATGGAAGAGGCATTTTTGCAACAAGACAGGAAGGAAATGAATAACCGTTACACACTCACACATACATATACACACACCTGCACTGTCTGACACCTGGAGAAACCACAGTGTGTTTCCACGAATCTCTTCCCCCAAGAGAACTGTTCCACTTCTTCAAGCACATCACCAGTGGAACCTCATCTGTTATTACAACAGACACACACATTACGTTGCATGCTGCTGGAGGAGTCAGCAGGGTCTTAACACCAAAGTAAAACTACCTGGAGTCACAAACTACAGCTCCTAACACTTTCCCTACATTGTAGAAGGCTTTTTAAAGCTGCTTGGGGTAATTTTACACATTGGCAGTCCCAGCTGGCACCAGGAGGTAACTCAGGTTTGCTCTGAATGTTATCGGTTTCATAGTCAGAAACCATGTAATGTGATGCCAGTACAGAAGCTGTGACTTTCCCACCAGGAAATAGCACATGAACGGCCACCCAAATCGGACAGGATTCTAGATGGTGCACTAATTATGAAGTTGTTGCGTTACACAACATGGCCACACATGATTGCTTTCTCTGTTTAAAAAACACTTACTTGAAAACATTCATTTTAGATGGTAACACTGGTGATCTCATCCAGTTGCTAATAACGAGGAGTGTAGAATAGCAAATCTCATTCTCTCATGTGAATTTGAATTCTCCTCTCTTTTTGTATAAGGAAATATGCACCTAATGATACTGCAGCTCTTGTACATAATTACTTTTTTCCCCAAAGATGACACAACTGTTTTTTAACATATTTGTGGAAATAACACCTAGGATAAGGCCTCTGGGTGGGGCATTAGGAGACGTGAGTCTGTGTGGTACGCTACCGACTGGAACGCGCCATAACCTTATATTGCCTATGAACACAGACACAGATACTGTATAAGCCTAAATAGGGTTGGCTAAACCATTACAGACATTTGGGAAGTGTGCTGTTTGTATTCCAGGTGGATGCTAGTTAGCCTAGCTGCTAATGTTAGCACCGATTCCCATAAGGCGTTACTTTCTGTTCATTTTAACATTCACTGTCCATTGGAATTGAAGTGATATGAATATATTTGAGTCAAATTACCAGTACAGACGTCGTCAGTCAGTACCAATTTGTGGCATATGAAAACAAAAAATATTTCTTCTTTTGGTAATTACAATTTTGACCAAATAAGAACACAAGTGAAGGATTTATATACTGAATTCTTAGCAAAAAATCTATTTTAATTTCTGTGCAACTTTGAATATCTAAAATGTGATGTGTTAGACATACCTACATGTTTTCCTGTTCACTACATGTTCATGGTGCCATGTTTCAATTTCAACTTTACAATATGCCACCGTTCCTCTGTCTGAAATGTCTTGCCTTAAACAGTGGCCAGTGACACTCACCCTCATCTCCATAGTAACAATAGGACCAGGAGAGAGGGGGTTAACCCTTAACCTAATGTGTGTGCGTGCCCATGTGTGTATTTGTGCAACTGGGGGGATGGGATTAATGGGATTCCACCCATACACCCGTGGGAATGGCAGTCAAGCTCCAAAGCTTGTTTAGGCTTTAACACCCATTACGCATCAACCCCCCCAAACTAAACAACACACACTCTCTCATTACACCATCACCCGAGCCGTAAGATGTCCTCGACCGCCACCCTGCCTTCATCCATCAATCCCATCATCTGACCCACCTCTATATTTGTATGAGCAGGACGCTGGCAGGGCCAAGGACGAAACTGACATGAGTTGACATCACCCAGATTCACGGTAACACAGACATAAGCAGTTAGTGCAACGCTGTAAGAGAAAGTACATGCTAGGGACATATTAGCTGGTCAAAACTGATTTACAATTTTTACCACAAGCTGATATTTCCAGGTATTTCAATCAGTAGAAACAACATTACATTTTACTGGTGATCATATTTGGTCCAGCTGTTGC
This sequence comes from Micropterus dolomieu, assembly GCF_021292245.1. NCBI lineage: Eukaryota > Metazoa > Chordata > Actinopteri > Centrarchiformes > Centrarchidae > Micropterus > Micropterus dolomieu. The sequence goes on along the minus strand of NC_060156.1, from coordinate 9,304,639 downwards.
TGTCATTCTCTGTATACTGCATAAAAGACAATAGTTGCCAGTGAATCTATTGAAAATGTAACTTCATTATTCCTGTTTCTATACCATATTTTTAGCACCACCCTGCATTTCAAAGGAGAGTAAAAAATAAATGTAATTTCAGAGGCTTTTCCAGGCAAGAATAAAATTCTGGAGGAAACATTAACACAGTACATTTGGGCATGAAATGGTTTAAATCACAAAATGATGAATGCTGGCTGTGGGTAGCTTCATTGCACACCATTCAAAATCCAAATCTGCCTTGTGTCTAGGGGAAAACTGTAACTGGTAAACACCCATGGAAATAGATGAATGCATACTATATGTTTGCACACACACACACACACACACACACACACGATTACAAAACAGCATAATTCCCAAGAGATCCCAGGAAGCACAGAGCAGTCTAGTTTTAACTACTCCATAAATGGCAGCGCATTTGTGTGTGCGTCTGTGTGTGGAGGGAAGCTTCATTCATTATGTGGTAACACTGAAATTAATTAAGTTCTCTTCACATGAACATCAGAGAAAAAGCGAGAGGAAGATGAGAAAGAATGGGTAAAGTGCAACCGAGGAAAAAGATGTGTGTGTGTGTGTGTGTGTGTGTGTGTGTTCACTTAACAATCTGGGTTGAAAAAGGTTGAGAAGGCAGAGCGAGATCTTTCACACACTCATACACACACATCGATGCATAGAGAAAGAAACGTGTCCAGAGAGATATACCCAGACTTGAGAAGATGAATTGTGTGTGTGTGTTTATTTAGCTGTGTGTGTGCATATAGTGTCAGGCCATGGTTCAGTATTTATGAAGTGAGAGAGTAATGTGGAGGTAATGACTGAGAGCTTGTTGTTTACTGCAAGAGATCGGCAGTTTATAACACTAATGAATCTGAATGAATGTGCACGCATGTGTGTGCGCGCGTGAGAGAAGAAACTAAAAAATGAGGCTCTCTCACACTGTGTTATTGTAAAGGTGTGGGAGATATCAAGATTAACTATGAATGGAGCTGTAGAGAAGGAAATGTGGTGACTGTTGGGAGCGAGTATGTGTGTGAGGTTATTTAACTCTATCTGTGTCCATCTCAACCAAAATGCTGAACCCCACAAGTTTTAAGGGTTGTTTGAGGTTAGGGAGAGGTTAGGGTTAGGGTTAAGGCTCGTGCAGACTACAAGACTTTCAGTGTCAGCACAACGCTGTGTTGTTCAGACTACACAACTTGCTGTCTTGTGATATAATCTTGAAGTCGTTGTGGCGTTCACACTGCGTGACTGATCAGCAACAGGAAATCACACACTACACGAGCTGACACCGTCTTTGTCACCCGCCGACTGGTCTCCAAACCACGTTATGTCAAGAAATCACACGTGAAAAGGGACATGTAAATATATATATATATATAGTACGCTGAAAAGACTTGGTTTTCAGGCTGAGGTTAGAATTAGGTTTAGGTTAAGGTTAGGCCTTGTGTGTGTGTGTGTGTGTGTGTCCAGTACAATGTAATACAAAAGACACAGGTTCAAAGGATCATTACAGGGATTGGTAACTGTTTCCTGAACTACCACCTAATCCTCACACACACACACACACACACACACACACACACACACACACACACACACACACACACACACACACACACACACATGGGAATGACAGGGCAAAGCATTGTCTCACTCAAGAGATGAAAGCAGGTGGCGTCCTTGCTTCAGTACGTTGCTGTGGTGACCTCGGGCGTCGGCACAACAACCCAAGGTAAATACAGGTAAGGGAGAAGATCAAGGGTTGGGATTATTATGACACACTGCTTTGATGGGAATTGGACAGGCAGAGTGCTCTGTATTTGACAAGAACGTCTTTCTGTGGAATATATTGGATTCTTGTTCCTGTTTGAACATTAAAAAATGATCAAATATAAGATATTTAATATTTTCAGCACAGTGCAAAATTAATCCCCTCACAGACACTTGTACAAATGTATCCTTGACAGACTGATTATAGAAGATAAGCATTATGAATACCAAACAGGAACCTGGGTTAGTCAGGAAGGTGTAAAAGAGACACCACATAATCCATAAACCCCCAAATCTCAAAAAACAACAGACTCCAAGAGGCTGAGCAGCAAAGGCCAGTAAAAAAAAATAAATCAGGGAGAGTCATCCATCAGTGTCGTAACATTGTAATGACCCTGTTATATGCAGTCTTGAATATTTGTCTGTAGAATATTTTCAAACTTTATTGACAACTGAAAACATTCTGATCAAACCAAAGCAAATCAATGCAGAAGGCTGAGTCTCAAACTATATTCTCTATTGTCTGGAGGTATAGTTTACCCAGTTAGTTAAATCTAGGGGTCCCTAAGTACAGGGTAATTACATCAATACATCATTCTAAAATAAGCACGCTGTTACTGTGGGAAAATGGGACCACAACGGTGTGAACTGTTTCTAAGAATGTATTGCTCTGTATGTGTTGCATTTGACCAAGGCCATGCTGGAAATGTGCAGGAATCACATGGAAAAAAGACTGAAGAGTTTTTCTTGTCATCATAGAAACAAATTCGCTAGAAACTAGAAAGCACTTAGAGAGAACATATCTCCACCAAGGCTGCATAATCCTGTAATTTTGTTATGTCAGCAATAACAGAGTGTTTTAAAAATCTGTTGACTGAATTGCAGAATACACAGAATGATACACAATTGTGACATATATGTGCCAGATTTCTGTCACATTTTTGGGTTATCCAGCTAACAAACCAACACATCAACAACCAACGTCATTGGCAGTAGTAACAGAAACAGCCCTCATAGCTATACAGGAGGTGTGCAGTATCAACCGGTGTGTCATGTTACTAAAGACTAAGGAAAAAAGTGGATCACAATCATATAATTTATCAGTGTAGTGTCAGGAAAATCTGATTCCTTCTCCTGTGGCAAGTCTGCTGCAAAATAAAGGAGGATGACACTGTTACATTGTTAAAACACCTCTTCTGTTTGTATACTTTATGTGTCTTCACACTGCTGTCTGTGAACGGGGGAACAAGTGGCGAGTCATCTCTGCAACAGCTGACGTACAACAGAGCCACTGAGGGACTAGGGTTGCCAAAGTTATCTTGTTACTGTTAACAGGCTCAACCATGGGCTGTATAAAAGAGGTGGACGTAGTCATCATGACGTCACTCATTGGTTTGTGGACTACCGTTTGAAGCCTTGACTTGGGTATTTTGGCCGTCTTGGTTTTTTGAAACCATACACCAGACGTGACCATATTTGGACGAGAGAATGGCGCTTGCTAGGTTGTTTAGCAAGGTGCACACTTAATTCACCTGGGATATTAACTGGGATTTTGGGTGGTAAATAACAGGCTTAAAACAAAATGTAATTACCAGAAAAATAAACAGCCAACCCCTAATAAGCTTTTTCAAAGGTGCTGGTCAAATGTACACAGAGTTGCCTCTAGCCTGATTGACACATTGCCATGGTAGCGACTTGACAATCACAAGATAGCCATGCCCTAAAGGATACCCTGCTTTATCGTCTATTTTATGGGACCATAAATTACTAAATTAACGTCTTGCTGTATTGAAGACTTGAAACAAACGGTTGAGAACAAAAACTCATTATGAAAGTGTTTACTGAAGTAATAAATCAGGTGAGAAGTACACTCATTTTGCCAGGTGCAATTGTAATGCAATCTGACTTCTTTTGGCAACCAGTGGAGTCGCCCCCTGCGGGCTGTTAGAAAGTATGCAGGTTGCTGAGAGTTGAAAAATGTTCAACTTTGGGAAAAACGCTGAGCTCATCACTGTCACTTTTTACCCAGCCGTCCTATCACAGTCCAGGAGGGACGGGACAATCACCGCACCGAGCACATCCGATCTTGAACGAAAAGATGTGCCTACTCGCCGAGGTGTTTCCTCGCCCGCAAAATCTCATTAACCCGAGTACGGACAGTCTGTGCTCTCATGTTTCAGCCTTCTTTTCATGCAGCGCAAAGGCCAGAGCAAGTAGGCGGAAATTATGTAAACGCTTTGGTGGATACAGGCCCTTAACATTGGCTTCACTTTTCAGACCTGGAGGTTCCCAATTTGATTCAACATTTCTTCTTTAAGGGTAAACAGCAAAAAACAAAGACCAAGACAAAAAGAAAAAGTACCATATAATACAAGTGAATGACTGCTTGAATAACCCAGCACCCGATTCGAGAAAATAACACTAACAATGTGTAGTGATATATTGCTATGAAAAATGCAAATTAATTCTCTGTGTTAAAATTATTCATAGGCAGGTATTTTAGATTGCCATTTCACACATTCATTGGCAAAAAAATACAAAGAAACTATCAGTCTTGACAAACTCTTATTAGTCAAAGCACAAAGTCGGCAACAGAGGCTCAAAGAGCACAAACAGCAGGGGGAAAAGGCTGGTCTTGCTGCTGACTCAGCACATCCGCCTCTTCTCCTCTTTCCATAGCAACACATTCATTCCCATCTACAAGTCTTAATGCCTGATCTAGAGTGCTCTGATTGACCCGTGTGACTCCTTCAATAACTGTGGCAGTACTGCATTAGAGTGTCACTCAAAGACATATTTAACTCCCTTTGCGAGACCCCTGCTCACACACACCCCGCTGTTAAAGGAGATTAATTCACACTTTCATCCCCAAGCCTTGGTCCCAAGGGAGCCTGGAGGGGACTTGGGCAAAGTGACTGCAGGGGATTGCAGAGGGTAATGGGTTATAGGTGTGTGTGTGTGCGTGCATGTGAGTGTGTGTGTGTGTGTTCACTGGCACTAAAGGCTACTTCCACTCACCCCATGGGGTCCTAACACAAACACAGACTGGCCACCACAAAGAAGTGTGCACTGTGTTTACTAAGGTTAACACTCCTTCAGCCACAGTGTTCACACATCTTCTGATATTTCTCTCGTTTTTTTAATTATGTCGTAAAAAATTCAAATATTTTTGGTCCCAGCTCTTCCAGTGTGAGAAGTGGCTGGTGCTTTTCTCTGTTTCATGACACCTTAAAGTGAATACCTTTGGATTTTAAACTGCTGGTTGCACTAAATAAATTTAAGATGTTCATCAGGCTTTATAGGACGTTATGTGGTATTTCTAATTCAAACATGTTTCTACTGTTTGAAGCCTATAATGCAGCATGTCTCTTTTGTGTGTGTGCTTTTTTTCTTCATGTACCAGGCATCAAAATCTCCCTGTAGGGACTGGTAAAGTTTATTGAGTGAATTGAAATGTGAGTGTTAGTTGAAATGTCACTGAGGGTTTGGATTTCTGTTCATCGCTGTGAATGAGTGACAACTCACCACTGCTGCACTTCAACACACCAAAGCGCTCCACTGCCTCAATCAATGGCCAGCTTGCCTGATAAGTCTTGTTGTACTGAGTACTGTGGGGTTGGGGTGGCGGGGGGGGGGGGGGGGGGGAGAAAGAAAAAAG
>NC_060156.1:9242505-9299149 GCF_021292245.1 Micropterus dolomieu | reverse complement strand
GGGGGGGGGGGGGGGGGGGGGGGGGGGGGGGGGGGGGGGGGGGGGCAGACATGAACAAGCCTGCCCACGACCACCCCCGTGCACTCCAACTCTGAGAAATCCCATTGCATTTATCAGTAAGCACACAACACAAGCTCACCTTAGACAAATACAGTATATCCGTCTCAACAAGTTACAACATGAAGTATTGAGTCTGGAAATCTTTTCTTTCTTTAAAGTAAAAAAAAAAAAGAAGCTGTCATTGAGGTCGTGAATATTGTTTCTTGTGCAAAGAATTTTTAAAAAACTTTTAACTCTAGTGTTTCTTTGTCATCTATATTGACATTCCACTCAAGTGTTAGGAGCTGCTTTCATTTCTCTGTTTGATATGATTGTGGATTGAATATCTAGGGATTTCTTGGCTGCAAGTGAGACATAATTTACATTTGTGGCATTTCATAGAAAATGCCTATTTTCATGGACCTTTGTCAGGTACCTGTCTACACACCTCTACTACTGTAGGTGTGCATTAAGCAACACTTAATTGCATAGATTAAAAAATTAAAGATTGCACTGTAAAACCATTCGATAAGATGTTTATGAATTAAAAATGATCTATTAAGATTTTGCACTTTATAATACTGAAGCATCTAGGAAATATCAGTGAAACTGCAATAAAACTAGGTATTTCTGTCTCACAACATCTGCTTTTGTTTTCCAAGATTTGTGTTTAAGATTTTAGATTCCACCTGGATGCAAAAATACAACTAATCTTCTTTTTTTGCAGCACAGCACTGATGATATCACATTTTCTGTCTAATTCCCACATTACAGCCACATTCTTCAACACGTCTCACATTGCAGCCACGAGACAACGCATTGGATGCACTGCATAGCAAGTAAACAAGGCTCTCCATTCCTCTCCCATTGAGTTTGGGTTATGACACTTCACACAGCCTGTAGGCAACTGGGCTTCACCAGGACTATGGCAACAACAGTATCACAGACAGGTGACCCTTTCAGTCTCTCTCAAACAGTATGTCTCTGTTCCTCTCTTGCTCATTTAGTTCAGTTTAATTAGGCTATACCTCTGTGGAATTACAGGTCAGACATTATGATACCAAAGTAGTGTCACACCAGGGAATATCACAGGCTCAGCGGGTCAGCCAAACAATCTATAAAAAATATATCAGTCAATAGATATGTCATCAATAAGGATATGACAAAACCACAGACATGTTTTCTTATTCTTGCTTTCTCTTGGACTCTTCAACCAAGTTTTGTTCTTCTTGCTTCTTATCAAACAATCAATGCTGCAATCAGTCTCACCACGTGAATATTAAGAGCATAGTCTTTAAAGGTGTACTACATAACCATACTGAATATCTGTGCAGACAGCATGCTGAACACACTGTTCCCGATTTCAAAAACACATGAGTGATAAACAGTGCGGGACTGGTCTGCACAATTGTCTTTGACATCTTCTTCCACCAAATTCTGCTGCTACACTGGGCAGCAGCGTACAGTGGGAACTAATCTTAAAGTTCTTATGTCATTTGTGTGTGCCGAATTGGAAAAAGGCTCCTCACTATGTGCAAAATGTTCCAATTCGTAATTTAAGAAGTTTGTGGGTTTTGTGAATAAACAAGGATTCATAAAAAGGTGGAGACATTTAAACATAGTTTGTGTGTTTAGTGCTCCACTGAGAGAGAGAGAGAGAGAGAGAGAGAGAGATATACTGGCACATATCATGGATGGTGGGAAAGTAACCGACCTTAACAGGGGAGCTCCTGATGGCTACTGGCAGCTCTCTGATCGCACTGCCTGGGGGAGAAGCGGATATCCCGGCTGCGTACCCCTGCAGCGAGCCCCCGGCCAGGGACTGCCTCCCGCCTGCTCCTACTCCTCCTCCGCTCCCTCGCTGGGGCCGCTGCTTGATACCGTCCAGAAGGCGAACCAGAAGGATGTTAGCCGGCAGGTCGTCCACCCCGCAGTCCACAAGGATGCGGCACTCCGGACAGCGCAGCTCGTTCCGGGAGCTGACAATGTTTTCCAGGCAGCGGCGGCAGAAGGTGTGCTGGCACGGCAGCACCTTGGCCGTGGTGTCCAGGCGCTCCAGGCACACCGAGCACTCCAGCAGATCCAGAAGCGACGAAGACTCGTCCATGTCGGCGGAGAGGGTGAGCATCTGGGCTTCAGTGTCCGTGGGAACGCCGCGGCGACTGGTTCGTGTACCGTAGAAATGAACCGGGGGCACAGAACATTCTGGGAGGCAGACCGGCGGGAAACAGCCAACGGACGCCCCACCAGAGTCCCCGCGCGCTGAGCAGTGTGCCCCTGTGTTGTCAGTGTTCTCCGCTGTTCCGTACCTCTCTCTGTCTCCCTCAACGTGTTTGTGTTTCTCGCTCTCTCTCTGTCTCTGTCTTCCCCTCTCTCGCTCTCCAGCAGCTGTGCAGAAAGCGGTGAGGTCACGCTCTCATCATCATCAACCGCGCGCCGATCAGAGTTGCGGCGCGCGCTCACGCACCAGGGACATATTGATACAGACTGGGAGAAACAGAGGGAGGGGAGAAAGAGAGAGATGCCCTACAAAAACCACTGGGGACAAGAAGCTCAGGTTTCTCTCTCCTCACACCTTCACACAGACTGATTGATAAAGACGCACGCGGCTGGGTGTCACACCTTTCTAACCACCCTGAGAGGGTGTTGAAAGGTTTCCAGTCATGTGTCACCCGCCCACAAAGACAAGCTGACACCAGCAATGCACTCACAACATCCTCAGAGGTGGCCTGCAGTAGTTTCAAAGACTAGCCTATATGAAGGCGCCGTTTTTGAGAGATGTCACCCAAGTTTGAGCACGACGGAACATTAATGTGTGCTTCCAAACAGATTGTCGTACGTGTAGGCGACAGTCCAAACACCAAATCAAACTTAAACTTTTTGGTATGAATTTATGTGGCGTCTCACCAGTATGATCCCCACCTGACAGGATAGACGTCCTTTTCATTACCTCAGTAACTACATCCAGCTGACGCACGGGGCTTTGGGATAAATTGGTTTATTGCGACGCCTGGTGGGAACCAGCTGATCTTTTTCTACTTTCTTCTGTTTGTTTGTTTGAACAATTGAAATCTCCAAAAAGTCTTTTACTGAAATTCCTCTGTAATTTCCCATTATATAAGACTATAAACAAGTACAAGAGACATACAAGTGGTTTTCCTAGAATCATCAGTGATGCACGTGGTAGGCAAAATCTGACTAAAACACAATCATTATTCTTCTACCTGAAGGGATAATAAAAGATGACTGTAGTCAAGTGAAACCTTATAAAACAAAAGACATTATAAGACATTGTGCTGTAATTCACAGATACTATATTAGCAGCCAGGTGATGTATTTATAATACCATGTATATAATAGATGTGAGATGCAGGACTGTTCTCAATTAAACAGTGGGATTGTTTAAAGATAAGAAAATATTAAAACCGCAGCATTTCCACTGAGTTTTCCCTTGATGGACACAATACTTAAAGGACAAGGAAATGTGTGTGTGTTTGTGTGTGTGTGTGTTGTTTCTCAGCCATCACTGCAGGCTTGCTTTGCTCTGTCCACCTGTTCAGACCTGCTCTGCGCTCACATTCAGCCCTAGAGGGGTAGGGAGTGATTGAGCCAAATGTGTGCGTGTGTGCCCCCCCCCCCCCCCCCCCCCCCCCCCCCCGTGTGTGTGTATGTGTGACAGAGTGACGCCTTCCTGGGTGAGGGGTGGGTGCGCGCTACTTACCACCCACGATGAAAAGCAGAGGGTGGACTGCTTAGGCATACAAAGAGGGTGTGTGTGTGTGTGTGTGCAGTGTGCAACCCACAGCATTTACATTGATTCCTCAGAAAATGTTGAATACTGTATTCATTTAACAACATATGTAAGTCACAGTATTGCAAATGTATTGTTATTTTTTGTCATGACAATATTATGTCATTATAATCAGTTCAATCTTTTCTAGTGGCTAGAAATGCAAAATAACAGGTCACTTTGTGCCCCAAAATGCAAAGAAAACAAAATGTAGAAGGAGCTTCTACTCATAACTGGAAGAAAAAAACTTCACAAAACAAGTAAAGGTCAAGTCTTTTGAACCAATAATGGAGTAACTTGAAGATGTTTTTGCACTTTTTCAGCTCGGCTGTGAGACAAAACTCCCCTTGCATTTCATCTACAGAGACCTGCCATTTCTTATAGGTCTGTTTGTATCAACATGGCTGCAGAACATTGCAATGCTACAGTAATTCTGCAACTAAATACGTGTGTGTTGTTGTTGTTGTCAAGCTCTGATTTTGAATGCCTCACTAGAGCAGCAGCCCACAAGTGCTGGCAATAAGCCCAAAACTCATGGTCTATCTCTCTCTCTCTCTCTCTCTTTATCATGCCCACTCATGTTTAATGCCCAGTGTTTCATCGCCTTAATACAATTCTCCACAGCCAATGATTCAGAATTAGAGGGGAACTACAGGGAGAAGCAAACAAAAATGATTATTGGATGAAAATACCCTCAATCCATTTAAGCAGCAAAACAGCATAGTTAGGGCTCCCTACAGGACGCAGTGCTCTCAATAACAGACAAAAAAGGTCGATGCTGTTTAAATAGTAGACATGTCAATTAGGGATGGTAACCAGCATTTTGGAGATACAAGGGTTAAACGGGTCTTTGAGATGTCACAATGAGATGTGTCCCAGAATGGTCTGTGCAATTAATGCACGTACACACCACATGCTGTAATGATGCAAATGTACTATACATGTTACGTATACTGTAATTCAAATGTACTGTACATGTTACCTACATGCTGTAATTCAGATGAACCGCACATGTTACGTACATGCTGTAATGATGCAATTGAACTGCACATGTTACTTACATGCTGTAATTTTTCATGGTGATAACCTATGAAAATAAACTTGACCTGGCCCGACACTGCATCTATATTCTAGTATTTTTTGTAGCTATTTTCTTCTGCATCAGAGTTTCATAGACTCCTACAATCATTTCTCTGCATGCACAAGAATTCTCCCATGCTGCTTTGCTGGAGAAAGATTAAATCTTGCTTGCCTGCAGACGATCAAATATAATATGTAGTGAGTATTTGGGTGTATGTGTAGATCTTCTCCACGTACCATACACCTCACTCCCATCGACCAATGTCCTTCGTTCATGCGAAAGTAGGTTAGCTGACACGACAGTTTCCATGGCAACCGGCTCTCTGCTTCCTTGTTGAATAGTAGTTAGGTAATGTGTGTTCACACAGACAGTGCGCATGGGGGATACTAACAGGGGTTCTAGCAAGGTCATAGAGTCTGGAGTGTGGAGTGTGTGGAGTTCACTTGTCATCATAAAAAAGTACTGCCAAGTTTAAGGGAGTGATATTTCAACTACGGTTACTCCAAAATATTTTCACAATTTGACATTGTTTTCATTGTATTTCTTCTTTTCAAAGGTTGTCTACCTGTCATGACATACATGATCTTTAGTGGGGGTTTTTTATACATGATTCGTGTTTGTTCATTGGAAAGACCCTGACATGAAGTGGTTCTAATGTAACACTGAATCAGACGCAATTCTACAAACAGTAAGTAATGTACATAATGCAATAATGCAAATGGGTTTTTATTATCATCACAGTCCTGGAATTCAGTGTGATTTAAATGTACACTTTTCAATGGAATATAATTAGTAAATATTAAATATTTATATTTTCTGTTTTCCCCTAGGCTATGTTGCATAGGTTTCATGCTTGAAAAGTGGAAAAGTGGTTAGACCATATTTTCACCTTCTGCTTTCAGAGTTCGAGCCTCCTTGGGGCACATAAAAAGCATGAGGAAGTTTGTTTTTAATGATTTTGCTGCAAATTGAAGTTACCCTAACTTCATTCCAAGCAGCAAAGAAGTCCTCCACTGACTGCTATCTTCTCTGAGCTACAGTACTTTGATGTTGTGTGTGCGTGTGTGTGTGTGTGTGTGTGTGTGTGTGGGGGGGGGGGGGGGGGGTGGGGGGGGGGGGGGGGGGGGTGTCAGCTGCTGTACTAAACTCTAACTCAAAATGTCTGATGCTGACACGTGTCAGAACAGCCCACAGGCTTAAAAAAACACTTAACAGGTGATTGATGAAATGACTAAGTTTTTACTTATTTATTTATTTACTACTTATTTCATACATAGGCTACCGATTAATGTGGCCAATATCTGGTATTTTGAGATAATCAGCATTGGCCGATACCTGCACTCATGAGCAGTGTTGGTGAGTAATGTGTTACTGTAATAATATTACTTTTCCCAGTAATTAGTAGTGTAACGGATTACCATATCCAAAACAGTAATATTATTACAGTTACCAATCCAAGTAACGCTGCTTTACTGCGTTACTGAAGCGGCAGCTCAACGGCACCGGACCTTATGTTGTTCAAGTCAGCTGTTAGCCAAGAAGCTAAAGCAAGAATGGAGAACAAGGGAGAGAGGCGTTCTTTCCACAGCTGTAAGTAATGTTACTGCCGTTGTTGTGTCACAGTCTAAGATGCAAAGAACATTGTCTTCCGTTGTAAATTTCGTGCGACCAGCAAAAACCTTTCAGCCGTGAACAATTCTATATGTAATTTATTGAAGCATCTTCTAAAGCAGCACAGCAATGTGAAACTTTCAGTAAGAAACTCCGGCCGCTACTGCCAGTGATGCTTGGAAATGTCCGGACAGAGTGCCTTAAGCAACGTTGAATGTTTTGTGAAAATCCTGAATAAGCCTAATTCCCTTATAAATACATACAGTAGTTCAAAAGTCGGGTTTTACTTGCTTTATTTTATTTATTTTTTTGCAGCCGGTGGCGTTAAGAAATTATATAGACTAGGTTTTGTAAAAAACTAACTCCTTCCTGCTATTATGATTACATTAGTTAGAAAGTAGAGAGTCGTGAAAGACTGCTTTGTTTGGGGGGAGGGGAGGGTGGTAACGTAACTAGTTACCCAGTATCACCTAGTAATAAGTAAAGTCATTTTATTACTTTTTTAAGGAGTAATAAGTAAACAGTAAGTTTAAGGAGTAATAAGTACCTAGCCTGATCATCCTAAATTAGAGCAGATCTAATCTAAAACCAACCACTACCCTATTCTCCCTTAAACACCAGTCACTTCTGAAATCTACAGCATAACCCAATGTATTTTTCTATTTCATTAATTTCCTTTTGTTTCTGTGCTATATCTAATGTTGCAAGAAACACAATTTCCCACAGAGATCATGCAGTATGTAAAGAATATGCAATCCTCTACCATTTTCTGTTATATTGCCTTATCATATAATACCATATCATATCTAAGCTTGTCTAAAGTTTTTTGTCACATTATGCCTCATGTATCTCAGCTCGTCTCACTGTATCGTCTCATACATTATCACATTATCTCAAGATATCCTGTCTCGTTATACCCCATTTCACCGTATGCAGAGAGCATGTGTTTTTGTTTTACACCATCCATCATAGTAAATACAGGTTTTGCTTAATATGTATTTTTGTCCGGTCTTTGACAGAGCAGCCATCATTCTCTCAGCAGAACTCATCACTCTTCTTGTTATCCTCTCCTCATCCTCTCTTGTCATCTAATCGCTTCTCCTCTCATCCTCCTTTTCAGTCAGGAAGCCCCTGGATTGACATCAATGAGCCTCTGCAGAGACGGAGAGAAGAAAGAGAGAGGAGGATGGAAAAAGAGAGAAGGAGACTGACTGAGAGAGGGGCAGAGAAAAATAAGGAATAAAGGCAGAGTGACCAAGAGAGAGAAAGAATATGGAGATAATGAGAAAATTAAAAAATAAGGACAGAAGGAAAGACAGAGACAGAGAGGGAGAGTAAGTAATTACAGGACTCCCGGTGTTTTCAAAGCCCCTCTTTTATCTCACCCTTCCTGTGGCTGGGAAAAGGAGAAGCAGCGGAAAGGGGGAGGAGGAGAGGAAGACTAAAGTCCAAGCTTTAGTCCAACGCAGACAACAGGCACCAGTCATCCACATCACACAAAAACAGACACACTCAAAATAATTTATAGCTTCTGTTTCAAAGACATTTTATCATCTGAAATAAGGTGTTTGTGTGTATGGGGTGGGCTTCATGTAAGGTCCTTTATGGTGATAGTTAGATAGAACTTTTCTCTGTCCACCTAAAAACATTGTGATTATTATTTATAAATGTTCCATGTCTGCTTATATGTTGTGCGGCATACTGAGTGTTTTCACTGTACCAAAAACACATCGCACCAACCTTGGTTGTGTGGCCATTAAAGTGAAGTGAAAAAGTAGTAGTATTAATAGTATTAGTTGAAATTGTAGTGGGAGTGGTGGTAATGTAAATAGAAGTAGAGTTAGTCATAGTGGCAATATCAGTAGTATTCTGTAAGCAATAGCAATACCAGTAATAGTTATGGTAGCTGTAATTGTATAAGTTAAAGTTTATTGTCATTATCATATGCATTACAAACAGTAAATTCATTGATTCACAACTGAACCAAAAGAACAAACAATTTAGAAGATGTCAATTTGGACATGTCCAACTATTTGCTATTGTCCAACAATTCATTGATTCATTGTAAAAAGAACTGACAGATGAACTGATAATGAAAATAGTAGTAAAATAGTTAGCTACAGCCCTACTGTAACATGCATGTAAGGCTGTATGTAAACACACACACACATGCATATGCGCATATTCCCGAGAGTATGGGAACAGCAATATATAAAAGAATAGGAAAAAACACAGTTGTGAAAGTTAAAGCTGTATTAGTGAATGCACGTTTAGCCACTTTCATGGTGCTGCCACTACATGCCTGTGAACACTAGATGGCGGGGTTGAGTCGTGGCCTGCAGCATGTTAATTGTCTATTTGTCTACCTGGAACACGTTAATCTGTTTCTCATTCAGGGCGGAGAAAACTTCTCACTTTTTTCACATCAAGGAGGAGCTTGCAGACACACCGACATGCGCCAAAGTGGAGGCTGAGACACAACTTGCAGTAAAAACTCGCAGACAGCTAGTCCCTCGGCGATGCTTATCCGACACCACGCTAGAGATTGATCACCGATCACCAGGACTGATCGCCCGCCAGCCGATCCCGCAGTGCAGCGGAGAAACCAGACCAGCGTGCCCCCTCTCTGAGCTCCAGGTAAGACATCTTAGCAGCTCCGCTCTCAGGAATGCAAGGACGGATTGCTGCAAGACTTTAGGGAAATTCCTGAGGAATACTTATGATGGCAAACAAGCATGGACTTTAGTGTAATTTTACCGCTAAGAAAAATAAGTATGAATAATTATTCTGTGTTGCTTTAGGAAGGCATCAGACATAACCACTGCTGATGCATGTCAAAATGAAAATTAGATTATATATCTGTTAGTTTATAATTATTGTTTTCTGTCAAAATATGCAAAAGTGACACCAAAACTGCTTTTCAGCAGGATTTCTTTGACAGGCTGATTCCACCGGCTGGCCAAAGTATTGGCTACATTTCAGGCTATACATGCAGATATGTTTGTTGTCAAGTGCATGAGATAGGAGGGATATGTTATTATTTGCATGAATGTCATCTATATGAAATACATTGCACTCTGTGTGTAACAAGGGTACAAGATAGATTTCTTTGTCACATTACAACAGGTTGTACTCCCTTCAGCCACCTAGCGTACAATATACAGTAATATAAAAGCATTTATAAACACTGTTAACAAGCATATTCTCTAATTCATCCTGAAGTAGGTCTATGTGAAAGGTACTGCAGGCTACATGTTGGTGCAAAGGTTGTAGCCCTGGGTGGAAGACAAATGAGATTGTTTTTCACATCACTCTCTTCACAGTTTAGGCCTGAACTGCTTTTTGACAAGGCTATGGATTTTGAATCCTAAACACTTGATTCTCTTGTGATGATTTTGATCAGTGTTAATATAATAGAAATTCATAAAGTAGGCTAGCAAAGACGTTTGGTTAATTAATTTATTCATAATAAATAATTTTAGTACTGCTAAATACGCCACATCACTCTTATAGTAGGCTATATGATGTGTCTGTGAGTTTGCCTGTGACACTGTATTTTTGGCTGTGTGTGTTTGAGCAAGTGTGCGTTTGTGACCCTGCACACCTTTCTCCTCTGTCTGCATAATTGTTTTCTCGGTGCCGCCTGACTGTCCCGGGCCCCGGGGCCCCCGGGGGAAGTCCTGCCCGCAGACAGGCAGCTCGGCCCGGCTGGGGACATGCTGGGTCCTGCCGAGCCTCTGAAGTCTGCTGGCTGGCTTTGAACTGTAGCTGCTGGAGGTGGAAATCAATCCGTCTCTGCTCCCCCCCTCTTTCTGTCTCTCTATCTGCGTCTCTCTCTCCCCCTGCAGCCCCCAGCACAGCGCGTCTCTGCTGCCATTGAACCTTTCATGTTCACAGGTAGAAAGGCGAAGGAGACATACAGAAGAGACAGGGGAGGGAGTGTAACTCATCTTCAAAAGAAGTTCATATGGTTTCTGAGGATTAAAGGGATGAAGGCAGAGAAACTAACAAAGCCAGCGCCTGTAGTCATGATCATCCTATAACAGACTGAAGTGAATAGATGATTTGTTTACTTTCTTGCCGCTCCGTCGCTTAAAGCTGCTTGGTACTAGAATTCACACAATGGCTCTTATACTTTGGAGCGATATCATAGAAAGGAAAGGCATTGTTGTGTTTTTCTTGTGAAAGTTATTGTTGAGATTTATGTCACAGCTGATTTCAATCCACACAGCATATCCATTTCCCCCCGTCAAGAAATTTATAGAGCTCAGGAGGCCTGTTAGGGTTGAATGTTTCATAATGCGTCACACATCTAAGACAAAACTCCACTAAACACGTCAGACAGAGTTTACATATGGAAGTGAAGTTATTTCAGCTCATTAGGTTACTCAATTAATACATGGCAGGGCTGTTTGGTGGCTTTTCTCCAAACTGCCTCACCAGAACTAGGACCATGTGCAAGAACTACAGCAAACCTTTACAGTTTGGATCTAATGTAGGCTATATGATTATAATAAGACTTCCAGATTTATAGGGAGAGGGTAATCTAGCAATCCAGGAGAAGATACATCTAAAGAAACAAAATGTTCAGCCTCAACTTCCCTACGGGGATAATGAATTTTTTAGGGTTTTTATTACATCTAAAAAGTACCAAAAGACTCCACTCAAATACTTCATCCTCAGATTTAAATTACTCAAGACAGATTTAGCATATGGTACTAGTAAAACAAAAAGAGTGGCATTATTATTTTTAATAGAAAAACATAAAAAGTTATTTTTTTACCATTAAAGTAAATTTTAAAGAGACTGAATGAAACGAAATACAATGTGTTCGCCGTAGGTATGTAGAAAATAGAGTATCTTAGTTAATTGGTAGACATGAAGTATTAATGGTATATTCATATTTAAGTATATTTTAGTTTACTAAAAGCACTGGAAAGTAAGCGTAAATGTTTGCAGCACAGTAAATTATTAAGACTTACCACTACTGTATCTGTAGCTATTCTAATGAAATACTATAATCTTTATTCCATATGCTGAGGTTCTGCATGTCCTCAACACTGATGCACTGTTCTTAAAATAATAAAGAAAAGGCCTATTCTGATAATATACTCCACCTTATTGTGTTCTATATTCAACGCACAACTCACAATCACCAGGACGGACAAGGTAACTTAAAATAAAGCAGTGGATCCTCTGGACTCCCTAAGGGGCTGGATTCGCCAGCAATATGAGAGGTAGCTGCATTTGATTATATTTTAATTTACATGCAATAATCCCAGCAAAGCAACATAAAAGGAAAAAATCTTTTTTCTAATCATAGGTTTCACTCTCACCACTATTATTTCCCCATGCGCCGCACAGACGTTTCAACATACCAATACTAAATTAACATGGAGCAAGTTTAATCAAATTAGGGTTTGTGGTCTAATTTGTGTCTACTTAAGAGTCCTCCATGTGGGGAACCTGCTTCAGTTTGTTAGTCATCGATTTCTTCCATACAGAGTGTGTGGAGGGAGATCTGACAGGTCAGGTTTTGGAAATTTTTTGCCTTAAGATGAAGCTTAAACCAGACTGTTGTGTGTTGGCAGGAACAACTCTTTCACACCCTGGCAGGTTTAATCCCAAACTGTGGTGCTTCTGGCTTGGTGTAACAATTGGCAGGTGGGAAGCTGGTGAAGGATCATGTTGTTGGTCGGGGCACCTGTTCAGATGGGTGTGGGATGTGGGGTGATCTGTGTTACGTCCTCCTGGTGTTGCTCATGGCACATTGCTAGAAGTAGGCATGCATGCTTCTGTTGGTTAGCAAATGTTAACCCTCTAAGTAAGTACTGAAATTCTTTACTCTTTACTTTTTCAATGGGTTGACGAGGATTTTGCACTTCGAAGATTCTTGCGACCCCACGACCACATCCATCCGGCGTCTATCCATCCTGGAATTACCTCCAAGCAAGAAATACTCCAAGAGCTCTCAGATATGTTGTGAGAAATCTCCAAAAAGGGTGAAAGCATGCACCTGCAGTTTATTAATGCAAGGCTGACAACTGGAAACCAACAGAAATGAACAGTGCAGATACAAAGCTAATTTATTTTACAGAAAACCAATATTTCAACAGTAACCATCATTGAGTAAGGTCATTTAGACCAGAGCAGTATTGTGACGGTATTCTTGTGTGGTAATAACAATTGATAAGTCAGTGTGGTTCCTAAAAGGCTGCTGATGTGGAGTGTTTTGTACTTTCTTTAATGGTCCGTTACCATACTCTATTGTCTAAAAGCAAGAGAAAGTACCATAAAAGGAACATTCCCCAAAAGATTTTTATCCTAATATATAGAACTTTTTAGTTGAGGGGATGGCATTGTTCCGCAATCCCTTTATAGTAACATAGTTAGAGGGAAGCAATAATACATACAGATGAATTCCTGGTTGCAGATTAGGCCTCCCACCTACAGCCGATGCAAAATAAACAGAGACAGAGACAGGGAGAGAGATGTTCTGCTCCAGCAGAGCTAAAGAGGGGAACAAGGGATCAGGGAGAGGAGACAATGAAAGACAGATCACCGGCAGGCAGAGAATCAAAGAGCCTACTGGCTGACTAGAGCTGGGATAGGTGTGTGTTACTAGAGTGTGTATGTGTGTGTGACTTCTTTTCATGTGCCCTAAGAGTTTGTTTTTCCTGCACACTGAGTGGGAAGCTGACAGTAAGTCTGTAATTAAAGCAATCAAAAGATGAAAAGAGATGAAGAAACATTCACACACACATAAACACACACACATGTGCATGTACAGAAAAACACACGTTTCATGTAGTGCTTGGGCCACGTATGTAGCTCAGCACTCATGTTACTGGAGGTGTGTTTCTCTGCCGCTTTAAAGGTCTGCACATTATTTAAGGAATTAAGTATTTACATGAAGTCCTAACATGAGGTGTTCCATCGCTTCCTTCTATAGATGACATCTGAGCCATCAACTCTTTGTGTGTCCCAGCTATGGTAATATTGTAGTCTGATTTGTCAGTGGAAATTCAAGCTGCTGCAAAGCATGTTTTGACACTCCTGTAAAAACACAGTTCACACTGATAAACCATGATGCTGGATGGGATTGGACTAAATGGATATTTAGTCAGCAGACGAGGGCCAGCTGTCGTCTGAGGTTTTGTGTCTGTCTCCAAAGTTGGAAATCACTTTAATCATGGGTTTAATTTTCACATCAAACTTAAGACGGTAATCATGTTGCAAATTAGACTTATCTATTTCTGGCTCATTTAGTTCCTGATAACTGAACCTTGATGGCTACTTTGTTCAGTGAGTTTGACTTCCTTTAGCACTGATGAAGACATGGAAGACTAGAAAAAAAGGGCAAGGGGAATGGAAATGAACATATGCAAACATGTCAGTAGTGCAACGTGCAAGCCCGAATTGCAGACAAGTGACTATAATGATTAATGTACATTGCAACTGTAGTGCTGTGTCTGTGTTTTTAGATATTTTTTCCAGTCAATGAGGTCTGTGTACCAAAGTTTTGAGACACACTCGTGGTCTGATTCAGCTGAACGTAAAAGCGGTTGGTCTAATTTGAGTGACAGCCCCGCCGCCACCCCTCTCTTTACTCTCCAGCTGCCTCCAAATCATAGAAAGGAGACAAAATGCCAGCAGCACATTCCTTCATAGTTCACTTGTGAAAAAAAAGACAGACAGGGGCACTTATAATTACTTAAAAGTGGATTGACAGTGGATTGAGCAAATTCTTGAACACACACTTGGAAGAGCAGAACATTCAGTAACACTTGAACTAAGGTGTGTATTGATGCTATTCAGGCAGATTATTAAGCACAGGTAGATGATTATGGCCACTGTACAGTTAATGACATGGTATACTGAATTAAATTGTCTGATTTCTTTTCCTGATGATTATAGACTATTATAAGAAGAAGAGTTTATCTGATTATTATAGCCCCATAATTCATAACACACAATTGCAATTACAGATATAGCGTTCACTTTATCATAGACCTTAAACCTGACATGAAACATAACAAAGTAGATAGAAACAGGCGCAATCACCCAGTGCAAAGATAAAATGTATACACTAAAATTAGTCTTGTCAGAGTGAGTCTTATTTTTTTTTTCACCAGAGCTGGTGGAGTTTTAAATGACAGACTGCAGGAACTTGACAGAGGGGAAATCCACAATGTTAGTGCTTTTCTGCTTCTGGTTTTATCTACAAACCTACTTGGTGGAAGTTTTATTACCTGTGAGAATTCAGATAATCTCTCTCTCTCTCTCTCTCTCTCTCTCTCTCTCTCTGTCTCTCTAAAAAAAAATATATATATATATATATAGAGAGAGAGAGAGATTATATATAGATATATATATATATCTATATATAATATATGTTTTTTTGTTTTTTTTTACACACACACACACACACACACACACACACACACACACACACACAGACGTATGTGTGTCTGTGTGTGTATGGGACTATATCCCAGCATAACTAGGTTAACCTCTAGTTAGATTTATAATTGCTACTGTTAAAGCTGCTTATAGTTTGGTTTAGATGTGCAGGCCTAACAAAGTGGGAAGGTCTTAGAAAATATATGGTGCTTACATTTACAGAAATGATCTATGTTCTGTAATAGATGGAAATTTTTCTCGCTTCTTTGTTGGCTGGATAAAAACAGTTGTGTTTATGTGTTTGAGATCGTGCTTGGATTTGGTAGGTTAGGTCTTGGTCTTCAAAAGGATAAAAAAATTGGCTCTTTTAGGGATAGAGTTCCTCAGCAGAGCATTGATTAACTTTGGTATTTGTTTATGGCCTGGAAGCAGAGGGATCATGTGTGCAATTGTGTGAGACTGTGTTTATTGCAGGATTTGGTCAATATCTTGGTTAGTTGATGTACGGGGTTAAATTGATTGTTAAATTTAGAGTGACACACCAAACTGACAGTCTGATGATTGTTGCTATCACATGCTAGCAACAATCATCACCTACCAGCAGCATCAGTCAAACAATACTGATATGTGCAGTCTAGCATCCTTAAGATTTCAGGTTGATTTGGTGATACCTGTGGTTACTGGTGGTAGGCTTAACAGCAAATGCGTTTTAATACTGCAGATCACAGAATCCTGGGGGCAGCAAAACAAATTATTGTCGTTTTAATAAAGGAGTCAGACAGTAATTGGCCTTTTTCCATCATTCTGTGAGTAACCGTGATCTGATTTTATACTACACATGGTACGAGTGGACCTAATTTTTTAAGAGCAATAGCGGTAAATGCTAATCTCACTGACAAACACATTGCATTTCCTGTGACATCTTCCCAGTAAAAGTTAACTTGTGTTTCATCAAATTCTTTTAATGTGTAGCTGTAGCAGTAGGAAATGTTCAGTTTGCATTAGCAGTGATTTAATACTAAATTTTCCCCGGGAATGTCGCCCCCACACCCAATTCGTAATACTACAAATGTATAAATATTGCAATACTTTCATCAGTGGGCCAAAGGCTAATTCAACATTGTGATACTTCATTTGGTGATAAAAGTGAGTTAAAAGACACTTATTTACATGAAAATCTTTGAGATTGTCACTTTAAGGTGTACAATTTTATTTTATAAAAAAAACATATAGCATTTATAGTTGTTTATGGATCATTAGATTTTAAAATATCTCAGAAAAAAAGACAGGAGAGGAGGTTGCTTGAAAGAAAGAGAAGAAAGAGAAAGATTTCAATGGAAAACAGATTTTCCGTTTAGAAATACCAAAACCAGGATGACAGAGACCCCTGGATCCACATGCTACTGATTTAATTGTCATCAGAAATTACGTGCTATGGAAGAGCCCACAAACCATCCCCTAAACTCATTCTTCATCTTCTTCATTGGTTTGCTTCTTGGCCGAGTTCCCCCCGCCACTGATTGGCCTAATACTTAATCGGGCAGGAAGTCATTATCAACCGGCGCAATGAATATCCTTATATGGGGTTAAACACTGATGGTGAAAAGCCGTTTCCCACACAATCCATCTTTATTGGTACTGAATGACATATAGGTAGAAAGACAGAACGATGCAGAGAAAGACGCTAATTTGGCATTTCCTAATGGAATTAAATACAATTAAATAAAATTTTTATTGTAGCCCAGGTTTGTGTTATCATGAATCAGCGAGCTAAGAATCCGATTTTCCTATATCCAAACAAAGATAGTAGAAGGTTAAGTGTACATGTACTATACAGGTTGAAGTGCCAGTAGGCTAATTTCTGTTTTGGGACCTAAATAAGAGGGTAAATGTGGTTAATTAAAAATACATACCAAAGATCAAATCAAAGGTTATAGAAACTGGACTTAACCCAAGAATTAGCTCACGCTCGTAACAATAAATTACACATTGTTAGATAATATTAATGTAGTTTTTAATCTTAATCTTTAACCTGCAGTGTAACATTTGTGAATATCCCAAATGTTACAGTGCAGCCCTCCCAAGGCCAACAGCACAGTTAGCAATGGTGAAGACTGCAGTGCATAAGGAATTGGGTATTCTACTCCATTGACCTACCATGGACTAATTCTGTAAAACATCTACTGCTTATTCAAGACCAAAGCATATTTGTCAGTACGGCTGTGGTGTCAGAGATGTGAGTATTACTTTCAAGTAATGACCAATGATGAATAACCCATTTCCCATAAGAAACAATCACCTAAAATGTCGGGGCAAAAAAAAGTCTCGGGGCAGCCCTAGTTTTCACAGTGTTTAATGCTCAGTTTGTAGAAATGAACACACACTTTGTGCTTACACAGTAAGGTCTAAAGCATTACCACAAGAAAAACAAACACAAGGATGAATAACAAGAGACTGACTGGCAGTTATGGGAGGATGCCTGCTCCGACTGCCAAAAAATTAGGAGGAGTGCAGAGAATTAACAGGAGGGTAGAAGTTCCTGTCTGCTTAATGTATGTGTGTTTGCATGAGCTGGCCTATGGGAATTTCCATATGGCAACCCCTCCTTTCACCTACAGGGTCTCAACATCCCCATAATGACTTTGAGCTAAGTCTTTTGCTGTCCATATTAATACAGACGTAATTGGGTTTTTAAGTTTTGTTTTGGATTTTTAACAATATTAAGGCATTATATTTGTCACTGTAGGCCAGGGAGCTTTGGTGAAAGATGTCTTCTTTTAGGTCTCACTGAATTGCATTGTATGAATTTTTTTTAGGTCAATGGGTTTGTTGTTGGGCTTTTTTTTAAATGAAGCAGAGTAAAATGGTCTTCCCATTGTTATGTGGAATCGCATATTGAATTTCCTCTGCTGACAATGAAATGAGAAACAGAGATGAAGACAGAGCTAATGAAGGGAGGGAGAGAGGGAGGTTGCAAACAATGTTGACAAGTTATTTAGTCAAGCAAACATTGCAAAGTAAAAAGGACTTTAAAAAATATATGTTTGTCCTGAAAAAAACAGTCTGCTGCTTTCCCTCAGCAACACCGTGCTTTAACTTCACGCGCACATACTGGGAGCTGCCCAGTACGATCGCTGTGTTCTATTGGTGCCACAAAGAACTGCATAGACTCTACCTGGTAATGACACAGATAAAGACAGAAGTGTTATTTATCAGAGATTATGTGGTTGTTAGAAGATTAATACCCTCGGGGTGCAAAAGACTTGGGCTGACTTTCATCTCAGACCTGCTGCGGCAGAGACAACGAGGGTTAAAGAGACAAGGAGAGTATATGTGTGTGTGTGTGTGCATGTGTGTGTGTGTGTGCATCACTTTAATCCCTAATGAGTAGCCTTCAGGGGTCCATAGGCATTTGGCAGTTCTTCACTTCCTGAAAAAATGTCTATCTTCCCTTTTATCTCTTCAGCAGCGACACACAACCCCCCCCCCCCCCCCCCCCCCCCCCCCCACACACACACACACATACACACACATACACACACACCGGTTGTGGTCTTACCACAAGGACTTGTGCAATTAAGCCTATTTTGCCCTCAGAAGCCAACTCTGTGCGTATTTATAGGCCATATATCTATCTGTTAATGTGCGTTTGTGTGTGTTTTTTAGAGAAGCTGTAATTAAGCAAGATCAAACCCTCTGGGTTGGGGAATTAGCCATCATCCAAAGATCAGAAGGTTTTTCTCTCAAGTCTGCGACATGGAAGAGTGAAATCAGAGGTTTGGAGCCAGACAGACAGATTTTGGCCTCAGATAGCAGATAAGGGCGGCTTCTTCCTCTCTCTCAAACACACACACACACACACACACTCGCACTTTGATGCTTCCGACAGCTTCAGGTGGATTTAAAGTTCAGCTGTTAATGTGCTGAATTGAAGTGATCTTACCTTAGGGCACATCAATCAACACAATAACATGCTTTTATGCCAAAACTAAAGTTAGTGAATGTGCTTTCTGGTCTGTCACTCCGATGGTTAAGGTATGGTTGAGGCTGCTAAAACTACTTGGTAAAGATTAAGGGAGGGATTCCATGTTTAATGGAAAGCACTGCTGTACGTTCTTAGAAAGAGCTCAAATACATGAACACATATCTGCCACTTGGACCTCTAAAGCCATATTTTCCTGTGCTGTAAGAACATTACACAACTCAGATTGAGATTAAATTTGAAAACAAATCATCTAACTGTAGCGTCAACACAAATGTCCCATACGAGTTAAAATTAATCCCAGGAAAAGGAAGCCTGTTTGTCTTTTGTATTAGTTTGAGTTTAATTTCAGGACTGTGTGTTTAGGGTGTCACAGGGACCCATATAAAACCGGAAATCAGACATCCATTTTCCATGGCATGAACGGAAGCCTTAGATCCAAGAAAAGTATCTATATACACATTTGTACATCTACCTGCATTCTTCTTTCTTTCATATCTAGTAATTAACACTCACTGAGAAATGCACTTAATAATAGTAGTTAAAGATGTGTTTGTGTGTATCTACATTATGTGTATGTGTGTGTGTGAGTGCATGCTTGTAACTCCACCGCTGATAGTGTTTGGGCTTGCTGTGTTTGCTAATCCAATGTACACAAATATGTCTTCTTTAGCTGTGAAAATAAATGTTATCTTGGTGGACAGGAAAAGTTGTATTTGAAATATGAGTTTACCAAAGGATTGTGCATTTGATTCACCTGGGCCTCAGTGGCACCGACATGGTGGGATTTGTTTTGTGCAAAATGTGAAATGTTACTTGTAGATTAGAAGCAAGTTCTAATTGGATAGAGAGAGTCATTTAACATCCAGCTGCTCCACGGTGTTTGTGGAAGCTGACAGAAGCAGGATTCAGTCAGCATGCTGTTATCTGTACTGTCACCCTGTCAGAGACCACACACGCGTGTGCACACGCACGCACGCACAGGTTCAAGATAGGGAAAACACATTTTTAAAAAACAGATAACAACCTTGGGGAAATGTGATGTATAGTAAAAATTACATGATTTATAGTGTGGCCCTTTAAATGAACATGTTACTGTTTAATTAGGCATTCATGTTGCTTGTGCTGTTTTTTAAATTAAGATTAAACAAAAGCAGAGCAGAATGCTTGTTGTGTGTGTGTGAATCAAGTAAATGGCAAAGCAGCAAGGCAGCTTCAAAAGATAGGGGTCCTTCGCACATCTTCCAGCTATGTCTAAATCACGTGCTCCTCAGATTTAAACAGAGCAAACATCAGAGCACACTGGACAGAGAGGACTCTGTGTTTTCTGATTACATTTGTTTGTTTTTCTGTTGTTCTGTTTGCAAGTTGCCCCGAGCCCTTGGATGAGCTATTCTGGGCTCATCGTTTCTAGTCAAACATGGCCTAAGAGGTGATTCTTTACTGAGGAGCCCAGCCAACAACACATATCCTTTCGATTACAATGACGACATTATTTACACACACACACACACACACACACACACACACACACACACACACACACACACACACAAACACACACACACAGGCACACACATGCACACAAGTGCCCTGTGTGTGTGTCTGTGCAGACCAAGGCAGGAGAAATACACAGTAAATGCAATCGCAGGCATTATCTTGCAGACACATGTACGAAGAAATAAACAAGCAGTTTAGACAGTACCACACAGGCACATGGACTCACACGAACGCACAGATGGATGTTCACTAATGCCCTACTGAGAGGAAAACACACAGACTTCATGAAGTGTTGCTATCTACAGCATTAAAAGCACATCCAAACACCAGCCATCGTTTCACAAGTAAACAAAGCAGCGGACATTTTGACACATTCCTCTCTTACTTGGTGCTTTCAGGGTTTTTTTGCAACTTTGCAATCTGTTAGTTTTCTTGTCAAAGTCGTTAAGAGAGTTTTCAGCAGCTGGACAGCGGATTTGTGAGCTTGGTTGCTAAAATAAACACACAATCTCCTAATGACTGTTTATCCAATGTCCACTTCACTCTCACAGCCACTAAGTGTGAACTAAATGTTTTTTGACTTAAACCTCATTTTGGCTGAGCTGTGAACTGAAATGGAACATTCTGATTTTACAATTCTGTAAGGAACTCAAAAATGACAACTCTAAGCCAAATGTTTACACCATTATGTAGTAGTAGTACAATAACTAGTAACTAGCACACGCAGGTGTGAAACCTGAATTGAACGCTGTTTTTACTGGCATTTCAACTAAGTTTGGGGTTTTGACAAATGCCTTGTGCGAGATAGCGACATAACAAAGAAATAGGCAGATAATTAAATGTTATTAAGTGATATCACCAATCTTTTATTGAAGCAGAGGTTAGCCAACGGTGATGTGTGCTAGCAGTTATGAGCCAGAGGAATGCCATGGGCTGTTCTGCTGCTATTACATGTTTATGGGCGATGACGTGATGGTAATGGGACAGTGAACTCATCTGGGCCACACACCCACACACACCCGCACATACCCGCACACACAACATGCCCACTGACAGCACTACTGTTGGCAGGAATGCTTAGATTCATGACTTTGCTGTTTTGTAAGTGAAGTTTGGTGCAGGAGCTCAATCGCAGCAAATGTTGCGTTGCACTGTCTGAACATTTCTCTGTCTCTCCAGGAAGAAGACGCAGACATGTCAGAGAGGAGAGATCAGAAGAAGTCCGTCTTTCTTTCCTCATTATTAGTAAGTTTTCATTCTTTCCCTTATTTTATCTTCCTCTGTTATCCTACTGAATTCTCATCTTAATTTATTTGTTTATTTTCTTCATTGAGTTCTAATCCATTAATTCTCCCCTTTCCCCTACAATGTTCCTCCCTCTTTCTTTCTTCCATTTCTCCACTGTCCCTCTCTTTTTTTTCTTGTTTTTCTTTGCCTCACCACCTCCTTTTCTTTTACGTCACCTTGCCCTCTTAAAATACTATCAAGCAGTAGATTAACTCCAAAATCATCATCATATTTCTGGTATCCTCAGAAACTCTTATTGGTCCATCGGTATGGATCACAGCCACAATCGGCCCCACACCTGGCACAACATCATCTAGACTTGTGCTGCTATGTGCCAGCAGCTTGCACAACTTTGCAGCACTTGTACCAATTAGTCAGCCTCAGAGTTTTTCAGAGAGCAAATATCTTTATAATCTGACAGGGAATCTAGAGATTCTGTGCTTGTTTTGATGTTGAAACCCACTGGCAGTGCTCCCGACAGCCTCCTCCACTTTACCCTCCCTCCCTCTGTTTTTCTCTCTACATGTGTGCATGCAGGCTGACAAAAGAGAAGTCATGGAGGAAGAGATATACTGTATTTGGATTAAGTCATTGGTGTCAATTTACTACACCACCAAGTAGTGGCCACTAATTTTGAAACAACTTTTATAGACTATATTTCTTGGGAAAGTGTAGATCAGCGGCAAATGACTGATACACTGATATACTATGACTGAGACATAGGCTGCTAGTGTGATATTGTACAATATCACATACAGAGCACAACACTGAATTAGAGGTATTGATATCTGACAACAGTCTGCTTCAGACAGTGGTGGAAAGTAACTAAGTATATTTACTCAACTGCTTAAATACAGACTTACAGATGCACTCTTATTATTATATTATTAAAAGGTGTCACTTTGATTTTCTTATGTTTTAACAATTAATGACTTATAATAAATAGTTAAAAATTAGCTCCAACTCAGCCACCTCAAGAGGAAAATTCACAGCTTATACGAAACTGTATGACTAATAATAGTCTAAAAGAATAATATATGATAGTAAAACAGTAAAGGGGGCGGGGGGTTTTACTTAATTAACATTTTCATCACAGGACCTTTACTTCTAATGAAGTACATACAGTGTGGTATTGGTACTTTTACTTAAATAAAGGATCTGAACACTTCGTCTGCCATCTGTTTCTGTAAACACTCCATGTGGTTTACGATTCAAAGGTGTTCCTGCCAAATTGTAATACAAATTGAGCTGTGAGGGATAACAAAAGGACCCACTGGATGTGTACACTCCTATGTCATACAGACCTGACTAAATATCCTCCCAAAGCTTTGTGGGATAGCTGGCCTAAAATTGGCCTGCGAAGAATATCGGTGTGACAGGAAGTTTGTTTTTCCAGCTGCGGGAAAAAAATGTGGAGAACAAGATCATTACTGCAGTTTCTTCAAAGACAAACAAAGTGCTGCTCAGCAGCTGATCGCACAACGCTTGCTTGCAAATGCTAGTTACAAGTGAGTGACTTGTAACTGTGTGACACACTGACAAAGAGTGGCAGAGAACCTAATTGGTTCCAGTGGATGGTCACTGTGTTAGGAATGCAGATGTGTGCCTTAGGCTGGCTACAATAAAAGGCCACTCGAAAATGTGCAGTTTCACTGTATTGGGGGGTTCCGGGGGGGTCCGGAAACCAGTCAGTATCTGGTGTGACCACCATTTGCCTCACGCAGTGCAACACATCTCCGTCGCATAGAGTTGATCAGGTTGTTCTGATCAGCATCTTGATATGCCACACCTGTGAGGTGGATGGATTATCTCGACAAAGGAGAAGTGCTCACTAACACAGATTTTGACAGATTTGTGAACAATATTTGAGATAAATAGGCCTTTTGTGTACATAGAAAAAGTCTTAGATCTTCAGCTCAAGATGAATGGGTGCAAAAACAACAGTGTTGCGTTTATTATTTTGATCAGTGTATTTTAGATCTTACTGTAAGTGACTTCTTTTAAGAGATGCGGAGAGGAAAGACAGGTCCACCACTGTTAGGTCATTTTTGTTCAGATTTGGACTCACTATGGAGAGTGCATTAAATCATTGTTTGCTAAACCATATTTACACTACAGTAACTGTACATCAGGTGTATCAGTTCATCTTGAATCTGGTGTAAACAGATTACTTGGCCTGAGATGACTGGGCCCCAGTGGTGGAAGTATTCAGATCCTTTACTTAAGTAGAAGTACCAATACCACACTATAAAAATAGTACATTCCAAGTAAAAGTCCTGCATTAAACATTTGTGAGATGCATAAGTAAAAGTACAGAATGTTTAACATTGTCTATAATAATGCATAATTTAAATCATATAATTTTATGTAAAATCTTACTCTCAAAACTAACTATTAACTATATGTTGAGGAGTAAAAAGTACAATATTTCCCTCTGAAATGTAGTAAAATAGAAGTATAAAGTAGCATAAAATTGATATACTACCTTAGTAGTATAGTACCTTAAAGTTGTACTTGAGTAAATGTACTTAGTTTCTTTCCACCACTGCTGGGCTCCATACACACACACACCATACATTCATATATTTACTCTGACAGTGTCTTGTGTGTTCTGTCATGAGATGTTATGAGGGGGAAAGAGAGGGAGATGTTATTAAAACAACAGCGAGAAGATGGAGAGAGTTAGTCATGCACTCCTTTTCTTTGCCTCCATTTTCTGGACTGCAGATGATTTTTAAAAGTTAGTTAGTTTGTTTGGAAAAGAACAAAGTGTGCTGGTAAAGCTGTAAATACCAGCTGCTACTTATTACAGTGAGCCACAATGACACAATGCCACACATGCACACATACACACACATACACTGACACACAAGCAAATCCTGGAATTGTAACTCACTCATACACACAAGCGTGCACACAGCTAACAGTGATCTCCACTGATCTGGTTATCACACATTAAGAAGTCGGGACATGTTGTTTGTTGTCTTTGCTGTTTGTTTTTTGGCAAATTAAAATGATGATGTTGATTCTTCGCCAGTTGGTTTCACTGAATGAATAAAAATCATCCAATGCAAGTCATTTATCTCTGCTGCTGCTGCAGATGTTGAATGTGAATCATAATGAACTATTAATGTCTTAAACAGAATCAAGAAAAAATGATCAAGATGGTGTTCG
This sequence comes from Micropterus dolomieu, assembly GCF_021292245.1. Lineage (NCBI taxonomy): Eukaryota > Metazoa > Chordata > Actinopteri > Centrarchiformes > Centrarchidae > Micropterus > Micropterus dolomieu. Next base: position 9,274,282 of record NC_060156.1, on the reverse strand, counting down.
TTTTACCGGTCACGTAGTAAAAATAGCTTGACTGACAAATCAGCAAGCTAATCTGCAATCACCAGTGACGTGTTTGATGACATAGTGTATTCATTGCACAACTGTTCTATCCTGGCTATCTTCTTTAACTTCCCACATGTATGAATCAATGTGAAGTTTTAGTGTCCCTGATAATGATATTTAAATTGTTTACAGATACATGGCTAATTACAAAAATACATGTACATTATATATGCAGAAACTTTTTAATGAAGATGAATGATGTCAAATCTTAGTACAAAAATAACTTGTCAGATGTTTGTCTTTTTTTGACATTCCTCAGACAAAAATTGTAATATTTATATAGTATTTTTACCTGTGTTTATGTTTAATATCATAAATACAAGAATAAATCATTATCTACAATAATTCATTCATAAATTGATACAAACAAACTGACATCAATGCTGAAATAAGTTCTAATAAAAAGACAAATGTCATAATTAGTCATTTATGCATTTTTCAGCATTCATTAATAACTTTCTTCAAATATATTTTAGCAGATCTGGTATTAACCTGGATCCTATCCCTCCTTCACCAATCACTGTTGAAGTGCCCTCGAGCAGCTCAGTTCCATTATTCGATTGGAGCTAGTAACACGTTTGCTTTCACACATACAAAATGTTATTGATATATAATGCAAAAGTCTCACTTGTATGCATCCTCCCCCCTCTCTCCCTGTTCGTCCTTCTTTCTCCCTGTCTCCCTCTGTCCCTCCAGGTGTGTTGTATGTTTGCTAGTGCGGAGTATTCCAGCTGTGGAGAGTACGAATTCTTCAACCAGACCAGTAACAGTTGCCAGGCCTGCCCTCAGTGCCAGCCAGGACAGGAGCCGCATATGGTGAGACACACACACACAAATTTAGTTCATAGTCTTGTTTGTTGCAATAATTAAGTTGCTTTTTGATGTACCTGTTCAGTTTGAGTCATTTAAATGAATTGTAGGGATGCACTGAAATGAAAATTCTTGGCTGAAGCCGAAACCAAATATAAGGCAACATTTGCAGAATACCGAATACCAAACAAGTACATTCAAATATCTTCCATTAATTTTCCCTTTTATTTGCCATTTCATAAATTAAAAAGTCAAATTGTGTTTTTACTGAGTGTTTCCCATAGAATTTGGCGAGACTATGGGGGTGGGTCTGAGGCCCTGGAGGGTCCGGTAAAGTAAATTGTCCATTGTCAATTGTGTCCATTTACTTTTAATTGAGACATGTAATATGTTTTACACGTTTTGTGAATATAATCCAATTAATCTCATTTCCATAGACACCTCATTTTGAAAACCGGACGTTGTCACATGTGTATCCTCGCACTAAATTCATCAAGTTTGATTCAGTTTGATAAATAATGTTGTTTGTGGTTCACGTATGGCGCAACATGAATATTTCCTAGCCTCTCTTCAGGTCAGACTCTCATACTGCAACACTTGTCTTTGTAAAGAGAAAATGACAGGATAAAGTCGCTAACCTGGCTGTTAGCTCGCACTGGTCCGTTTTATTGGATTTACCATAAAGTGACAGAAACACTCAAAGTGGGCCAGACTGTTGCTTTTTCTAAGTAGTCAGCCACAGATGGAGTGGATGTGCTAAGAGACAATTCAGCACTTTAAAATGCTTCCACACTGACGACATGTCAACGTAATTGTTCGGGAAAATTAACCGGCCTTTTGAGGTATTAGGCCAAGAGTGCTTTTTTGATATTTCGGCAATTACTTTCAGTGGCCGAACATTTGGTGCATCCCTAATGCATTGTGGGCAGGTATTGAGAGAAAGTTGCCAGTTCAACATCAAATTGTAACCAAATCCTAAACCTATAAGTATCTTGAAAGCTGTATATAATATGTGCTATTGTTGTTCAGACCACCCACAATGCAACCCTACACACACACACACACACACACACACACACACACACAAAGAGCATAGCACACATAGTTGCACAGTGATGAGTGCCTAAATTCAAATGAACGATTTCTTATGGTTTATTGCTCTCATTGACTTCGATGTGAAGGCATGCATTACAGTGGATGACTTGCAGTAGTCAGTCAGTCAGTCAGTCTGCTGACAGCCAAAGAAAACAGCGCAAAGGTAAATGCTTCAGTGGGCACCCCGGGGTGCCACACCCTCTTAAGAGAGACAGCCAACTCAAGGGTGAATAGAATGAATTATAGTCACTGTAATTTTTTCGTGGGCTGCAAACTTTTTGTATTTTGAGTATTTACTTGACTTAACTACATTGGAGATTTTCTTAACTCTACATACAATACAGTATGTATTACAGTGGGTAAACTAGAACTTGATCAACCAGTGCAAACATGGAGAAAGAATACATCGTAGAATACATACTACAATTTTTCTAACTGTAGTTTATTGTTCTTCAAAATAAAATGTTCAGAGTTGAATAAATTGAATAGCATAAACATAAGTAGCCTAAACAAAAATTATAAATTATGAATTTAAGAATCTGATATTATGAAACCTCAATAAACAGCCCAAGAGTCTGCAGCCACGATTTCAGCTTTGTGAGGCTGTAATGTTTACTATGGTCACCTTCGCCGTCCAACATGTTTGCATGTTAACATTTGCTAAATTTCATGACAATCCATCCAATAGTTGTCGAGACATTTCACTCAAAACCTCAAATGTCAACCTCATGGTGGTGCTAGAAGAAACTGTGTGGGGATCTCCAAAGTTCTTCTTTCTTTGTCTGTTTTAGCTCCATAAACTAGGATGATTGTTCCAACTGTGTTTGTTTTTTCCTTCCTTTCCTGTCACCCTCCTGCCTTGAGTTCACAAAGCTACAATGTGCATCCCCAATGATGTGCTGAGTTTGAACCACTGTCCAAGACACAGACAGCAATGAGAGGCTTAGTCTGATAAGCACAGGGCTCTGTCATAAAGAGTTCATTTGGCCATTTGTGAGTGATAGTAACAGAAGAAATAAGTTCAGTCAGTAAGATGAGAGCCGCCTTTACACTTTCTCCTGCCTGTCTGATACTGATCCTCCGGGTGCTACAGTCTGTAAGTGATGTGTGATTTTGTTCCCCTGAGCTTTCCCTGCATGAGTGTGTGTGTGTGTGTGTGTGTGTTTCTTGACACCCTTTTAATCATAGGATAACCATAGGGTTCCTCCTCACAACAGAGACTGCAGAAAGTATGCGCGCACACACAGACACTACACGACACATCACACAATGATAAAGACATCCAAGGACACTTCTAAAGTGCATCTTGCATCCAGATTGTTTCTGCATGATTACATTTTCATGCTAGTTTACATGAACGTAAACAGAGAAGTTAGACTTATATTCCAGATTTTCTAACTTTTATCAAGTGATAAAAGTGAGGGTAAGATGAGGAAACATTAAAGAATTGGGTACTGAAGGTTGCGTGACATGAGTGTTGCTCAACATTGAGAATATGGTCTAACATGCACCCCCACTTTGATTCTGCTTGGAACCTAGCATGTCATCACCTCTCCTCCTGTATTTCTCTTCTTTTCTGACTTCCTCCTATGTATATGATACAATAAGATTCAAAGAGGTGACAAATTTGCTTTGAAAAGTTAGACGCTTTCAATCGGTATGGTACAGCTTTAAGTCAAGGAATAGGAGCAGACAGTACAAAAAGATCCAAAGTAAGTTTTAACCCAAAGAGACAAGATCCTGCCGATAGTGCAGCACAGTTGTATTTCAAACAATCACACTTAGACTTATGGACGTCAAACAGAAGGGAAGGAACATTATATCTAAGAGTCCGTCTACTGTAGCCCACGGCTATGAGGCATAGGCTTGTTTTAATAGACGGATGAAAGTAAGAGGGAAATGAAAGATGAAAGAGAGGGAGCAAAAAAGAGAGAGAGAGAGAGAATGTTTTAATGTGTGTGTGTGTGTGGCCTGTTGTTCGGCCTCCTCACTGTGAGGAATTAACATGCAGAGATGGGAGGAGATTGATGCTAGAAGACAGAATGATGAGCTGGTCATCTTAAACACTACCAGGCATGGGAAGCTACACACACACACACACACACACACACACACACTCACTCACAGGGACTTCTGTGACCAATCAGATTTCTCTTTTGTCATCTTAAAACAGTAATGCCAGATTTGCTAAGGACATGGCTACTAACAGATGTGTGTTTTGCAAGTGTGTGAGTCGTGCTTCTTTGAATGTGTGTGTCCACAGCACAGTTGTAAGTCATCATGTTTACTTAATTTGTGTGTGTGTGTCTTTTTATATACAGTCTATGGTGTGTGTGTGTTTTGCAGACCTGTGGCTACGGTGTGAAGGATGAAGACTTCGCCTGTGTGCCGTGCCAACAGGGGAAATATTCCAAGGGGAAGTATGAGATCTGCAGACGGCATAAAGACTGTGACGCCCTCTACAAAGCCACTGTTCGTGTAGCGGGAACCTCTGACAGCGACGCAGAGTGTGGACCCTGTTTACCAGGGTAAACAACACAAACACACATATACTGTACACGATTCAAATACAGCAGGCATTAACTACACAATACTGAATATCCTACAAGTGTTTGATCTTCCAAAGTGACCGCACAGAGAGTTCAGTGCCTTGCTTAAAGTGACCTAAAAAAACGTTTACATTGAGGGTCATTGTGTGTATCTCTGAGGTCTAACAAAAGTGTTCTTTGCTCATAAAACATTTGCAAAGCCAATGTTTTGAGCATATTAAACTGGCATTGTTTACCTCAAATTTATTTTCAAGTTTTATTCGCTAATAGTCTTCTTCTTCTCTGCCTCCTACTGGTCATAGTTGCATTTCTTGGTGTGTTGCTGCCACCTATAGATCACTGGAACATTAGAAATGCGTATCAAATTACCTGCGTGAATGTGTATCCTCGTGTGGGTACATGAGAACTAACATAACAGGGACCCACTCCGTAGCACTAAAAGTGGTCAAAAACTCCACAGGGTACCTTTGAAGGCACCCTGAAATTCGCTTTAGCTACATGAAACTAAGCCGATTGTTGTTTTCTGCTAAGAGTTTGTACGTTCAAAAACAACCACATATGGTGTCTTGATTACACTCTTCTTCGAAAGTCATCAGCAAGATACGTTCTGACATGCACGACACACCATGAGCAAATTGTGGAAAACCTTTTGGCACCCGGAGTGATTCAGAATCTCCTGGAAACCTTTCCACAGGAATACTCATTAAAAGTGGTAGAGGACGCCTGTAAATTACAAATAATGGAGGAAGCAACATTTTTAAATGGAAAGTGAAAAGTCTGCCTGATTGGGACGTTTTGTTCTTTCCAATCAAGGTAGATGCATGAGAGGTTTTTTATTTTACTTGTTTACCCAGTCCGAACCCAGTTTGAACCAGACTCAGTAAGCCCATGACGATGAATGGAACACCTAGTTTTAATTACACTGCCTCCATTTGTGTGCAAATAAACACTAAATATGAAATGTCTTCATTTGCACAAGGCAGCTGGGGACAATCACTTAAAGATATTAAGTCAATAAGGGCTGTTTAAACATTACCAGACCTTCCTCTGCTTCTCTTCCTCGCTCATCCTTCCCATCATCCATCACTGCCCCTCGAAACTGACTTGCTGTGTCGACACATAACTGTTTCTTTCTTATACAATTCAGCATGTTAAATGTCTGTTTTGGATCTCCTGCTGTGTGGTAGATATTTTGTACATAAATGTTTGCTAAAGGAATGCATGATTATTTTTTGGAATCATATTTCATCCGATATCTGTGATTGAAAGTGGGCAGTATATAGAAGGAATTGGCATAAATATAAGAGATTCATGATTTGGGGCTATTGGATAACCCTCCAACTCCAGCAGAGAGATTTTAATGATGAAATCTCCCCTCCTCCTGTCATCAATATGGATGCTGTCCTGCTGCCTTCTACCTTTCTTGGCTCTCAGTCACTACTATTACAGGATGTTTTTTTTAAACTTATGATTAGTGTGATTGTTACATAAATGAGTGTGCACAGGAACACTGAGTCTGGTCATGTCTGTACCTGTATGGGTACTGTATATGCTGCACTGTATGTACTGTATGTGGTGTTGTACGCTGCACTTGGCAGAGTCCATACGTGTTTGATGCAGAACAGAACAGGCCTGAACAGTTGTGATGAAGTTCAGTGAAAGCCTGTATCTCAGCAGAGGAAAAGACCAGACATCTTTATCTGCTGGTTTCCATATAAGCAACTTTATTAGCACTTTAAAATAATTAATGTTTATAAGCCATCATTAAGCAGTTACTTCATGTGGACCTAATTAATATTTCATTATTATCTATGGTATATAAATGATGTCCTAATAATACGTAACAGTACATCACTAGTAGTGATGTAATAGTTACAACATTTTTAAAATGTGATATTTTAGATGAACATCATCTATATAATTTGTTATTGATTAACAGATAGTTATACAAGTATGAACTCTTCTTGTTCTCTTCTTGTTTTTTTTGTTACAATACTGTTGTGCTTTAACAAATTGATATAATGTGAGAGGTAATGTTTGTGTCATTTGCTGCCATTTTTTGCTTTAGAATATTGAATGAGATGAAGGAGTCCAATCTGAGTTAATGCTCTGTGGAACAATTACATAAAGTGTTGAACAAATAATTTATTTGTCAGAAGTGAGTCAGATGACACTTGCTCATCTTCATGAACTGTTGTTTATTGTAATTGTGCACAGTGATTAAAATACAGTGACTCGTGTCTAATGGCAGAAATCCAAAATCCTTATCCAGATATATGGAGGCTGCTACTTACCTAAGCGCTGTATAAATTTTGTACATATTCATAGAAATTCTCGCGCCTAAATGATTTAATACAACCACAAATAATTCACAGACTCGACTCCTTGTTGCCTTCCCCTCTCCTATCCTCTAATGGATGCTTCTGTCTCAGGGCGATAATATGTACGAAGCCACGTTTAGGGCCTTCAGGGCGTCAATTATGTACATTTTCTTGACGGAGTCAAACTTTTCACCTCAGCTGGTTCCCCATACTTATACACCATGTGTCTAAAAGGTAGGCGTGCCACATAACGTATACGCCATGTTTGCCAGTGTGCTTACTTGCAAGTGTTTAAAACATTGTTGTTATTATTTATTTAAAAATCTTTTGCAGTTGAGTTACCAGTAAGCCTAACCAGGTCTATAGTAGACTAATTATATAGTCTAGCAAGTTGCTGGTTTATACCGATGTATTTTATGTCTTCCAGGTATTACATGCTGGAAAACAGACCCAAGAACATCTATGGAATGGTTTGCCACTCTTGCCAGAATGCACCACGCAATACCAAAGAATGTAAGACCAACCTCTTCACAGTTTCACTTTTCCTTCCCGTCCTTCCGCCTGCTTTCTTGCAACCTTTTGTCCCAACATCTTTTTTTATTCTCTTTTAAACTATGAACCCCTTTTCTTTTTCAACATTTATCAGACCTGGTTTCCGCTAGCAAACATTAAAGGAAATAAAAGGGGACAAGTTGTGCAAAAAGCGGATGTACTGTATGTTGAAAGCCTGGACTTAGTTTAAGGGAACAATCGGAGGTCAGAGGTTGTGCTGAGTTCTCCCAGACCCTCTGGTCACTGTTCTCCCCGTCAGAGGACCTCGCTGTTGGACACAAAGGAGTTGTACACCCCCCTTCCCTCCCTGCATCTCTGCTTTTCTGGTTCCAGAGGGATGTTTGGCAGCTTACCCTGCATACCTGACACTGTGTGTACATGCATGTGTGTGTGTGTGAGTGTGCATGCATGGCGCCAACTGTTGCTGAGACCACATCCCTGGACAATAATATTTACTAGTGGTTGTCTCCATTTTTCCGTTTCCCATTCACTATCAGCCTCAGCAGTTCATAAACTTTTCTTCACACTTGCAACACAACATATGAGTATTGCCAAGTGACAGCTCAACAACACAAAGATTAGACCTCAATCTATTAGAATATAATTAGATACTGTGGATAACTGTTTACAATGATTAAAAATAATCTTTCATAGCAATGAGATTAATAGACCTTTCAAGACTTCTAATGTAATTTCAAATTTAAAGTAATTTTCTATAAGGTGGTGATTTTAAAACAAGTCAGATAAAGGAAAATAATACTTTCAATACAAGATGAGCATTTACTGCAGAGCGAGAGCCGGATATTTTCACTGTCCTGAGGTGGCCTCTGTGGGTTTGTCCAGATATGACAAATAGATTCCATTGATCCAAAAATGAGAGAACGTCAATGGGATCTGCGCAGTGTTTGTGACCCTCACTGATACGTAGTATTGGAATTATATTTATGGGCCTATTATTGCTCAAAACCGCCTTTGAGTGTAATTGAAGAGCCCGGAAATCAATGTTATTGTTATTGTGTCATATTTAATGAGTGTTTTGAAAAATGAAAAAAGCACCCCAGGCCTGCAGAGGAGAGGGTGTGAAGTAGAAACAGGAATATGTGTGTGCATGCATATGTGTGTGTAAGAATAAACACTTGCTTTTCAACAGCACCCTAATTGTTTCTCCCAGGCATGGAAATGAGTGATTGAATGAAGCTCTGAAGATAAATTATAGAATGATGTAACGCAACAAAGAAATTGCCAGTGTGGCAAGTAATTTCATCTTGTATTCATAAAGCTCATCTGGGAATTGCAATTTACGGTGCTGACATAATTTTACATTCAAGTATCTTTTTTAGTAGTTGGACTGAGAAATACGCTTATCCCTACAGAGAGGTAGATGAGAAGATTGATACCACTCTCAATATACATCTACAACTAAATAAGATTAGCCTAGCTTAAAGACTCAAAACACAAAGCCTGGCTCTGTCTGAAGGTACATTGTTGTTTTTACACTTTGGTATTTGTGTGGATCAAACAAACAGGAGACAGTATAATGCGTTAACTAGTTAGCTTTAGAGGTGCTGGTAGGTGGATTTTTGTTACCGCTGGACAGAGCCAGGCTACCTGTTGTCCCCATTGTTATGCTAAGCTGAGATAACTTAACCTGCTGCTACCTGTATCTTCACATTTAGCGTACAGACATGAAAGTATTTTCCAAAAAGTATTCACTTTAAGATTTTAATCATTTATTGAGATACTTTTTAGCTAACATTATTAGTTCTTGCTTACTACCCAGTATGTTTAATAAAAAATGATGATGAGGATTGTTTCTCACAAGAATAACCTGACAATGTATAGCCTTTGATGAACCAGATACAGGTGTTACATCTTCTATCAATTAATGATAGGGAGCTGCAAAACCTTTCCAAATTCTAACTTAAATTTCATCAGACCAAGCTGTTAATGCAGTATGGTTATCTGAAGTAATTGTGATTAATCTGGATAAAAGATACAATCACACAGAGCATTCTGTATTTCTCCCTATCTGTTAAGTCAGGCTGTAGTACATTTTAATTAAACCCTCTTTAGATGAAAACTTAAACATAATGCCCCCCCCAAGAGTAAATAGAAAAGAAGCTGAAAGCTGGGAGTTCTACTTGCTCACGGTGAAGGCAGGCTGACACTCGCCGTGTAATCTGTAAATTACCCTGGCTCCTGCCTAGCTCTGTGCCTGTGATAATTAAAACTTCAGTGCGTATGAGAAAGAAAGATGATTAGCGTGTTAGTGCTTGCGCCGATGCTGCTCTATGACAGGCAGACGTTATGAGTCTGTAGGCATGGCTCAGCTTCTACTGTCGCCTTTGGATTTTTATTGACTTTTGCTGCCATTTTCCAAGTGGGCACCAATACATCTAAACACTTCAAGATTTTTCACATTCATCAGAGATCATTCACATCACTACCTGTAAGAACACTTCTTATTTTCCCTCTATGTACCTACGGAGACACCAGACACACGTTTATGGATTTCACACAGAAGTGAATCAGAAGTTAACCTTCGCTTCATCCCTGCTTACAGAGGTATCACAATTCTTACCTCAAACAAAAATGCTTTGATTTTTTTTAAATCCCCCATGCTTTGTAATTCTGCGCCTCCCAGTTGGTTTGGACCTGAGTACCCACATTGCCCTGCAGAATGATAATTTAGCAGTGTGTGTTCAGCCCGCAAGACATGATTAAGAGATGAAACCACAAGACGCTAAACAGAATTCCAGTTCAGGCTCATATCCTAATCCAGAGAGTGTAAACACATACCCCAAGTGTGTGTGTGTGTGTGTGTGTATGTGTGTGTGTGTGTGTGTATGTGTGTGCGCGCGTGCGTGCATGTGTGTATGTGTGATGACATGAGGCTCTGAGACCACGGGAAGCGGCAGGGCACATGCCAAAGAGGTCTACAGTATATCAACGTGGTGAAATAAATGACTGATTAAAAGGGGTGATTTATGAGCTGCCAGGAGTTTACAGCTCCATTAGGAAAGAGGAAAACCAGTTGATGAATAATCCAGAAAGAGAGACAGAAGGGGCGACTGGGGTCGGAAAGTGAAGCGATGGAAAGCGAAGAGAAAGAATGAAATAGTTTTGGACAGACGGCTGCATCCCTGAATCCACACTCTCCAATACAACATTTGGTTTACTGTTGCGGCAGGAGGTCTGAGAGCGATAAAGTTTAGGACAGACTGCTGTTTTTTGAAATGTTACTTGCAAAATGAAGCCATGCAAAACTATTGGGGGGAGGGACTGGCAATAAAATACAAGGCCAAAGCAAAACATGCCATAAAAAGTGACTGATGGCATGTCGCCTCTGTAGAGACCTAGCCGGATAGTATTTCTTGCGCTTTCTCCTTCGACCGATCTGTAAAATCTCTGGAAGGAAGGGTTCATCAGTCATCCAACTATAAAATATAGTTTGACATTACTGGCAATAGGTTTATTTACCTTCTTGCAGAGATTTAAATGAGAAGATTGATAGCACTGTCACATGTGTAGGGTAAATACAGTATGCAGGAGCTGGTTAGCTTAGCTTAGCACAAAGACTGGAAACGGTGGACACAGCTATCCTGGCTCTGTCCTAACGTAACAAGATGCGCCTTTTCAAATTGGAAACTTGAATTTGACCATAGGTATGAATGTTTTACCCCTGTGAGAGCAACTACGGTTGGGCATATTTAAGCAAACACTAGGATGAAAATATGCTTACTAACACATCCAGAGTTAATGAACTGGCATTGACAGTGTGTGTGTCTGTGTGTGTGTGTTTTACAGGTGGGCCAACAGAAAAACCTCAAATTAACCCTGGCAGCACTACTGTGTTCCCTAATCCACATAAAGGTACACACAAATACACACTATCTGCTGTCCTTTCTCACATACACACATCATTAACATTACTTTACATCGCTGCCTCCATGTTTCAGATTCCACCGGACAAGGTCACCTTGCAACTGCTCTCATTATCGCCATGTCAACCATTTTCATCATGGCCATCGCCATCGTCCTCATCATCATGTTTTACATCCTGAAGGCCAAACCGAGTGGCCATGGTGAGAGACAAACACACACACACACACACACACACACACACACACGCATACATTCACACTCTCATGTTAAATGTTGGCATTTGTTTTTATGATGTTCCTCGTGTGTGTCTGTCTGCAGCTTGTTGTTCAGGGCAAGTTGTGAAGGCGGTAGAAGCTCAGACCAACAAACAGGAAGACAAGAAAGATGTCCCTGGTGAGACATGACTCAAACACAAACTGAATAACTAATAAGCTCACAGCATTTAAGCTTCTCAGAGGTTTCCTGTTTGGTATCTCTCACACCACAGTCTGTATTCTGGCCTCATAATTGGGAGTCTCTTGCAGTAAAAACAATGAGCTCGTCAGATGCATACTGGTATCCTGGTTATAAGATCTGGTTTTGATTATATTCTCAATGTGATGTTTATATGAAACATAAGTAATCTTGATATTCATATCCTTGTATACGTAGTTCTAACATTATCCACATTTTTGGCAGTATGTATTGGGTTTTTTTTCATTGTTAAACCAAGGGGGGACAAAAAAATTCAACAATACTTGAGAATAAAAGTAGCTGTATAGATAATTTATTAAGATCATGAGTACATAGTGTAAGATCTAAAGTACAAGAGAATATTTTGAAATAGTTTCTTATAATTATATAGGAAAATGCAAAACAAAGTAAAGCATGAACAATTTAGTGACATTAGAGATGGTTTACATAGAGACCATCTGGTTTTTTCTTCTCTAACATTCTCAGTGTTTTCATATCTGTTAAAATAAGCAGGCCATCAGTCAGGAACTGATCATTTCCATGTTTCCATAAACTTCACTAGCACGTTGCACAGTTCCTAAAAGAAAGCCTACAAAATATATACTCAATAACTGAGGCAGTTTATACTACTTAAAAGTACACTCTGAATAGTATACAAGTATAATATAGTACAATAGTAACAAGAGAAACTATAATTAGCCTTTTCCTCAACCCTTAGCTTTAATAACTATAAAATGAGTCCAAAATATTCACAGTGACACCGCACACAATTTGCTTAACAGTCAGTTGAACAGATACCAACCAGCAGTGATTAGAGTAACACTGTATATAATTTGACTCAGTCCTGCAGCATAATCCTCTCTAACCTTGATTCTTATTTGTTAACCGCAAACACTGTATGAGCCCATATCTGCAAATGTATTATCCAACACTTCCCTGTAGTGCTTTGGGCTCAGCTGATAATGATTTTTTTTTTTTCAAATTAAAGCTGTGGCTCGCAGATGTGTTTGGAACTATTTCACACTGAAAAAAGTCTAGTGGGGGAAGCATTTCCTTCCGAATTGTACTCTTATCTCTGGAGCAGCATGTACAGTAGGTATGAATTATGGGACACTTGAACTCTCAGATCACGTCAAGATCTGCCCAACAACAATCAATGCAATTCTGATTGAGTCTATATTAGATATGAAATTAAACAAACCGTATCATCCCATCAAATCTGAGTGAATCACATCTGAATGTCAATACAGCCTTGGCTCCATGCGTCGGTCTATTATGCATGTGCATATTTATGATTTATAGCATAATGTCTGCGAATGCAAGTGTGTGCTTGTGTACTGTGTGTGTGTGCGTGTGTGTGTGTGTGTGTAAGCTGACAGACCTGCAGTTTGATGAGTACATCATGGTGGAATGTGAAGCTTCCAAAGCTAAAGCCATACGTTGCTTTAGGCGCCATTTCTCCTGACAATGATGCTCTGTTCAATTTCACTCCCAGACTGACTGACTAACCACTTACATGTGGTGTCGATGAGAACACACACGTACACACACTTACTGCATCTGTGGCCACAGATGCATTATGCGGTACAATGAGGTCGCTTACTTAATAATGTAATAGCAAAAAGAAACATGATAAAGTAGTTAGAGTGCGATTAAAAAATAAATGTCTGCATTGTGACTTAATGTTAGGTTACTGTGTGTGAGTGTGTGTGTGTGAATGGATTTTGGAAAACTGCTATGTCTGTGTGTGTGTGTGGGAGAGAAGCCCATTGCTCGGAGCTCTACCGGAGCTAGCTGTCACTCACGTAGACACAGAGTTAATAAGTCTGTGAGATGAAAGACACTACGCTTAAATTTACACTCTCTCTCTCTCTCTCTCTCTCTCACTCACACACACACACACACACACACACACACACACACACACACACACACACACACAGACACAGCATTTGTTCCACTTAGGTATTCACTCATTATGCTGTCTATCCCTATCAGTGTCCATGATGTAAGTGTAATTCAGCATAATAGTCACTGTAATCACTTAATACACCGCTCCAACTGCAGCTCCTCTGTTCGAGGGATACATACTTTTAGCCTCAGGAATCTGTTCTCTTTTATGCACTCCAACTCATGCCAACATCTATTCAAAAAGTGTAGGTTGAATCCAGTGTTGCTTAGCGATAAAAGATAAGAGACCACAAAAAACCCTTCGTTCAACACCTGTATTTCAATAACTGCATAAAAATTTCCAAGAAATTAAATTCTCACAATGCATTTTAGTGGAAGATATGTTGTTTGTTTTTTGAATGATGTTTGGTTAATTACATGCGACATATCAATTAAAGTGAGAATGTGTAACTTTTTAAGTAATAATAATAGTAATAATAATAATCTTTATTTATAGAACACTTTTCAAAACAATGTTACAAAGTACTTTCACAAGAGCAAAGAAAACAAAACACAGCAAACAAAATAAGATAAACGGTAAAAGCTTGACCAGTGTCATGACTCAAGAAAATCTCGGAAAAATGAATGGAAATGTTCCTGTAATTGCCACTTGTCGCCGCTGTTCAGCAAAAGAGAGTACTTTATATCAACACTAACCCAGCAAACCTTTTGGAAAGGTTTGAGTATATTGTGGCATTCTTTTCATATATGAAATAGTGGCAGGTGGTGGATAAACATCCTTTGAGTATTTTAGTATATTTGCAGCGTTACTATGACTGCCTTATCTCTTTTTTATTCTGTATTTGTGAGAAAATAAATCACGTATATACCTCCATATCCTTTCTCTCCCTCTCTCAGACAATGTGGTGATCTACTCAGAGAAAGACGATTTTGACAAACTAAAAGCGCCACCTCAGAAGACGGTGAAAAGGTGAGCGACATGTCTGATTCACAAACAGCTTCATCACACTGCTACTAATTTGGTCGAACAAAGTAAGACCAGACGGTTGTCAGTGATTAATGGTTAAATCCAGACAGCTTAATGCACTGTGTAGCAGGAGAACAGAACATAGGACTTGGTTGAAACTGACATGCTATGCACAAAGCAATGCTAAGTGTACAAACCATGAAGGACACAAAGCAAGAGTCCCAGTGGAGGCTAAGAACCTTTATTTATGACAATGGGCATGTTGTAAAGGTGATGGGTGAGGTGTAGGATAATAACTAAGCCTCGCAATGGACAAGAAAAATATTTCCTTCTTTTGATTGACAAGCAGTTGGTTTTTTCTACTGAGGTTTGCAAGGGATTTTGAAAGGGATTTAAACACAAAGTAATAAAGGTGTATTCTAACTTTTTTTCTCATCACATAACTCCAGGTTGCTCCACCATGTTTTGCGCTTAAAACCAAAATGAGTACCTTCCATTCACAAGTATTTTAATACCACAGAAATTCTGTATGTCTATAAATGGTATGTGTGAATGGGTGTTATGCTTCATAACTGTGCATGTACTGAAGAATATTTTATATTCGCCTCTTATATACACCACTGTGTCCTTATCTTTTCCTTATCTTAAGTGTGCATTACGAATGTGTGTGTGTTTAATTTCTATGGGGTCACAGAGACTTTGCGCAACAGAAAGAAGCTTTTATAATTAAAAATTTTCAGCATCTGCCCATAATTAAGCCACCACAGAACAAGTCACTGCAGTAGTAGTATAATTGCTGCTGGCCCATTTTTTTTTTTTTTTTGCTGTATCTGCGAATACGTATGCACATGTCAGTTGAGGGATTTTTTTTGTTTGTTATAAATGAAGCAAAGAGCCATTATGTGGCTTTGGACCAGGCAGAGGTGGGTTTGGGGAGGTTGGGTGGGGGAGTGTAGCATAGATGAGCCCTGAAGCCTAGCAAAGTGAGAAGGCAAGAGGGGGTAGTTGTCAAAGCGGAGAGGGGTATTTATTCCTGGACTAAAACCACCACCAGGTGAAAGCACAAAAGAACGACAGTTTTCTCACCTTCGTCTTTCTGCATTCATCTCATCACCTAGATGTGCAGACAATGCGGCTTTATGGGCGCTAGTGGCTAATGTGTGGGGAGAAGTGTGGGAATGCATGATAGCATACAGTATTGCACACACACCTACAGTGAGCCATTGTGCTCAAAGTGCTGGTAGTGAACATGCTTAGATGGATATGCTGTAGGGGGTGTGAATTAGAGAATAGATGAGATACACACACACACACACACACACACACACACACACACACACACACACACACCTCAGCATCAATAGCAGTAAACAGTGTGGTACAGCAGCATGCCAGAGGATGTGCTAACTCACTGCTTTAGCTGCCAGAGTGGGTGTTAGATGTCCGGGAAACAATGCCATTTTGTGTGTTTGCTCAGGAAAACAGCTCGGGACTGCGAAACAATGGTATTCTGTGAGCATCTCTGACAACAAGGCGGTTTTTGGGAGAAAATCCAGAGCAGGGATAGGGAGGAAGAGGACAGGTAATAAAGTGATAGTACATGGTATCATGTTGTAAAACGCAGGGCTACTTCAGTCAATCACAGGAACAGCTTAGAAACATCAACAGCTATGGCAACAACAACAACAGCATTCTTCTCCAGCTCATTTTCATTTCTCAACGTTCCTGTTAAGTTTGCAAAGACACAAATCATTGTGTGGGCAGTAGCTGTCACTCATTTAATTATGTAGTATAACTGCAAAACTGCACACACATGGTTACAGAATATCTGAGTGCAAAGCAGTAGATTGTGAGGGAAGTGACTTTCAAAAGAACATAAAAAAAGTTACATCAGGGGTATACACCCAGCTATGCAGCGTAATTGAATTGTATTGATTTATACTGAGAGATGTTTCTAATATGTAGTCTATCCACTGATGGGGCATACAGAACAAAACAAAACAGACCTTTATAACCTTGATCTAGGTGTACCGTACCTAACAGTGTATTTCTCACTTTTCAAAAGAAAAGTCTGATATGTTGTTTTTAAATGGAAAATAATACCACAATCTGTCACTAAGACCACAGGTAGGAAGAATCTAGCTACAGCCTAGGAGCTTGGCCAAATTACTGGCAGGAAACTGTGCACATTTTAAGTGTTTTATGGGACACCAATGAGTATGTTCACATGTAAATGAGTCCACATATGTGCATGCTTGTGTGTGCAGTGAAAATGACGCGTCATCAGAGAACGAGCAGCTGTTGAGCCGTAGCATTGACAGTGATGAGGAGGCGACGTCTGAGAAGCAAGGGTCAGCCGAGACCAACAACCACAACCTGTGCCTTGTTAACCTGGGGAACAAACCCGACCTCTCCCTGCTCTCTCTGGGCCTCTTGGACCGCGACAGAGCCTGCAATGGGAGCCCCAACATTGCAGCCTGCCAGGCCAATAACATCCCAAGTCCCAACCCCATCGGCAATGTCAACCATATCAACAGTGTGAATGCAATCAACAACAACAATAAAACCCCTGGGGTAGGTGGATGTATCTGTAAAAGACATTACTGGAGAAAAGACTATGCTTACAGATCCTCAGTTCAGTTTACTCTAGAAATCACATATTGTTGTTATTTATCTTTTACCACACAGATGCTACAGAGCCGAAGGAAAAAGATCCTGGATCTGTACACCAGAGCCTGCAATGTGACAGAGGGTAAGCCTTTCTTTCACAGACGAAAACATCCATCTAGGCAAGCTTTGGAATCAGACTTAATTTATGTCAGTACTGTAGGGACATTTGACTTCTTTCTGGTGGAGATGAACTTATAAACTGTGTTGAAGTGAGAAATGAAGAGAAACTGCTTTGGAAAGAAGGCATTAACCTCTCCAGAGGCATCTTCTTTCACAAGTGAACAAAATTCAGACTTAATCAGTAACATTATTTAAGAGGTAAAGGTGTGCGCATGTATATGTTTGTTTAAAATAAATAACTTCCCCATAATGCCTAAAGAGGCATATTTTCAAATAAAATCAAACATTAGTGCAGGGAAACTGGATCATCGCAGCAGCAAAGTAGATTGAGACAGAACAAAGACCAAAAGATAAATGAGAATACAGATGGATGGGTATAAAATAATGAAACTACTTCAAAACCTTGAATAAAGTATGAATCAAGATTAACAGTATCATTATATGAAGGTGAGCAAAGGACCAACTAGAATGATAGTCTACTGCCACACAAGTGCTCTGTAGTTGGGTGCTTTGATCTAAATGCTAGCTTAGCATTTTGGTGGACATTGCCTATATCTATATCCAAGCCACAATCATGGCTAAAAATGAAATTTTATTTAAATCTTCAAATAACTGACTATGTTTGTGTGCTCAGTTCTAACACTTCTATCCCTCGCCAGGCCTGAGTCCAACAGAGCTTCCCTTCGACTGTCTGGAGAAGGCCAGCCGCATGCTGAGCTCCTCCTACAGCAGTGAGGCGGCTGTGGTGAAGACATGGAGGCATCTGGCTGAGAGCTTTGGGCTGAAGCGCGACGAGATCGGTGGCATGAGCGACGGCCTGCAGCTCTTTGAGAGAGTGAGCACGGCGGGCTATAGCATCCCCGACCTTCTGACCCGTCTGGTACAGATCGAGAGGCTGGACGCTGTTGAGTCACTCTGCTCGGATGTGCTGGGCAGTAGTGAGATGTCGGCAGCAGCTGGACGGCAGGGCATCAGCAGTTTTCACAGCCAGCTGGTCTGTCCACCCCAGTGCTCATCTCCATCCCAGCGCTGTGCTAGTGTCTAAATACGCAGTGGCGCAGAGACTGAGGACAGCACATATACAGTATACACCTTACCCCATCACATGAAGAATGTCAGTGGACCTCCCTGTGCACAATCCTTTTTTCTGATTATGGGTTGTCAATATTAAGAATCTAGTAATACCTTATATGGCCTTAATGTTCTCTTTCTGAAGTGCTACAGAGTTTGAGAAAGACAAAAATCAAAGACCAAAGATTAAGATTACTCTCTAGTATGCTAATTCAGATATTTTCTCCTCTGACAAAGACTAAACCAAACTAGTTTTCTTTTTATTAGATTTTTGTCTTTCTAAAATTTTAGCAAACAATACGTAGGTTAACTGTGCGCTGGACGTAACACTTTTTTCAAAACTTTTGATACAACGTTTTGTATGCTGTTTACAAAATCCCACAAATGGTGTGTTGATGGAAATGGTCACTGAGCAGCTCCTCTGCAGAAGTGTTTCTTGGCCATCTGTCCTTCTAGTTCACAGTATAGAACTCTCTCTTCTACTGCCCCCCTCACTCCTGTGCACGAGCGCTAACGCCACCTGATTGGTGGAACAATGTTGTGGGGAAAGTCTGCACCACTTTTTATCTGTTTCATTTACAGAGCCATGGCTTTGTAGGAAAATCAGATTTTTTTCAGAGCACACATAAAACGGAGGGCTAGCAAACTGTGACGAAATATTCGCTGAATTAATCAAAAAGTGTATTGGATTACAATCACTTTTTATCCCTTTAAGTGCCTTTCTTGTAGGAACACCAGTACAAGTGCATTGTAAGTGGAAGGAATTAGGATCCCTTCTTAGCTGTCCTTTCACTGAACCTTCTTATCAGGACCAAAATCATTTGGTTAAACCCGCAGCTGACAGAATTAGATGTTTGTTTCCATATAAAGAAAGTAACCTGGTTTGACTGCAGCATCGGTTAACATTCATAACTGCGCCTATGGCTGTGTTGTCATCATAAAGGAAAGACAGTAGATATGAACTTCCCTTTTTCAAAATAAAATCATTATGCCCAGCTGGAAATGCTAAAACATCCATCAAATAGGCCTTCATCTGGTAAAATAGTGAACTTGCATTTGGAGATACACTGGTGTCTTGTCATGTCATGTCACCAGCATACACACAACTGTAGTCAACATTACAGAACAGTATTTTCATTTTTAAAGAATTACCTACATACATTATGTTGGTATTTTTAACTGAATGCTTAAAACTGCCTATGTAAATCAATTGACTTAAACCTATTTAAGTCAATTTAGGGTAGATTCTGCAATGTTGTTTATTTAGTACTACTCGGCTCTATTAATTGATTTCCATATGTGTGTTAAGAGTGGAAACAATTGTACTTCACCAATAGATAAAGTTTAGTGTGTGTCTTCTGCTTAAACACACATGTAAATCCACTTCCCCAACATATTTTCTTACTGCAACTACTTCCTCAGCAGTGACCCAGTATGTGACCCTCCACATAATTCTTCCTCTCCCCGCGTATTCCCCTTTTACCCCAATGCTGCGGTCTAGTGCTGCCGCCAACCCTAATTATTTGGCGTGTGGCTCCCTGGGCCCCTAATAGGCTGAAGTGTTGTGGTTTACAGAGCGGGTGCAAAGTGCCTGTGATTTCCAGCACCCAATTAAGCATTTAGGGCCACTTAACCACTGAAAGCCCAGTGGAAAAGCTGTAAAACCCTGCATTAAAAAGAGAGATGCCACGGCAGAGGCATGACTAACTGCCCCTGGGGTAGCTGCACTGTGAA
The DNA here is from genome assembly GCF_021292245.1 of Micropterus dolomieu. Taxonomy (NCBI): domain Eukaryota; kingdom Metazoa; phylum Chordata; class Actinopteri; order Centrarchiformes; family Centrarchidae; genus Micropterus; species Micropterus dolomieu. The sequence continues at coordinate 9,254,081 of NC_060156.1, read as the reverse complement.
CGATGCAAGAATGCAGCCGGTTGTGGTGGAAGCAGTGCTACGGTCATCCTATAACGTCTGACCTTACTCAGCTTTTGTGGTCGACTCAGTCATGCTCAGACAGGATTCAAGCTCCCCACTCCCCTATGGGACCAATATGGCAAATGAGAACAATATGCAGGTTGTGAGGGTTGTCCTTTTCTGAAAAGCAGCTGAAGCTGGTTAAGTGTTGTACGTACAGAGACCGAGGGTGGCTCTGATAAGCATCAAGTTAAACTTTGGGAAGAGCGTTACGTTAATGCTCATAAAAGATACGATACTGCCAGTCAACATCCTGCTTTCTCTAGCAGTTAAGCTTCAAAACTTAGCAGTAAGCTCCAAAGGCCAACTTTGACAAGCAATGCCAAGACTTGCTTTGATCTAATTTCTTGGGAATGGGACTGATCTTTATCTCATGTCTGATGTTGTCAGTATAATGTCCCATGACTGTTCTGCACAAAATCAAACACATCACTCGCTGCCAAGTTCTTTCTCTACTGCTTTTTTTTTTTTCGTTCATTTTTTACAGTGCAAACTCTGGGGCTGGACTCCAGCACTTTAAATTAATTAATGTGCATGTTTATCAAGCATGTGTTCATATTTTTTGTTCTTTAATGTCTCCTGTCAACGCAAATAACAAGCTCCCATTTGAATATACTGCCTTCTTAGAGCAGTGTTGTCTTCATCAAATCAAATTAAATTGAAAACAGGTTTCACTAGTTATTTTTTATGATGTTTTATGCTGTTGAACTATTGTAAATAATCTAATTTGGTGGATTGAACTGAAATGGACTCAAGCCCTGTTTTCAGACAGGCAAAAAACTTGTGTGACATATATTACGCTGATAGGATGATATACAGAAGCCAAAATGGATTACTTACCTCAGTAGCACACTCAAAGAACACAGTAGAACATGTAGAAACACACACACTCATCACAGAACCAAAGTATAACTGTATATATAACTTATTATTGTACATAATGTATACATTAATAAAGATGTATGGAAAAAATGGCTTGGTATTTGTATTATTATGTGATAACTGACTGATGTAGGTATAAAATCGTTATTACTATCATCTTGGCTGATATCTGATTAAATGAATTCAGTTTGAGACAAGTGAATCTGGATTGGACCATCAGGACCCACAGAGTACAAACAAACTGCGTGTGGGACATACAGCAAAAGTATGAATGAAAGACCTTTCACATTACTTACATTGTAAGAACACCAGCCAGGCTAGCAGCTCTGTGAGGCTTAGCCGTGGTTGACAAAATACATAAATCATGTACTTAAGTAAAAGTACAGACACTCTAGCGAAATATTACTCCACTAAAAGTAGAAGTCTTCAATTTAAATTTCTACTTGAGTCAAAGTACAAAAGTACTTGCTTTTAAAAACACTTATGTATCAAAAGTAAAAGTACTATTAGTATGGTTATATAAGGCAGGCGCTGCTATGACAAACTGAATTTAAAAATACAGTAGGCAAACTTTCCTATTTATTAATGGCATTCGTTATAAACAGGTTGCCCTTTCAATAATATTTCATGTTACTTAGTTATGTGTGTGTCAGTGGTGGACGAAGTATTCAGGCAAAATTACTAATACCACATTGTAAAAACACTGTTACAAGAAGACATACAAGTCCTGCTTTGAAAATATTACTAATATTTTACTGTTTTATAATTGTTTAGGGGGAGCTCATTTTTAAATATTTTGTTTGAGAGGGCAACTATATTTTCTCCATTAATCGATTTTCGAAATTCTGAAAACAGTGAAAAATGCCTTCACAATTACCCAGAGCCCAAAAGTGACAGTACATTACAAAGCTCAAAATTATTGCAAATACATTAAAATAATTAAAATGTCTCAGTCTTCATATGTTTAATGTGTAAAAACCTTATTTTGTAAAGTAACTAGTAACTAAAGCTTTCAGATAAATGTAGTGAAGTAAAAAGTACAGTATCTCCCTCTGAGATGTAGTGGAGTAGAAGTAGAAAGTGGCATGAAAAGAAAATACTCAAGTAAAGTACAAGTACCTCAACTTTGTACTTAATTACATTTACATTTATTAATTTAGCTGATGCTTTTATCCAAAGCGACTTACAATTACTATATATGTCGCACGCCTCTGGAGCAACTAGGGGTTAAGTGTCTTGCTCAGGGACACATTGGTGTCTCACAGTGGATTTGAACCCTGGTCTCGCACACCAAAGGCGTGAGTAAATGTACTTATTTACTGTCCACAACTGGTACTCAGGCACAGTGGTCCTTTTAACATCTGTATGTTAACATACTCAAAATGACAACGCTGCAATACAATACAATAGCATGCTAACATGCCGATGTTTAGCAAATGTTAACTGTGTTCACCATGTTAGTTTACATAGATATTTGCTCATCAAGACAAGACACAAAGTACAACTCGAAGAGGAAAGAATGTCATTAGTTTGGCAGGTATTTCGTAATAAAGTATTGGACAAATTACAGTTTTGACCTGTTGATGGTGCTGGATCAAAAGTCAGAGAATCACTACAGTTTTTACAATTCATCGTGAGGACAACATGAATATCGGTGCCAAACTTCACATTTCACCCAAAGCCGCAGAAGACAACCTCATGGTGGCGCTAGAAGAAAAGTGCAGTCCATCCAAAGGCTGTTGAAATATTAAAGTCTGGACCAAAAGTAAAGTGTTTGACCGACTGTCAGATTGTCACTGCCATCCACAGAGCCAGACTGGCAGCAAGACTAAAATATTATCTTGATTATACCAATTACCAATAAATTAAAACATTTACAGTCTAGACTCTTAATATCAGGGTAAAAAACATGAAACATACAGTGTGAACAATGGGACAAAGTAGCTGGATTTCAAATCAATAAATATTTTCATACAGAAACTCAGAAAAAACCTTTTAAACATATTTACACAATATACATAATAATACATAATTTAACAATTAAAATGGTGCACATGTTTAGAACTTGTAACTTGTTATTTGGTCTTCTCATACAACAACCAGTATACCACAGACCAAATAATTGTTTATTACAGCAGCTGTCCAGGTGGCTGGTCTCAGATGATCTTGGAGGTGAAGATGCTGGATGTGGAGGTCCTGGACTGATGTGGTTATATGTGGTCTTCGGTTGTGAGGTCAGTTGGATGTACTGCCAAATCCTCTGAAATTCCTTTGGAGACGGCTTATGATAGAGAAATTCAATTCACGGGCAACAGCTCTTTTGTGTACACAGAGTTAGTCTTAGATTTTTGAGTTCAGCTCATGATGAATGGGGGCAAAAATAAAAGTTATGCGTTTATAATTTTGTTCAGTGTATATAAAAATGTAATAAGCCATATACATCATGTCAGAGATCCCCGTAAATGACCCCATATAGTCGTCATTTGTCAGCCATTACTTGACACTGACAGGGGCTGTTAATGGCTTAGAGAAACCAAATGGAAAATCGCTAATCACAAAATTGTCCAGTTCTTTAAAAGCTCCAGCAGTTAATTATAGATCATCAAATGTGACATTAACTAGACAGTTCATCAAATGAGAGATGATTTCATTGGAAAACGACTGTAGGACAAGATAAGTAGAACATCATTCAGGCATCAGTTCTCACTCTTTTATCTCTCCCACTGGCTTGCTACTGCAGGTTGAGAAGGAGTTCGGGAAGCCAAACCACTTCTCAGCTTTATGTATTTCTACATTTTTTTATTTATTTACTGTTACCAAACATTGAAGAATAACACAAAACTACATTTTTTAGATACTTGAGGATTAGTAAATGGTGCAACTTGACCTGCACAAACACAAAACACTTTTCTCAACCCGGAGGAATTTTGTTCCTCTGCTGCAGCCACTCTTTTTGACTTTGACTTTTTCCTCCACCAACAAGGCATCAGCCACTACAGTGGCATCTGTCACCTCAACACACCGCTCTGTCATCAGGCTTTCACTATGTGCTGGTGTGTATCTGTGCCAAGATTCCCAAGGCTTTAGCTAAATGATTAGGTGTATATGTACTGGCTGAGGATCTTAGGTCTGGATCATAGAAGGTCTGCCTGGCAGTGGAAATGCCAGCAATGCTGCTGTGGGGCATCAGGGCAGCATTGAGGTCTTTCTCTCATCATGTTTCAAATGCTCAAATTTTCCCAAAAATAATCTATCCCAAATGACGAGCCTTTAGTCTGATAACACACACACATTGAGTAGGTACCCACACATGCAGAAGTGTGTGCGTCTTTGTGTCTTCGGGGTGTTTTTTTGTTTTTTTTGCATCTAAAGCGCTTGGCTTGACTTTAAATGAGGAGGATGGAGCCATAGAGAGCCACTTCAGGGCAAGGAGTGCCATCCATTGAGACTAATTAAAGCTCTGCCAGGCAGGAACAATTTTACCCTCTACACAACAACTACATGCACACACTCATCCCTGTCAATCACCTGCAAACACATCAAACAGCAGCAGTACAAATACTGTCCAGACCTCAGTCAGGTGTATTTTCTATAACCTGTCTGGATCAGAAAGTTTGTGTCTGTCTGGAGAGCAGGATGAACTGTGTTTGCACTCTCAGTAATTAACCCTTTCATGCATTAATTATTAAATCACAAAGTTTTTTTTTTTATGTTTTACTTTCAAACAGGTGAAAAAAAAATGCATTAATGGCATAAAGTGATTCAATGGAACTCAATATAGGTTAGAAAAAGGGGAATAAATACACATAAAGTTATCCAAGTGTCAATTATATCAAATAAGGCAGAATCTACATAGGCAGAATATACCGTTAGGAGCATAATGTCCACTGGAGTGGACAGATGGATTTTCAGTCTCAGAACAAAATGTGCAAGAAATTAATCATTCAAATCTGGAAAATGGATGTCTAACATCTTTTTTTAGTTGAATTCTTTTTTTTTACCAGCCTGATTTTCTCATAATAAAAGCATTTTACAGTTACTGCTGAGGTACTTGGTGCATCTCCCCTTATTTTGAAATTATGATGCAGTAACCACATGGTGGTTTGGACATGGTACTATAACTTCAATGGCTTCCAAATATCTGTCCACTGTGGACATCATGTATGAAAGGATTGCCTTCAACAGCCATAGGGGCAGTTTCGTAAAAAATACACTGATACATTGTCAAATAGTTATTGATACAATTTCTGTTAGCCAAGGACCTTGATTTTGATTTTGATGAGCAGTCCTCCTTGAAAAATCCTTTGTCAAAGAGGAGTTAGAACAGAGTATTCTCCTAAACATGGAAGAGCAGCAGGCAGGCAGTGAAGTGTGCGCAAACCAACACACAGCTGCGTGGTCGGGTTGTCACAGGGTCACATTTTGCTGAAAATAAAAGTGTTTAGAACTACTGCGGCACACTGACTGACAGCGAAGAATCATATTATGGTGTAGAAGTGGTTTAAGAAGTTTCTAACAACATGGAACCTGAAAGAAAAGTTTGATATTTTTGGATATACACTAATTTGTTTTCTGGCTAGGAGTTAGATGAAGCGATCGGTGCCTCTCTCACGTCTGTGCGTTAAGTACAAAGCTGGAGACTGGACGCGACCGGCATAAAGCTTAGCTTATAGCATAAAGACTGGAAACAGCTAGCCCGTGCTGGGGCAATGGGCAAACATTCGTAAAGAAATAGTTACAATTAGTACCTCCACATAAAACAATAAATTTCTGTTTGTGTATAAATTAAGCAAACGAGATACACTGTATCAGTAAGCTTACATGTTCTGGTAGGCTTTTTCTGAACTTTGTACAGAGGGCATTTTGGAAAACACAAAACCAATTTTGGTACTGTAGAAAGAAATGAAATCCTAAATCAGGACTGACACTTCATCAATAAAATTGTTATCAGATGCAAGCCTTAATGATAGAAAAACAGAATAAAAGAAGTTAAAACAAACAGGATTTGGAAATGAGGGCGATCCCGGCCGGTCTACCATAAATAACCCCTGACAGCTGCTTCCCCTCACAACTCCTTCCCACACTAGCTCATATACAGTCAGGTATACTTCCAGACCCTCCAAGTACTTATTGCATTACTCTGGCAGCATATTTAAGCATATTGCGGCTGGTGGAAATAATACACATTTGGAGGTCTGCCATGATGAATCGCTGATTGACTTGACTTTATGGTTGTGCTGAAGTGGAACCGCTAATGTTTCCCCCTGTCAGCCTCCTCCCACCTACCAAATAACAACTTAATGAGGTTTACCAGCCAGACCAGAGTGGGGCGACTCTTTAGGGTAATTATCTGAATTTTTGGTCCACTAGAGAAACCCAAACATAAATCAAGATCAGTGTATAAAGTCGTGTGGGTGATGCTGTGCAGGGCAGATTGGCAGAGTTTAGCGTGTTAGGGAACACAGACCAGACACTGCTATGCCGACTGCAGCGCAGACCAGACTTAACTGAAGTCATGGAAGTAAATAAACGAGCCGTCGACAGTTCTTTGAGTAGGCATAGACAATAAAGCCCTGTTAAAGAGATACTTCATCCAAAATCTATTTGAGTACACTCACAGCCTTTAGGCTTGAAAAGTAGAACCTAGAAGTTTGTAGATTCCTTCAGCTTCCATAGAAACTGTAATCTCTGTCTCAACTGTCCATCCATTCAGTGTGTTTCAGTTGTATTTTTGCCTAAATGCACTACTACTGTTTTGCCCTCATGAAGCCTAAAAACTCAAGGCAGTCTGCATTAGCTGTATTTTGGTAACAATGTGACTCACTATCTCGTTCCCGCTCTTACTATTATTGTGGTGATTGTTAATAAAAAGGAGAGCATTAATTACACAAAAAAATGGATGCAAGTTGTGAATTGCAGAATCCTATTATAAGAATGTAATTCAAAGAGTTTCAGGGCTGGACTTTCAGTTTCGACCCCGAGAATAGAAATTAATTATATGAATACAATAAAAATATTGAAAACTCAAAGTTCACCAACTAGCATTTTCCCGGAGCTTTTGGCTATATCCTAGGCTGCCTGAACAAATTCCATTCACTGACGTAGGCCACGGGGACATGGTCAAAAGTTCAGGAAAAATAAATCAAGTAAGCGAACTTTGAGGCTGTGACGTTAATATCTCTGTAGCTGACACATTCAAATTTACTAGACTTATTCAAAAAAGGGGAAACTACACACCTTTTACTGCCATGTGCCAAGCCAGCTGAGTGTTAAAAGGAAGAGAGTCACTTTAAGGTCGTCTTTAATCAGCGCCCGGCTGGGATCAGCATATAGAGGAACAGTTGGATTTATAAGGGAAAGCATGGACAACATTAACATTAGGACAATTTTCTCTTCCAACAATTGAGTGCCCCCAAGTTCATTTAAACTGCATTGCTGTGTGTAAACGAACCCTTAAACCTTCTGTATTCATTACAAGTAAATGTCCTACATTGAATGTTTAATGAGTAAAAGTTAAAAAAACAAACAAACAAAAAAAACACAAGTAAAAGTATGTAAAAATAATCATGAAAGTGTACTTAAAGTATCAAAAGTAGAAGTAGTCAATAAGAAAAAAGGACCCCTGTAACTATTAATACTATTACAGTGGGGAGAACAAGGTTTTCCTACTTACAAAGCATGTAGTCTGTAATTTTTATCATAGGTACACTTCAACTGTGAGACGGAATCTAAAACAAAAATCCAGAAAATCATATTGTATGATTTACTGATGATTAATTTGCATTTTATTGCATGACATAAGTATTTGATACATCAGAAAAGCAGAACTTTATATTTGAGATCATACGTTTCCTGTAGTTCTTACGGAGCTACTCCTTAGTTGCCCTGGCTGTGTGTTTCGGGTCTTTGTCATGCTGGAAGACCCAGCCACGACCCATCTAAAATGCTTACTGATGGAAGGTTGTTGGCCAAGATTTCGCAATACGTGGCCCCATCCATCCCCCCCTCAATACGGTGCAGTCGTCCTGTCCCCTTTGCAGAAAAGCATCCCCAAAGAATGATGTTTCCACCTCCATGCTTCACGGTTAGGATGGTGTTCTTGGGGTTGTACTCATCCTTCTTCTTCTTCCTCCAAACACGGAGAGTGGAGTTTAGACCATAAAGCTCTATTTTTGTTTCATCAGAACACATGACCTTCTCCCATTCCTCCTCTGGATCATCCAGATGTTCATTGGCAAACTTCAGAAGGGCCTGGACATGCGCTGGCTTGAGCAGGGGGACCTTGCGTGTGCTGCAGGATTTTAATCCATGACGGCATAGTGGTAATGGTTTTCTTTGAGACTGTGGTCCCAGCTTTCTTGAGGTCATTGACCAGGTCCTGTCATGTAGTTCTGGGCTGATCCCTCACCTTCCTCATGATCATTGATGCCCCGCGAGGTGAGATCTTGCATGGAGCCCCAGACCGAGGGAGATTGACCGTCATCTTGAACTTCTTCCATTTTCTACTAATTGCGCCAACAGTTGTTGCCTTCTCTCCAAGCTGCTTGCCTATTGTCCTGTAGCCCATCCCAGCCTTGTGCAGGTCTACAATTTTATCCCTGATGTCCTTACACAGCTCTCTGGTCTTGGCCATTGTAGAGAGGTTGGAGTCTGTTTGATTGAGTGTGGACAGGTGTCTTTTATAAAGGTAACGAGTAGAGAACAGGAGGGCTTCTTAAAGAAGAACTAACAAATATGTGAGAGCTGGAATTCTTACTGGTTGGTAGGTGATCAAATACTTATGTCATGCAATAAAATGCAAATAAATTATTTAAAAATCATACAATGTGATTTTCTGGATTTTTGTTTTAGATTCCGTCTCTCTCAGTTGAAGTGTACCTATGATAAAAATTACAGACCTCTACATGCTTTGTAAGTAGGAAAACCTGCAAAATCAGCAGTGTATCAAATACTTGTTCTCCCCACTGTATATATCATAACAAATTATTATTACTGGAGCATTCAGCATTTTACTGAAGTAGTTGGGTGAGACAGAGCTGATTTGTAACTATTTTATATAGGACTGCAACTTATTTTCCCGAATCTGATGATTGTTTTCATGAGTGATTTGATAAATTATTTGGTTTGTAACATTTCAGAAAACAGCAACACTTTCAGTGTTTGTTTTGTCCAACCAACAGTCCAAACCTCAACATTGTTTAAAAAAATCAATACTAAAACAATTACAAGGAAAAGCAGCAAATTTTTCCTTACAGCTTGAGGAGCTTGAACCATGACATGTTTGGCATTTTTACATTAAACATAACTCAATTAACTGGCTGCCATTAAGTTTCTTTTAATTAACTAATCATTTCAGCTGTACTTGTATATATTGTTAGGTTTAATTTACAAAAAAGTATAATTTTAAAAGCTCTTCATATTTTATGTACAGACAAATCTCAATCTTTAACATAACCAAAGCAGTCATATAAATGTAGCGTAAAAGTACATACATACATTTCACTCTGAATTGTAGGAGAGTAGAAGTAAAGCACAAGTACTTCAACATTCTACTTAAGTACATTACTTGTGCCAGTGAACGGTGCAGCCATGATTGGCTGTCATGTGTTACTGCTCTGCTCAATAGCTCCAAATTATAGCTTTGCCAAAGCAAAAAATTAGTTGACAGAGAAAGACAGCGATGGGTGGCTTCACAGTGAGCTCCAGTCCTCAATCAGTTTGTACTCTATCCGGAAGGCCGACGTGCTCCGAGGCAGAAGAGATGGATGCTGATAATAAAATTATCTTGACCTAGTGAATTTATTACGTGTACCCTGCATGGCTTGGTGAAGAACGGGAGTCACAGGATGAGTGTTTACGTGGCTGTGTGCTCTGCTGTTGATCATAAAGCCTGATGTTTCCATTTGATATCATCCAGATGTAACAAAATTCACAAATAACCACAATGAGGAATGTAAATGTATGTAAATCCTCTCCTCCGCAATCTTCTCTGCTTGTGGCTGTTGACAGTTGGTGGAGTAGTAAAAATGTAAGCAAGAAAATATTTTAAGCTAGGCTCGAACTTAATCAGAGTGATTTACAGTTTCACCCCCAGTGGAGATTAAAATTATACCACTTATTTACAACAGCACAATCATCTTAAAAAAGGGCACTAAAATTAAATCTTTTTCCAGTCATTTTATATATAAACTGAACTTATAACATTGTTCTTGCATGCTCTCTGGTGCCACATAATAACACAAGTGGGTAGAAACTAAAGTCATTTGGGTTAATAACATACCACATCATTAAATGTGCTAAGCTATAAGATAAAGCTCACTCTCGAACATGGGAAGCAAACAAACAAAAAAAAAGAAGGCTTAAGAAAATACTTGTTCAGTTCATTTGTTTACATTGCGTCCCTATTCAGGGTTCTAATCATTTTCCAGGACTTTTCCAGGACATTTTCAGTGATGTTCTAGCTGGTATGACAACAGGGATCACGTCATACAGCAATATGTTCCTCTCTGTGGAAGTCTGATTTTAAAGACATACCGTCTATGGCTATAACTTATCTATGAAACTATCTATTACATGCATAGAAATAATGACAAAGTGATCTTGTGTTTTAATATTGGATTTGTTTTTCTTTTGGAAAGTCCTTTGTGTTCGATGCTTGGCTTTTCTTATGAATTAACTGAACAAATAATAGCCTACAATTTTCCCTATCAACAAATCTGATGAACCTTAGCTTTCTAAAATCACTGTGGTCTTGAGCCCAAATGCACGTCCGTCGGACCACTGTTACTTTTTTCCTAATTTTCCAGGTGTTTATTAGTTGACTGTTTTCCAGGTTTTCCAAGACGCGTGGGAACCCTGTTGTTTTAGGGATGGATGGGGCTGTAAATATCATAATATATAATGATATTTTCCATCATAGTTTGACTGTACAATAGTAATTTTTCATATAACTCCAATACCACCACGTCTCCTCTTAAACCAGTTCATCTGCTATAACTGTAATGCAGACAGTTTCCAAAATTGACAGATCAATTGATATCATAATAATAAGCATAATAAAAATCTTTATTAACACTGCAGCTGCATAGACAACCAGTGCAAGTATGGTGTAACTGATATTCTACAATAAATGTGTGATCCAATATCCAACAAATATTTCATCAAACTCACTATCTTTGAACCCTGACCAGAACACTGTTTCACACAATACCTAACATGAAATTAATTTAGGAATTTGGATACTGTAGGGGACTTTTAAAACATTCTCTTTCAAATTCAGACCAGCCGAGCACTTCCGAGTGGTTTTCAACTAGCACGTTTTAAATATCAGCTGTAATTGTTCCAGTCCGCCCAATCCCCTCTATTAACAGACACCACCAGTGTGTCCCATCCTGAGACCATTACAACGATCAACCCACCCATGCTCTGGAACAAACAAATATGTTTATACGAAACATATGGATATCAGCATTTCATATGCAATTCGATCTTAATGTCCTTCAGTTCTTTTTGTTTATAGTCATTAAAAAGCTTCACAGTCTCAGCGTCTCTTCCTCCGAGCACATCAGACACCCATTAAGGCCACTGGCAAGCATGACACTCATTTAAGGGGGGGGGGGGGGGGGGGCAACAAC
>NC_060156.1:9192984-9242485 GCF_021292245.1 Micropterus dolomieu | reverse complement strand
GGGGGGGGGGGGCATCAAGACATCAGATTAACATTGTGGAACATAAAAACAGACGGATCACAAAGTGCAAAACATACACAATATTAAAAGAAATACTTCTGACAGACAAAAGAACTTCAAAAACACATCACACTATATAAATAAAGACTGTGCGTCTGCATATGTTATTTGAGGCAAAGCAGTGTGGAGCCTTGAAGTACTGTACAGTTAGAAATATGGTAATTATAGTCTGAGCACACATGGAAGACCAAACAACGTGCTCAAGTACTGAAGTACAAGGCAAGTCATCTTCTTCCCAACTGGGAAGTCTGAATTTTTTAAGAGACCTTGAATCCAGCATAAGGCATAGAAACACATGTAAATGTGTGTGTGTGTGTGTGTGTGTGTGTGTGTTATTTGAGGTTGTGGAGGATGGCTCTCAGGTTAAGGCAGAGGAAGGTGCTTGTGTGGTTGGTTTTGTGATTAAGTTCTTGTATTTGGAGGTGGAGGGAGGTCAGTTCAAACAGTCGACGGTTCTTCCTGGACAAAGATACACAACACAACAACCCGTCAATCGTGCAATGAAACTTATTCCCATGAGTCAGTCACACTCTAGTACTAGACCAGTGTCTTACAGATGTATAACTAGCTTCTTCTTCTTTGGCTGGGTTTACCCTACTTGGCTGATAAGGCCAAGAATGAAGATTAAAAGTTAGACATGACAAACAGAATTCACAACTTGTTTTCAATCTTGGTTGTGAAGAACCAAACAATGATTAGCCTGATGTATTTAAAGACACTTGATGACCAGAGGCCTGTAGTACGAAGCAGGATTTGACATTAGCGAAGGAGTTTAAAGATTAACCCTGGGTTTACAATTAGGGAACCGAAGCCGAGGGTGAAATACAGTCTTAAGTCCACTACATACCTGTCAACCCTTTCCGTTTTTTCCGGTATTCTCCCGTATTTTACCGTTCTATCTCGGAGTCCTCCAGTTTAAATATAAATATATATAAATATATAATATAAATCAAGAATCAGAAACAGAATCAGCCTTATTTGCCAGGTTTGGCTACACATTTGAATTTAACTCTGGATTGTACATTGCTCACGATGTGCTTACAACACAAAAAGCACTACGGAGCGTAACCCAGAGGCGGCTGTCTGCGGCCATCTTGGCGAGGGGTCCAGGATTGATGATGCATTGCTGTACAGGGTTTTTCACTCGCATATAGCCCTAAAAATAGATATGTGCAAACTGGATGAATTATTCACCATATGTAAGTAAAGACCACAACCTACAGTGGTTCTTCTGTATTAATGGTTATGGTTTATTGACGATTTAGTACTGTAGCATTAATAAATTAGAGAGCAATGTAGAGTGCTTCTTACACAAAGATTTAATAATTAAAAACAACCCACGCAAATGAAACTGCTGTAACTTGAATTAATATAGTGGCTTAGTTGTGAACTTCAGAGACACACACACACACACACACACACACACACACACACACACACACACACACAGATTACTTCCTTTATGAGAGATAGTTTGCTGTCCGTTTCTGAATTGTGATACTCTGCTGAAGGGAGACTTGTCCATGTCTGAGATTGGTCACATGCAGCCCCTTGCCCTCATGGTTGAATTAGGAAAACCTGGGTTGAATTACCGAGTTGATAACCAGCAATGTTTCCTCTAGGATTTTTTTTCAGCAGCAGGGGGCAGGCCAAAAATACTCCCATTAAAAAGTCTCTGAAGTATACTACACAAAGTACAAGTTACTTTATGTTTTAATATTGTTTAGTGTGGGCCATCGGGCCGTCTTTTTTAGGAATTGTTTCATCTGCTGTGTATCAGGTTAGTTATTTCGAGGGAATGCACTTTGCTTGCTGATTATCTCATATTTGGATATTTCTGTTGAATACAATTATTTTACTATTTAAAATCTACTAATAAGACCACTTTAAAATATCATGCTTGCTGCTGCCTACTATTGTTGCCTGTGCCTTTTTATTATGGACGTTTAGCCAACTAAGCCACTTGATCTGTTATGAAGGGGCTGCACATGATCTGCCTTCTCCAATAGCACAGATACCAAATACAATCTGATTAGTCCTAAAGTATCTATTAACATAATCTTTACAACACAAAGAATTATTGAGGCAATAACACGGGAGCAACCCATTGTTGAACTAAGCAGTTAAGCCTACGTTAGAGGGAGACCGGTGCATCACACCGTAAAGCCCAACAGGACTGTTGTATAGCCTACTCTCTCCTTCTGCATCTCAAAACTTATTGTTTCCTGAATAAAAAACAGCTGGTATTCTGAGTGACATTCAATTAAATTAAATTAAATTAAATGCCGGTCGGATATTGCTATAAAACAAATAGCACCAAAGCCAATTAGAGAAAATAAATAACAACTATCAAAAGAAAGCCAAGCTCTGTGCAATGAGAGGATTCTGCTATCAGAATTAATCCAGTGAACATCCGACTTTATTCAGTGTGTAGCTTACATTTTGTTCTCCAGAGACTAAATAGGCTTTAATAAGCCGTTAATGGAAAGTGAAAGTATTTCTGCAGCTTGTGAACGCGTCATACAGGCTGCTTTCCAACACTGCCAGTGACATAATTTGCAATAACTAGCTTTGAGTAACTTAAGTAGCACAACCAAACCTATAATTCAAATGTTTTTTGTAAACGTTTGCATCTGTCCAGCTCATTAACACAAGCGAACCGGCTAAAGCTCTTACTTAACTGCGGCCACACAGCTTGGATGATTTGTCGGCCCAATCTTTCAGCGGGTCACCGGTGACCCCGATCCCCAGTGGTGTTGGCGAAAGATTCAAGAGCGTTCCGCCGACCTGTCTTCACTTTCGTGTCAAACTGAGCCTTTGCAGAGTTGTGTAATTACGACTTCATGACATTTCGTAAAAATATGAAGCGGCTCAATGTACATAGCGGAAACCCTGACCAGCGATGTCTTTAGCGCGATCGCGGTTGTTAAAGGAGACCTATTATGCTTTCCCACATTTTATGACTTATCTACAATGTTACGACATTGGATGTTCATGCTAAACATGTTCTACGACATACAGAGCTAGACAGAGCAGGTGTTCCATATATGGTCATTTACTCTGCACAGCAACGCTCAGTCTGCCTGTACAGCTCAGCAACAACAGCCTGGTAACATGCGAGGGGGGGCTTAAAGAGACAGGAGAATCTACAGCTTATTTCAGAGGCTGAAATTAAGCCCTACATGAGGAGTGAGTATAAGAAAAATTTTTTTGGAACTTTTGAATCATGCAAAGCTGCCATACAGGAATCACAGAACTACAATATAGGACTGGAAAAGCAGTTAAGAGTCTCCTTTAAGGTTAGTGAAGCCAGATTAAGAGAAGATATACTGGGTACGTTGAACTTGCTTCGTAGTATAGGCCCCAATTGACTAGGTTAATAAACACACACTTGACCTGCTGTGTTCAGGGAATATACACTACTAAATGTTTCCATTTGTGGTGGTGCTAGAGGAAAATTCAAGGATCATCAAAGTTTTCAGGATTCATTGTCTGGGAACCACAAATGTCTGTACAAAATCCTTGCTCAGTGTGTGTTATTATCAGTATGGAGATCCCTGCATCTACCTGATGCTGGAGAGCTTCTGGAGAAGGATGGATAGCTTCTCCAGCGATGGGAGCTCCAAGCGAGGGTTTTTAAGAAGCTGGGCGGCTGTTCGGAAAAACTCCTCACAGCTACATGCCTCCAGGAAGGGATTTAAGTAGCCTACAAGCACACAAACACAAGCAGAGCAAAGAAAGAAGGATATTATCAAAACAATTTCTCTAATGAACAACACATTTTACTAAATGTAAAACTTCTGAAGAGATGGAATTTATTATCAGCTTCATTTTGCCATTCTGTCCAGATTTGCATAGAAATGAAAACTACATGGAGGCACAAACAAAGCATGAAAACACTTTAACAATCAAACTGAGTTAGACAGGGACACAGATGCTGGTCAGAGTGACTCTGTAATGATTGTATTTGGAAGAGCTTCCATATTGTTAAATGTTAATGCTGACCTTCCCGTCATCACACCCTAACCTCACACACAAGGAGAAACAGAGAAAGGGCAACAGCATCAATCCAAACACATGGAAGCTGCACGTTTTTTAAATAAATAAAAAGAAAATGTGGACCTTACGAAGTCCTAAAATTAGTCAGTTCCCTTCAAACAGACATTTGTTTCTGCTAAAGTCACATTCCTGCTGCTTCAAAAACTAACTCTCCACCCTCTTAGACCATGCACAAGGGTGAGGGAATACAATCTGAGCCACAGAGGGACTTTTTTGGCTGGTACAGAGGTTCGGCTGGCATCAAATCACAGCAGAAGATTGGACGGGGAAGAATAGGATCAGATTCAGATAAGAAAGTATAAGACAGGTAGAATCTGATAATATGAGAGGGATAAAGCAGGGGAGTATAGTTTGGTCAGTCTTTTCCAAGCAATAACATCACCTCACCTTGAGGCTTAAAAGGACCCATATTATGCAAAATCCACCTTTTCATGTTGGTTCAAACTAAACACGAGTTCCTGGTGTGTCCAAAGAACCCCACATTATTATAATAAAAAAACATCCTCTCTTCGTCTCCTGCTCTTTCAGTAAATGTGCGTGCAAGCACGCCGTTTGAATTCGTCTCCCTTCTTGATGTCATGGAGGGATCTGTCTACTGTTGGACCTACTCCAGTCCTTCAGCGCAGTAGAATGCCCTCTCCACTGAACACGTACCAGATTCACCGTTCTCAGCCCCATCGTCCAACACAACACCAACCGATCATTCCACTGGGCTACAGCTGAAAGGCGCTCAGTATATCTCGCAGAAAGTGCTTTTACAGGTATGAAGTTTAAATATTTTCTGCTTTTCCCTCAGACCTCAACTCTGTAATTTATGAAGGTACTTGTTGCTAACGCTACATTAACCGCTAGTTCCTGCTAACTGTAGATGTTGTTATTAGCTGACTCGGCAGTGGACTGGGAGCTGTCCTAACGTTAGAGGTATAAACACCAACACACCAAGCTTCCAGTCGGGGCAGAATCAGCTAACAGGACAGCCAGCTACATGGCTAACTGAGCTAACTAGCTAGGGGCAGCTACAGTTAGCAGTAGTTGTTGTCAAAAATAAGTAAAGCCGTCTGTCTATCAGCAAACTCTGTAAAATCACAGAAAGTTTAGGCAGCGCAGCAGTCTTAAAGTATTAGAGTTGTATTATTGTACTGTAATCGGTGAGGCCTAGTCTCGCATAGCCAGACCTATCTCCACACATCCTTTAAGTGCTGTACCAGCTAGTTTCCCCTCAGGAGGCTTCCGGGATGGCCAATCAGAAGACAGTGGGCTTTTAGGGAGGGAGACCTTAAAGAGACAGGAGCTCAAACGGAGTGTTCAGACAGAGGGAGTATAGAGGTGGTAAAGCAATGGACAGCATGAGAAAAATAATGTTGTTTTAAACATTAAAGGATGTAAACATTTTCTTGTAGACAGCCAAAATAACAGTATGAACTTGATAAGTATAAAATAAAAAATAAATAAGCATAATATGGGACCTTTAAAACTAATATGCACTTACATGACCTTGACTATTTTCTATTCATTTTAAAGTTTTTCTTCAACATTTTTTACATCTCAAACGCTAGCGTTTTTTGAACTAAACCTTGCTAATTGGTATATATTTAGTGCAGGTCTGCAACTAACATTTTACGTAGATTAATCTGTAACTTATTTAGATTTTTTTTGATCTTACTCATGTACTTTTGATTTACTGATTAATCTTTTAGACTATAAAATGTCAAAAAAAAAACAATGTCACAAGTCCACAGTGATGTTTTTAATTTCCGTAGCTTGTTTTGTCCGACCAACAGTCCAAAGCTTGAAGATATTTTATTTACAAACATTTCTCTACAGTGGCGAGCAAGGAAAGAATGCAAACACGCACACACCAAATAGGTATATTTGTAACCATTGAGTAAAATATACTGAATAAAGCAGTTTAGCAGTTAACACTGTAACACTGAGTGTGTTGAGGTGTCCAACTGCAATTTTGTGATCCCTGAATGTTCTATTCACAAAATGTGTTGTGTAACTAAGTATGCGACTGAACTTTATACAAGCAGTCATACTGTCACAGTTTAGCCACAAATGTCCCGTGTGTGTGTGTGTACGACTAGACCTTGTTTTGTTTTGTTTTGTTTTATTGGCAACCTCCGGGTGCTAACCCCCACTCCACCCACTCCCCACCGCTTTCCCGTCTCCCCTCATTACTGCTTGTAAAACACAATAATTAGCAAGTCTTGCAAGACTTACAGTCCCCTTGAAACACACAACTATATGTACACGCACACACAGCTCTGGCCCCAGTCGCCTTCGACATATGGCGCTGCTGTGTATTAGCATACAGCAGTCTTAAATGATACGGCTCATGACCTTGCCGAACTCGCCCTTCCATGGAAACACATTGCAGCTGTTCCCTCCTCCTCATACACGTCTGTCAAGTCTTTTGTCTTTCAATAAAAGACCCAGGAGGAGGTGGCGGTCCAAAGTTTTATTTTACCCAACTTCCAAATCTGTTGCCTGACCAGTGCCTATGATTAATGCGAGCTCAGACAAACCGTTACTTTTCACAGGAGGTTTTATATATGGGGTTGATATGGAGTGATACTGCAGGAGGAGCACATATAAATGAAAGGAAATAGTGACTGTGGGGTGGGCTAGAAGTGATAAAGGAAATAGTGACTGTGGGGTGGGCTAGAAGTGATAAAGGAAATAGTGACTGTGGGGTGGGCTAGAAGTGATCACAGCAGCTTTTTAAGGTTACACGAACCACAGACCATTTTCAGGCTAAGTGAATTGTACAAATTTAAAAATGAGTCTCGAGGTCACTAGTGAGGTGCTGGGGCAGGCAGGAAATGTATCTCTGCATACTTGTTACACTTTTCCTCTTACACTTGTTATGCCGTGTTTCTTCTTGTTTTTATAACAAAACTTTGCTTACTGCAACTTCCTCAAATATAAATGTGTATTAACCAGCATGCCTTGCAACTACAAAAGAGGGATAAATATTTAATACTAAGATATAGACACTGGTGATTGCACCATCCTTAACATCAAGCTACATTTCTCTCTCTTTTTAAACATAAAACCAGAAAACCAATCCTTCTTCCAGAAACCACTGCTCTACTAATTTGCACATTAACTATTTAAGTATTAGAAAAAAAGTGTCGAATTGTGATGAAATCAAACAGGCAGACTGTCTCAGTATTGTCTTAGATGCACTCAATACATTCCTTTTCTACCTTAAACTGAAGTTAAATATTAAATGGATGTCCAATATATGGATTCTCCAGGTAAAGGTTGGCTTGGTGTGGAATTTTTGGAAGGAAGTATTACATTTATATGCCAAAAAACCTGCTACTCGTCACCCTTGATGCAGTCTTGTAATTACACAAGGGTGATGGGTCGTGTGACATGTGCTTACTCACAGGACTGTTCAGTTAGCTGTATCAGGATGTCTACAGGTGTTTGCAGACCTCCACGGCCAGCCCGAAGCACTGACAGCAGCACACACACTCCTCCATAGTGGATGAAAAGGCCTCGGCTCTCCTCAGACATCAGCTCGGTTTGAAGACTGTCTAGAACCTGGGCCAGCACATCAGCTGCAGGCAGGACAAACACAACACAAAACACACATATATACAGATATACTTGATTTGCTTTTATATTGAGTGTTCGAGTCATTTCAGTCTTACATTGGCATTTTAATCTTTCAGCTGAGAATGCTGTCCATCAGTCAGCAGTCATAAAGTGCTAGGAAAAGAATACAAGCAAAATTACGTAATTTTATATTACAAACTGTTCTAGAGACAAATCTCATCTCAGGATGCAACAATTATTTTTGTTAATGATTAATCTGACGATTATTCTCAGGAGTAATCAATTAATTGCTGGGTTTAAAAAACACCAGAAAACAGTGAAAAATTCATGAAATGTTCAATTTATTAGCATGTCTGACAAAGTTGGTCATTCTCACTGTTTAGTACCTGGAACCACCAAATGTTTTTGATTGCATTTTTGATTGAGAAATGGCAAATGATTAGTCAATTATCAAAACATTTTCTTTTAATCGACTAATTGAATAATCAAGAAACTGCAGCTCTACTGTTAATTTCACTTTGTTCTTATTAGTGTTTTAAATTGATTCAGTAGCAGGAACCTTGTCTTCCACCTACCCTTCCCATCTTATCCCCACTATCCAAGCGGTGTTTCTTTTCTTTCTCACAATCCACCAATGTATTTTGGCCTTAATGGATGCCATTCTTCTGTTTTTCTTAAGTCACTTTTCAAGTCCAAAACCCATCTAGCCTGACAAATTCAAACATATGATGTGTGATCATCTGAAATGGTTCTGAGAGTTTCTGAGAAGTTCCAAGAAAATGCTTTTCAAATGTCAAAAAGTGCTGGATTTATACAACCTGACATGGGATAAAAGCTTTCTTTTTTATTTTGGACTGAGTTTGGTTAGCTACATCTCAGAATGGTATCCATTATGTGTAAAATCCCAGCAAGTATGAGGGGGAAGAAACATCTCTCCATTATGCTCAATCTGGTTTCACGTCAATCCAGAGAGGGGAAGAAAGCAAACCTGGTAAGCAGATTGACAGAAAATAGTCTAAAGAGACATACTGAGGGAGCCCTCGAATATTATGAGCAGATGGCAGGTCATTTCAGAGGAGAGTTTCATAAATATGTCAGGATATGCAGGCTGTACCCACTGAGTGCACTAAGATTTATAAGGGCCTATTTAAACGATCTATAGTGTTTAAAGTGCACTTATGGTGTGTCCAGCTCAAGTTTTGCTAGTGTGACGGCCCAAGGTTTGGGCCATCTCTTGTTCTTGGTATCTTGCTGTGTTTTGTCCCTTTAATCCAGGTAATTGGTGGGAGGAGTTGATACCTGGTGTGAGATGCAACACACCTGAGCAGGCGGGGCTCAGGTGGCTGTAAAGGAGCCTGTTTGATGATTTGACTCCGTCTTCTCCTGGCCTGCCGACTGATTCTGTTTTGTCTGGTTCTTTGTGTTCTACACCCATACATTTCACTCACACATACACTGCATACATACTGATCTGACAATTGTAGATTTTGCTCAATTTATTTATTAAAATATCTATTATTTTCAGGCTGTGTGGTTTCCCGCTTTTGTCACTTACTGTTGAGCCAGGTTGTGACACTAGTTAAATGGTGCATAATCTGGGCACAAAGTAAAGAGTAATATTTAGTCTGTGTGTTTTGTTTTGGTCGTAACATGAATTAATCCAGAGTCATCCACTTTCAATAGTCATGGGCAAAATTATGGGCACCCCTGCATGTCTGTCACATAATGCACTACCAGAAAATTGTTGCAATTAAAAATGTTTTGGTATTCTCATGTTTATTTCTTTTGTTTGCATCAGAACAACACAAAAACCACAAAAAAGCAGAGAAAAAAAAGATAAATCTAAAATCAAAAATGGACTGGACAAAATTATTGGCACCTTTTCAAAATCTTTAGAAATAATTGTATTTCAAGCATGTGATGCGTCTTTAATTTGTATTTAAACTCACCTGTAGCAATTCACAGGTGC
This sequence comes from Micropterus dolomieu, assembly GCF_021292245.1. NCBI lineage: Eukaryota > Metazoa > Chordata > Actinopteri > Centrarchiformes > Centrarchidae > Micropterus > Micropterus dolomieu. Next base: position 9,232,827 of record NC_060156.1, on the reverse strand, counting down.
TGACAATATAGAAATCACACTTTCTAACACTTAAAATGGAGAAAGGTTGACTCAACCTTTGTGTTGTATTGAACTGAGCGTGGGCAAAAGACAGAAGAGAAAAGAGTTGTCTGAGGATTTGAGAACCAACATTTCGGAAAAGCACAAACAATCTCAAGGCTACAAGTCCATCTATAGAGATCTTGATGTTCCTGTGTCCATTGTGCGCATCAACGTAAATACGTTTACAGCCCATGGCACTGTAGCTAATTACACTGGATGAATGGGAAAAATTGATGAACGACTACAACAAAGGACTGTTCAAATAGTGGATAAAGAACCTCGATCAACTTCCACACAAATTCAGGCTGTCACCATCGGAATCAAAAGGGACGCTATGGTAGGAGACCTAGGAGGACCCCGTTGATGACACAGAAACAAAGCTTACCCGAGGAAGCCAAAATCCTTCTGGTCCTGTGGACAGATGAGACTAAAATAGAGCTTTTGGTAAAGCACATAATTCTTCTGTTTTCAGAAAAAGAAAAGAACAGTCGTCAAACATGGTGGAGGTTTATTGATGTTTTGGGGTTGCTTTGCTGTTCAGGCACTGGATGTCTTGACTGTGTACATACCATTACGAAATCTGAAGACTACTAAAATTCTGGGGTGCAACGTAGGGCCCAGAGTCAGAAAGCTGGGTCTCCGTCAGAATTCATGGTTCTTACAGCAGGACAATGACCCAAAGCATATTTGGAAAAGAACAAAAATGATGGAAGACAAACAGACACTGGGGTTCTGAAGTGGTAAGCAATGTGTCCAGATTTAAATCCAATAGAGCACCTTTTGAGAAATCTAAACACAGCACTTGGGAGAAGTGAAAAAACCTGAAGCCGTTGGCAAAAGAAACGGTCCAGAATTCCAGTACAAAGGTGTAAGAAACTCTTACACTTGTTATATGAGGTGATTGATTTCAGTTATTATTTTCAAAGGGTGTGCTACCAAAAAGTTGAGGGTGCCTATTATTTTGTACTTTTGGAACTCTGTGTGTAATGTCTCAGATTAGGCTTTTTTCCTCTACTTATTTGTGTTGTTCTGATGCAAACAAAAGAAATAAACATGAGAATACCAAAAACATTTGTAATTGCAACAATTTTCTGGGAGAAGTAGTGCATTATGTGACAGACAGGCAGGGGTGCCCATATTTTTGACCATAACTGTTATGTTTGATGCAGCAGATAGAGAGAAAAAGAGAAACCTCATGTGGACGAGCGAGAGACAGAAATACTGACTTAATCTTAAATTGACTTAAACTTGATCAATACTGGCTGCTTTGACATACAGTATTGGTGTTCAAGTTTGCTGTCTGCTGAAGTGTAAAATGTTCTCAAATTGGACAATAATACAATAACAATAAGTATCGCAATTTTTTTACAATAATATAACAAATAGGACTGCAGCTAATAATGATTTTAGTACTCGAAGCTTCTACAGATTATTTCATCAATTCATCGATGCATCGGTTAAGAAGTACGGCTTGTCTGTTGTCTGTTCCGTGGACTTGACTGGGTGCTTTCTGATGAGATGCCGTCGCACTGTTGCAATAGGCGTCATAAGTCTCTGTTTACGGTGGACAGACTGTAACATTACAAAGTTGTTGTTTTCTTTTAGCTTAAAATAATCACATACTTTGGACACTTCCGCTATTTTCCCTCTCTTCCTTCACTTTGCAATAAGCGCCATCATAATCACGTCGTGTTGTTCACACAGCATAAGTGCGACAGTAATAAATGCCCGTGCGAAACAGTGTGCTATATAGTTATATGGATTACTAAAAAGCAACGACGTAATCAATTTAATCAATGAATCGTTTCAGCCCTAATAACAAATGTTCAATAAATATTCAATAAATGTTTGATTTTATTCACTTGAATCATACACGTATAAGGTCTTAATTTTTTTGTTGATGAGGAAAAAGGACTGAAAAAATCTTACTTAATTTTACTCATGCATATTTGTTTACAAAGATTTTATTATAAATGTTTTGAATGTTCTGCCTTAGATTTGTGAAGTGATCCATTGTTTGGCATCAAGTGTTAACCATAAAGAAGAGTTTAAACCACAATTAACCATCAGGTTTTGTCAACTTTCATTCAGGAGCAAAAATCAGCCATTAAACTTGAAAGAAACGATTTTATACATATTGTGATAATTATCGATAGCGAAAGATATGAAACTTTTTATTGTGATATAATTTTTGGTCATATCGTCCAGCCCTAAATATAAGTTATCTTGACCATTCAAATGAATGCCATAAAACATGAATGTTGCTCACTATTTTAGTATATGTCATATATATGACCTGTCAGCACCCTCAACTGTGACTGACTTCCAGTGTCCCTGTCTGTGTATGTTAAGTAGAGAGTACACAAATTGTGAACCCATCATGCAGGCGCAGTACTATCAGAATAACGTGCCTTTTAAATAGCAATAGTTGATCAATGGCGCAACAGCTTTGAAACAAACAGTGCTCCTGACCACATTTTACCTGCGTCCGTAAGTAACTAGCAATGACACTTGCGCTGTGTGCCGCTTTGAGCTGGGGTAAGATAGGGCCCATAATGTGGAAGGCCAAGGAGCAAAATTTGGATGTAGCTATAAGCCCATTGACCCTATTAAGTATTTGTATCAGAACAAGATTAAGAACCTAAAGCCATGCCAGTGGCTCTGTGAGTCCAAAGCTCTATATACAGAAAACATAATTGTAAGATAGACATAAGCAGAGGTCAAAAGGTAGTTTTTGATTTGTAATCTTGGTGAAATTCATAGCAATCCATCCAGTAGTAGTCAAGACAGTTCACTCAAAATACTCCGTTAAAAGTGCCAATAAAAGAAATATCTGGGGTCAAAAAAGTCATTACAAATCATCCTTTGGGGATTATGTATGTATGTATGTATGTACAGTACTGAGAGACTTGTTGAGATATTGGTATCCCTTGTGCCCCAGTACATACACAGCATGCTAAGTATGAGTGAGAACACAACACTCAGTTACATGTTTTCACACCCTGCTGTTTCTGTGGATTCACACCTACACAGGCAGGGCATACTAGAAAGTAACAACAGATGAACTGCTCACGTTGTCTAGGTCTGATTCTGACCAGCACCTTTAATGAGGCTGCTATGACATCACTACACCATCGATGCAGGTAAACAACTACATCCATACTGTGAGTACCTATCCTTTTTTGAAAGTTATTATTACTAAGTTTAGTCTGAATAAAAAGTGAATCAAAGAATGTTTTGTTATTATTCAGAATAACTCTTCTTTCTATTATCGTTTTCCTAAGTAAGTTAACTTGGCTTAGTGCAGTGGTTCTCAGGCCAAAAAAAGTTCAAGCCCCCCCTTTTCTGTCAATTGCTTCAATAAAGTCTGTGATTCAGCAGTAGATAAATGAAATAAGCCAGAGTTTTGTGGTTTCTCAGCATGGGAGATTTTACATGCCACCTGTCATCTTTGCAGCTATGGTGACAGAAAAAAATCTCCTTTGAAAAATAGTAAATACTGTAATAAGGAGGTGTAAGAAATAGATGGATACTATTATTAATAATAAACCAGTGTGGAATCAACTTAGGTTAACACATAATCAACAAAGTTACCTAAATTAAAATATATTCGCAGCACTCCCTGATTCATTATTCTAACCCTACCATCCTGCTTTATGTCCAGACTTTAACATCTAATATAATGCTTAAGATAAAGTATGTGCAGTGTGTGTGTGTTCTGTATTATTACCTTGTGTGACAGTCCGAAAGATGATGAGGGTGGAGAGGATGCGTGTGTGGGAACAGGGGCTGCGGTAAAGGGGTCGGCTCCTGCAGGAGGGCAGGTCTGGATCGTGAGGCGCTGTTAACTGGGCTGGGGGCTTTGATACTTCCTCTCCGATCCGCCGCAGAGTGGCAGATAGTGCTACATGCTGTGCAAACACACACACACACACCATTGCACAAAGTTCATGACTGTGCCTGCACACATTTGCTTTTGTTATATAACTGTCAAAAACAGGAATGATATGCCTACAATGGTCTTCATCAAACGCCAGTGCAGAAAACACAAGGTCAGCCTGACAGGGAGCCAGCAGGCTTCTTCTGTGACGTCATCAAAGAACTGATGGAGCCAATAAATCAGCGCAATAAACTATAGCTACTATCCAAGATTTATATATTTCCAGGGCAGAAGTGGTTTTCAAACTCACTACATCTCTGTCTACTATTCCCTCTCCCAAAAGTCTCTCCATCAGCTCCATAGGGACCCCAGACTGTAAGTTATCCCTTCTTCCATTTATGCACCGTGGCCTAATAGTGGTTGGTTGTTGTCGTAAAAGTGAACACATATTGCAGCAATAAGGGAGCATATGATTCCAGTTGAGCATCAAGCATGTCACTAAGCAGATATGACATAGCCTGACAAACAAACATGAAGGGGCCAAGCTCCCTGCAGCAAGACTGGAAAAGAGGAAGTTGGAGGCTGTGGGTAGAGAAATGGGGGCCAAGGGCAGCAGGGGAAGGCTGGAGCCTAGCTCATTGTCTGTATTGGGAGGTTGGACAGTGAGCTAAATGTAAGGGTTAAGGGCTAGAGGCTGGTTTTTGGCCTTCACAGTAAAATAAGCCTTCAAAGTGGGATTGGCAATAGAGCAGAATCATCTGTCACCAATTCAACCAGAAACGGACAATGTACAGCATTTGTCATGGAGGATTTGTCTTGTGGCCTCACATCCTTATCAAAGCTACAAAGACAGGGACAGAAGCCTGTTATAATGCCTAAAATCTGTTCAACACACAGAGACAGGCAGGGGACTTCAGATAACCACGCTCCTCATCTGAACACAAGATGGAACTCTACAGGACCTCCAAACATTATAGCCTGCCATGCTGTCAAGGGAGATGTAGCGATAAAGTAGATATCCCCTGCTTGAAGTGCATGTGTACATCTCTGATATGCGGCTATGTGCTAAGGGAAAACTGTCTGTCGTGTTTGGTTTCTGCTGCATGAAGTTGTGAAAGTGAACCAGCAGCTTTCTTTAGAATAATACACTCATCTAGGCCAAACACTAAATAACTAAGGAAGGTGCAGGTCACAGAATTAACACCCTTTTGTAATAGAATTTAATCTCACTCCCCTGTGTACATTACAAAAGAAGGTCAATGTTGCTGAAAGTAGTAGTTATGCAAAATCCAGATATTACAGATAATTAAAAACAATAACACATATAGCCCACATGTTCTATTGTTATTGTTGTCGTACTGTATGCTCTTTGAAGGTATTCTATAAGTACTTGCTGCAACAGCCCAGTTTACCCACGGGAATAATAATTTCTTTACCTGTGAACTGCTGTCCATGTGTCTCAAAGCCCAGTGGATGAGGCGAAGAAGGTTGAGGAGGAGGTCAGGTTCTGACAGTGGAGTGTGATGAAGCTGATCTGCTAATAACGGCAGCACCTAAGGAAACCAAAGATAATTTATGACTTACTAAAAATGAGTTAATGTGTCTTGATCTATTGCTCTTTAAGTCACAGGGAATATGCTACCTTAAGGCATCTCTCATTGAGTATGACTTCTGGAGGCAGACACTGGCCAACCCTGTTCCCTTCGTTTGTTGCTACTGATGAGAACTTCTGTCCATCAAGTGTCCAGTCCAGTAAGAGGGCCAAGAGCTTTAGTGGGGTGGAAATGGAGCTGTCCTGAAAAAAATAAAGAGTTTCAATTATACTGCTAAAAGCAGTCATCTGTAACTTACTTTGTCACTAAATGGTGACTACAGTAATAGCTGTTATTTTAATTAGACCTTTATCATCTTTCAGGTTGACAGACAAAAGTATGACTAGAAAAAGTGTGAACATTACACCAAGATTGTGCTTTCACTGGGTAGCCTCAAGGTGTTAATTAAACTGTGAAACAGTACTGTAAGGGAGTGTGGATCAGTCAGTGTTCTCCAAATAGGGAAAGATAATAAATCCTTTAAATGACCAGTTCAGCTGTATCCACTGATAATTCATCGTTATCAACAACAGTGATGGTAAAATAACAAAAGCACAAACTATGATTTATAATGTAAGTTGGTGGGGTAAGTGCGGTTTGTGGAGAAGGACTGTCGTACCATTTCCAGCTTGGATGTGTGTAAATGTGTGTTATGGTTGTCTAACCATGCTAAATTATAGTGCACAGTGTTCTTTCAATAAAAACATTAACAACAAATGAAGTAATGCAGCCTTAATTAGAGCAAATCCTGCTGATTGGTGGTGCATTCAGCTGTAACACAAACAAACACATACACAGGGGTAGTTGAATTACCTTGTTGCTGGGTTTTCCAGAGGCAGCAGTTTTCTCCTTTTTGGATGGTTTAATACACTCTGTGCTAATTTTCTGACATGCTCTCGATGCTATGCTGTACTCGTATTTCCGCTGAAAAAAGTAAGTCAACGAATGAAAGTATGAAAGAACACCTGCTTAAACAAATATATTAGACATAAAAATATTTAAGTTTAACAATATCCATGCTACAAGAAATTGATGCTTTTAACTTATTTTTAGGGTGGAAAGGCCTCAAGCAAAGTTCAGACCATCATGGTACACTGAAAATTGATTGTCAGAACTTAAGTGCTTTCCATACAAAACTGTCTTGACCGTATGTTTTTTTTTTTGTTTTTTTTTAAACATGACCATATGTGCATTGGTTAATATGTTGTTACCTGTAAGTTCTCAAGTCGGGCCTGCGCCCTCTTGGACTGGCTCTCCAACTTCTTATTATGTTCACTGATCTCATTTATCTGTTGATTTAAAAACAATAAATGTCAGTCTGCTATGCAAGACCACTGTCTAGACAAACACTGCTTAATATGTTTAATTCTGCGCAACAAATCTACCCTCTTTTTCGGATGGGATGTTTTTGTGTTTTTAAAGCAGGGAAGGCTTCATTCAATAACAAAAAAACACCCAACAGACACTTTATACTAAGAAAACAAATGTAATATTATTAAATCTGTATCACTGTGGTATTATTCAACATCCAAATACAAGAGGGTTATGTCATAGCGCCCTCCTGTGGGCCATGGTAGTAACTGTCTTTTACTCCTCCACCCATAATGAAGTAGGTATCTGATCAGTCACTTTATTTTTAAGAAAATTCCAGTCAAACATTGACTGGTTCTAGGTACATTAATTGGATTCAGACTCCACTTTGGCAATTACTCTAAAAAAACAAAACATATAACGCTTAATGTCCTGCGCCAAAGATCATAAATGTTGCACCTTTAAACAAAAATGATAAAAAGAAGATTTTTGATCACAATGAGCTTTCAATCCGATAAAAAAGCTTTTAAAAACTTTGCAGGTCAAAATAAAAGTATTCTGGAGTTGGCTGACACACTGCAACATTTCATCTTAAAATATTTTTATAATGTTTTTTATAATGTTGAAGGACCTTGTAGATGCCAACCAAATCCAAACAGACGTTCATCACGGCTTGTGTGTGAACACTTCTAACCTGCTTCTTCATACTGTCATTAAGCTCCTTGATGGTGTCAAAGCTGGACTTCAGCCTCCTGTTCTCTTTGCTCCTCTCTCGAAGAAGATCCTGCAGCTGGCTCAACTCTTGCTGGTGTTTCTGGTGACACACGCATAAACATTCACGCATAAAGAACAGTGCAGCCATTATTGCATACATTACACTGACTTGAGTTTGCTATTAAAATTCTGTATTAGTGGGTCCACTGTATCCTCCCATTATGTGATGGGAAGTCCTTACTGACCATGTTTGTCTGAATATTTGATTTGGCCAAAAACTGATCATAAATCACGCTGGACTGTTACAAGGGCTGGGCATTTTAACGCGTTATTATCGCTTTATTGTGTTGTAACGCATTAATTAACGCCAACAATTATTTTATCACACCTTATCGCAGTTTTTATTATTATTATTTTGAAAGTCCGTTGCTCACCGGCTCTGAATACACATACAGTCAAACCATGGGTCACAGGAGGGGTGAGATGCTGATCTGCCTGCAAATCACCCACCCAAACAAGCAGCGGAGGGAGGCTTCGGCAGACTACGCTGGATGCAGCGTGTGGGAGATGCAGATAAACAAAAACAAGACAAGTGATGAAATGCCATAGCGAAGTGGATAGCTACACACTGCATGCTGATTAGTATTGGGGAAGATGTCGGTCTTAGGAACATTCTTAAAATCACAACATAGTCGCATAGTCGCCCTTGCGGGGTTGCTCTTTGTTTCGGTGAACAGACAGGGAGAGCAACGCTCCGCGAGTAAACGGCAGGCGCACTATGGATAGTAACCAAGGCAACGGCTTCTGTGTGCTACACAGCTGTAGCCTATTTAACTTAAGTTAAAATTATAGGCTAACGTTACATATCTTAACCTGCTTTCGTCTAGTTTTGTGGGGATTCACTGCCATGCGAATTACCTCCTGTTGGTGTCTTATTTAGTAAACAGTTATAGATTCTGGAAACTCACAGTGAGGATCAGTCTCTCTTCCAATGATTTGTGTTAAGCGTTGCGTACAATAAATTCAAGACAATTCAACTTTGTCAGCGGGTGGGTGTGTGTGTGACTTGTTTCATCAAGCTAAATAGGTAATGCCCTGGCAGTGGCAAATAGTTTTGGTTTTATATTTGATTTGATTACATTAATGTTAAGTTGAGATTTACAAGAAATATGTTATTACTACTGTGTAATGCGAACACTGCTGGTAAAAAGCACCTTATTTATTTAAAGCGTTTGCAAACCATATGTTTTTGCACTTTTGTGTATATAGCAGTACATTTAAATTAAAAGTGCACAGTACACTACTTTACATTCATTATTCAATTTTGCACATAACTATGCAATTAATCGCAATTAAAAATTTTAATCATTGCCCAGCACTAATTCTTACATTTCAAGATATTGTATTTCCTGAAAACATGTCTGGGATTCACTTAAACTACCTCAAGTGTCTCAACTTTAGAACATATGTACATACATTAGTTTACACATTATCTATATTACACATTTGGAGGCAGAATGTTGTGACACCACAATACTACAGTATGAAAATGCACTTTCAGTTCAAAACACTGTATGATTAGGTGTATAATTTGGTTAAGTTTGTCATTAAGGACCACAGAGTTACAAATGGTAAGGTGGAAGGAGTAGGAATCAAGGTGTGGTGAAAAAATATATAAAACGCCTTGTGTTGAATGTGACTGGGTGTTTGTGTGTCCGACCTCCTCTACAGCCAGCATGCCGGTGCGTACCATCTCCTCCAGCCCGGCCAGACTCCCAAAAGCCTCTTCCTGTTGCTTCAGCCTCCTCTCTCGCTCCTGCAGCTCCCTCTCCCACTGCTGCTGGCTTTGACGCTCTGCCTGTACAAAACACATACATACGCACATACGTTGGTCTTACTATAATTTATACACTGCACAACATGCATTCTCTAACCCAAACTAAAACTTAAAAGGTCAAGGTCATGGTCAACTTTATTGTCAATTTCTTCACATGTACCAGAAATACAGAGAAATCAAAATTACGTTTCTCACTAATCAACCCACGGTGAAATAACATAAATGGAACAACACAAACAACACAATTTTAAGAACAAAAACAAAGTACTTGAAAACTGATACAAAGAGAACTTCCTGTATTCTGTAAAAATAGTGCAATGTTGCTATATACAAAAATTAGACGCAAACCCAGGTTTGGTAGTGCAGAATGTAAGATGTCCTATGATATAATGGTGCAGATAAACAGGGAGGTCAGAGGGGAGGGGGTGGAAGAGAGGGGAGAGAGTTCAGCTTCCTGACAGCCTGGTGAATAAAAAAAGTCTGGTGGAACGAGCGCGGAGGCTCCGATATCTTCTCCCAGAGGGCAGGAGGCTGAAAAGAGCGGGGTGGCTGGTGTCGCCCACAATCATGGTTGCTTTGCGGGTGATGCGGAGGTTGTACATGTCCTGCAGGGAGGGGAGGGAGGCACCAATGATCCTTTCAGCAGTGTTCACTATGCGCTGCAGTGAGTTCCTGTTGCAGTTAGTGCAGCTTCCGCCCCACACAGTGATACAACTGGTTAGGATACTCTCAATGGTGCCTCGGTAGAATGTGCACATGATGGGTGGGGAGGCTCTCGCTCGTTTGAGTTTGCGGAGGAAGTAGAGGCGCTGCTGGGACTTCTTCACCAGTGATACGGTGTTGGTGGTCCAGGAGAGGTCTTCACTGATGTGCACCCCCAGGAATTTGGTGCTACTCACTCTCTCTACAGCAGCCCTGTTGATGGTCAGTGGTAGGTGCTGAGTGTGGCCTCTCCGGAAATCGACATCAACTTCCTTGGTCTTGCTGACATTCAGCAGCAAGTTGTTGTCCCTGTAGTGGGTCTCATCATGCTTGGTGATGAGTCCCACCAGTGTTGTATAATCTGCAAACTTTAGCATGTGGTTGGTGCTGTAGGTTGATGTGCAGTCATGAGTCAGCAGGGCGAAGAATAGGGGACTGAGCACACAGCCTTGGGGGGCCCCTGTGCTCAGTGTGATTCTGCTTGAGGTGTTGTTGCCGACTCGTACTACTTGTGGCCTCTCACTGAGGAAGTCCAACAGCCAGTTGCATAGCGAGGTGTTGAGCCCCAGCTAGTCTAGTTTGTGAATGAGTTGTTGTGGGATTATGAATGGATGATGTGTTGAATGCTGAACTGAAGTCTATGAACAGCATTCTCACATATGAGTCTTTTGAGTCCAGATGTGTAAGGGCTGGGTGGAGAGCAGAGCAGATTGCATCCTCTGTGGAGCGTTTGGCTCTGTATGCAAACTGGAAAGGGTCCAGAGTGGGGAATGGCTAGTCATGTCACACATAAAATGTGTGACATGACTAGCCATTCGAAACACTTCATGATGATGGGGGTCAGTGCCACAGGGCGATAGTCATTAAAGCAAGATGGAGTGGGTTTCTTTGGCACAGGTATGATGGTGGTGGTCTCGAAGCGTGATAAAACAACAGCCTGTCTCAGAGAAGACATCCTTGAAGACATCCTTCAGCTCCTCTGCACAGTCCTTCAGCACACGAGCAGGGATGTTGTCTGGACCTGCTGCCTTGGGGGTGTTGATAGTGGAGAGAGTTCTCTTCACGCTGGCGGCAGACAGGCACAGAGCCTTGTCGACAGGAGGAGGTGGGATCTTCTGTGGCCGTGTGTTGTTTTGTGCTTCAAATCGTGCAAAGAACCTGTTGAGGTTATTTAGCAGAGAGATGTTGTTATCGCAGACCTGTGGCGCGGGTTTGTAGTCTGTGATGGTCTGAATGCCCCGCCACAGGCTCCGTGTATCTCTGCTGTCTTTAAAATGATGGGCTATCTTGTTTGTGTATTTGTGGTTTGCTTTCCTGATGCCGCGGGACAGGTTGGCTCTCGCTGTTCTCAGGCCAGTTTCATTTCCAGCTCTGAAGGCTTTGTTTCTGGCCCCAGCAGTCGATGGATATCCCCTGTCAGCCACGGCTTCTTGTTAGCACGAGTGATGATGGTTTTTGTGTGTGTCACATCGTCAATGCACTTACTGATGTAAGAACTGACCAAATGGGAAAATGCAAACACAAAATACACAGAAACCTTTGTAAAATATTCTCTGCATTTACGTTAGTGTATAATGCTGGACACACATGGAACGTAAGTCACTTTTTCTGTTTTGCATTTCCCCTGTCATAACTGTGGTTCTGCTCTCTCACCTTTAGTTGTTCATATATGGTCATCATCTCCTGGTACACCTTTACTAGTACTAAGGAAGAGGAACGGCATGAGTCATGGAGTTGAGGAGCTCTCTGAAACTTCCCGTCAGTCTCAGTTTCCTGGGACCCAGGGCTACCATCCAGACAGGAAGGCAAGGTCACATCTGGACAACCAGGGGTATGACAGAGTTAAGCCCACAGCTAGCTCATTATCTACCTATAACAGAGGCTGTTAAGACAAGTCAAATTACAGCAATAACAGGAAGTAAATAAATTCAAGGATAAATCACTGAGGCCTACTTTATTATTCATGATCTTGTCAGGTCATTCGTTTTAAAACTGTAATCATATCAACATGACTATGCTTCATAGGATTTTCCTCAGGAGGTAGGAACCCTAAAATTATTTCAGCAGCTGCTACTTTGAGTTTGCTCTAAGGTGGTCAGTTGTCAGTTCTCCTACCTCAGAAAGAACAAACACTGGTGACTGGCTCTGACACACACGCACCTGTTTCTGTATACAGCACCTGAGACTCCCCACTCAGGTCGTCATTACTGCCATGCAGACTACAATCACTGCCAAACCTTAGACAAGACAGCAGCGTGTTTTGTTCAAGGCATAATACTCATCACAAGCATGAAAAACTGTCATTTCTAAGTAATCTCATAAGACTTACTGGTCAGGATGGTTGGTAACTGCGTTGAACAGTTCGTGTAAAGCTTTGCTGTAGCATTTGAACTCTTTGCTCGGCTGCTTGGATCTGCTGGCCAAAATGAGCCTTTGTACTGCCTCTAAAATAGTGAACATCAAGAAATCTCAGGCATACTCCCATTACTTCTCTAGAAAGTGAAATATTGGTGAATATAATTAAGTGTGTATAATGTTAGAGACCTAGAACCCAATCAAGACGCTGTGGTTATCTGAGCATGTGGAGGCCCTGTGTGAAGTGCACTTACCATCACTGGTTCCCGAGGCAGTGTCTTCTGAGGGGGGCAACTGAAAATCAGGACAACAACTTGTTTTAGTGAAAGTAGCTTGATTACTGCTATTATGTTCTGCTACGATCTGTAAATGTCTGTTCTGCCATATCCATAGCTGGTAGAGCTCAAATTAAACGTTTAAAAGATTGCTGTGCTTCAAGTTATTTAATAAGGCGCACATTCAACGTTATGACGTCATGACAACAAGCGAGCAGTGCAACACATTTCTTCTGAAGGGAGAATGTGTGTTAATTGCTAATTTTGCAAAAATGTATCCAGAGACAATAGTACAGCTGCTCTGCAATGTCCCCACTCCAGCAGATCTGGAAAGATTTGTCTCAATATATTATTGGTAACACTGACTCTGAATTCTGTCATTATTGGAAAAATTTACTGTTTGGTTTTCACAATAATAGTAACAGAAAGAGTTATTCCTAATCAATCTTTTGACCACAACCAAATTGAGTTACTCACAAACCTTTATTTATAATCTTTGAAAAGGAAACTGAGCAGTACATTAATAACATCCCTGATTCAAAAAAACAAGAAAGCTGTGAAAACACTTAATTTGTGCTCTTTATAAAATGTTTTTGTATGAAACCACCGCCTGGCTCTGCTTATGTCTTGTCTGTATTTTCATCATAGACTTTATATAGAATTTGTAAATGACTATTCCTGTCATTGTTCATCGTCTTTGCCAATAAAGATAATAACGTTAATAATAATTAAATAAAAGATTTTAACGTTACTTAGTTTCTTGACACTTGCAACAAATAAGAAGCGACACTTTGTACAGTAACGTTACAGTGATACATTTTCATATAGTCTGTGGGTAAAACCAAAGTAACTTATAGTGCTATAAAACGTATCTGGTAAGACACTGACATTTGTTCTTTTCAAGTTTGGTGTGAAGTTTTTACTTCAGCGTTAGCAAACGTTACAGGGTTTATTAACGATAGAAAAGCGTTACGTTTACTTTTATTTCTATAACTTAAGAAAGTTAACCTAACCTAGGTTAGCTTTACTTTGGTGATAATAATCACACGGTTGGACCATTGACAGAAGAATGGACATAACGTTAACTAGATAAGGTATAACATTACGTTTCTTTAACAGGTTAAAGTTAGCATTGTTGCCCTGGAGTTGACGTTTGGTCTGACTAACGTTGTAACGTTAGTACATGTTGTCATTAAACCAAACCTGTTTCCTCCTGTCCAAATATTTCTGCTTTAGCTTCTCGACTGTATCAGCAACGTCGGAGTCTTTAACCTGCAGGCTCATAGCAACTGAAAATATAAAACTATAACTATATGAAACTAAAACGTTTCTATCGAGTAACTCTGCAGGCCTCAATCGCCTTTAGTCAAGATACCACTACTGTCAAGAACCACAACATAAAAATCACTTCCGGCTAAGACTTTCGAATTAAAATTCCTTTCATGAATATGAATTGCTTTTTGCTATTTGTCGTAAATTATTTTGAAATTCCAATCACCAAACTTCCGATATCACTACTTGACTAGTTACTTTTGTTGACGCAGCTCCAACCAGCCTTGTTGGTTGGAGCTGCGTGGTGGAAACAGAACACAATCCAAACTTGGCGGATGAATGATCATGTGATGCTTTCTTCCTTGCGAGTAGCGCCCTCTAGCAGGAGAGGACAGCTCTGAACAGTTTAATTCAGACACACGTGGTATCTCGTCTGGGTCTGAGCATAACAACTGTCAGCTCGGGAAATGGTTCTCAAATGGTTCTCTCATTGTAGGCTACTTGAATATCATATTAATTGGAACAAAAGAAAGACTGTAATGTGTGCTATTCAACAGTAGGTTACTTTATGGCAGGCTATAAATAAAAAACAAACAAGAAAAGAAAAACTGTACAACAGCTGTACTATTCACATTTCTTGGAATTACAGATAAATTATATTATTTCAATAAAGTGGACAGCCAGTAGGTGATTTATAATGTCCACATCCAATAAAAGAATAGGCCTACACAAAATGTATCATAATAGAAGTTCTACTAAATCGAAATTAATATAAATCACAGTTAATATTAAATGGGCTAAGCCTGTTTGATAGGTAGTAGGTTCAGGTCTCTATTAGGCTTCTCTTTCTCTCTTCTGTTAAACAGAGCTGTTTGTTTATTTTACAATATAGTTAAACAATTATACATTATAGAGTATACATCAGAGTTTAGCAAATAGGCTTACCATTAAAATTAGTTTAAAAACCTCACCTACTCCAAAAGACACTGTACAGAAGTCGACGATCAGACCATATGTTGCCCCCAAGCCTTACCGTGGTTACCGTTTTTCAGACCCTCAGTGACTTTATTTCTAAAAATGTTTTTATTGTTCCCACCAACATTGACATGAAATAGCCACCCTTGATTATAGGCCAACTGATTGTTTTGTTTATGTTTTGTTTCCTTTATCTCAACAGTGTTCTGAATATACTGTAAGTTAATGTGCATATTTACACAGGGTCTTATGGTGCATTATAAATAATAAGTGTATTATAAATAATTAATTAATTAAGTGCATTATAAATTATTTCCCCCATATGAGTTGGCTAAAGCATCCTTCTCTCAAAATGTAGCTTACTTCAGTTTTGTTGTGATATCCATGTAAAAAAAATAGCAAAGTTAATAACGTGTATGTGTACTACTTTACTAACATAGGATTTTAGTATCATCTAGTTGTACTGCTGACATTTACTACATATTGTTGAAGTTGAGCTCATTAACTTCAATAAGTTATGTTGCATTTCTTAGGGGAAAAAAAGGCTATCAAGACTTTATAAATTAACTAATTTCATCTAATTTCAGTTTTTGATATCCTGAGACGAACTACTTATTTTTTTTCGGAGGCTGAAAGATGGAGTACCTTTCCCCATCCAGCCACATTGTAGTTACACCACTAAGCCAGAGAGTGTCAGTGCCTCATCAGACACAAACTCTCACTGAGTCTGCTCTGCTGGCTTGTTTTTAGGTGTAGCTACATGCACCACCATTCTTCACCCTAGAGTTGAAATTTGCCAACTACTGGAGCCAGTCCACAAAATATCTCTGTTTCACAATACTGATCCACATGTGTTTTTTTACAAGTAAGCTTGCCCTGATTTATTGCATGTCTTGTCATATACATATCACTACAAAACATACACAATATGCACAAACACTAGTACACAAGTACACAATAATAAAAGGAATAAGGAGTACTCAGTTAAAATCAAAATCAACTAAAAGGAAATAAATATGACCAACACCACATTAAAACTATTAAAATGTTCTAATAATATAACATTATATCAATACTTGTGTTGTAAATATACCATAAAGTACAAAAGGTTAATTTGTAAACACTTTTATAGAGTAAAACTATACATCTCTAAATGAATATTTCAGCACGCTTGAACTCCTAAAATCAATTCAAAGGAATAAATGACAACAACAATAATTTTGAATCATAGCAATTCCATTGTAATTAAATTGGAATATTCCATTAACACATATGTATGTAAATACAGTACCACAAACTCATTATCAGCTCACTTATCAGTAACACAGACACATTCTGAGGAGTTACAGTGTTAAAATAAAGATGTTAAAGTGAGTCTTCATTTGGGATGTCCACAGATTAACTTGAGTGCCTCTCTAGCCGACAGTGTAGCATTTGGCCATTATGTTTGGCAAGCAGTGCCCCGTTTACTCTAGACTTGAACAGTCTACAACTAGGCTTTAAGATTAATGCCCTCTTTCTCTGTTTGGCTAATTAGCAGCCACTGCCATTAATACACATTCTCATGATTCAATCACTTTGTCCCTGCAGGCTTTCTGTTGACGTTGAGAGAAATTAACCTGCAAGCATACTAACACTGATCTTCATTAGAGAGCTATTTGCTTTGTCCACTTTGTATGGAAATTATTATTTTGTTATGTTAATTGGTCCTATAAGTTGCTCATTCAGAGCTTCGCTTGTCCATTTGTGCCAAAAGGAGACATTTATGTATTTGGTGTGTGTGTGTGCATGTGGGTATACTGCAGGTTTTGGTATTATGGTTAATTAGGTCAGAGATGAGGGCAAGGGTTAAATTTACAGTCAAGGTCAAGTCTAAAGACCATGTAACCAATGTTCAGTTCTTACCACTGTAGTTAGACACCCCGGTTCAAGGGTGTTATATCTGATTTATATCCTGTTGCTCTGCAGCCACTTACTGTAACTGAAACAGCCCTCAGGAACAGAGACAGTCTGTAGAGATATAAAGAGCGGAAATTGCATTCTTTGAATGTTAAATGCTGTCATGTGTCTGTTTTCCCACTTTGCAATTTGACAAAAGCAATACACAGATAATGATAATGATGAGATAATTGGGTTGGATTGTCACTGAACAGTGGGACATTCATACCAAGTGCAATTCTTTTTTTATTGTACGGGAGTTTATACACCCTGTTTTTAGCATGTAGCGCAAATTATTTTCTATGTACTGTATGTGTGTGTGAGTGTGTGTGTGTGTGTGTGTAAAAACTGGTACAGACAAGGCGCAGACAGTCTAAAGGGATGTGGCCAGCAGTTATCGTCTGCACCTTCTGTTTTCTGACAAATATCACAAACACATGAGCCAGCCCAGGGGACACAACTAGACAAAAGCAATCAAGTCCTATCATTGAATTAACAACATATTGCTATGTTGTATTGCAAAAGCAATTATCCCTTGTCTCATGATACAATACCATGCACATACACATGCAAGAGCCTTCACACTCAATTAAAGTGGTGATGGCAGTGCTCTGCTGTGAAAATGATTGCATTTCAATTGGCATGACTCTTTTAGTCCACAGAGCAGTATTATGTATGCTAATGCATGCTGTAAAGACGGATCTGGGGTTTCAGAGTGGGGGGGGGGGGGGGCAATTACAGTGCCTCAGAGCCCGGACAAGACACTGTCTCTGGGCATGCGAGGCATTTTTACGGGCTTTTCCATATTAAAAATATATTTTTGAGACATCATAGGGATAAGCCCGTAAAAATTTTAAACCCAACCTTAGGGTTAGATCGATGCATAAGTATAAGAGGGCAGAGTTTGATGAAACATTTTATGAATTTGGAATAAGGTTCTTGTTTCACCTCTGAGACAGTAATCTACACTGAACAAAATTATAAATGCAACACTTTTGTTTTTGCCCCCATTCATTATTAGCTGAACTCAAAGATCTAAGACTTTCTCTATGTACACAAAAGGCCAATTTCTCTCAAATATTGTTCACAAATCTGTCTAAATCTGTTAGTGAGCACTTCTCCTTTGCTGAGATAATCCATCCACCTCACAGGTGTGACATATCAAGATGCTGATCAGACAGCATTGGTATTGTACAGGTGTGCCTTAGGCTGGCCACAATAAAATGCCACTCAAAAAGTCTTAGATCTTTGAGTTCAGGTCATGATGAATGGGGGCAAAAAAAAGTGTTGCGTTTATAATTTTGTTCAGTGTATGTTCACTTTTTCCCAAATGTCAAGGGTCAGTAAAGAGTAGTAACCCAAGAAGAAGGACTGCAGTGTTTTTTACTCAGCTGCATTTTTGCAGAATTAAAGCAGGGCTAACTGATAGTTAGACCGATGTATGATTAATCAGTACTATAGTTATTGCTTTTAAAGACACAATCCATGTTAAAATGTGTACCTCAATCACCAAATGAAGGGTCCAATTCACCCATATCAGAAAAACATACTTTCTCACCTTCCCATGTGGCATCTAGCCATGCAGATAGTTTTGCTTTTATGGGCCCATGTTTTGATCTACTTGTGAAACTTGTGCTGCCTCCCTATCACAGTGGTGGTGAAAGTAATTTTGCAAAGCTCAAAAGTGGAGAAAAAAGTTGAACACATTTTGAGAAACAAATTCCTGGTTACTCAAGATACTCCAAGGACCTCACTGTCACCAGTGTAGTAGAAAGTATGCACTGAATTTCTTTGTCTTTTTTTTTTTTTGTATTGGATTTATATTAGAATCTTCTTTCTTCTCCAAAATGCTGTATTTCATCTTTAAGCCAAATTGTTACAGTAAACAAGTGGTTCTCAAATTTTTTCTGTCACACTCCCCTTTAGAATTCCAGCAAAAGTGAATTTCATTTTTATCAATCATTAACAACAAGGGCGATTTTTTTTTTCTTTATGCCACCACATGAATCACATTCATGCAACTTTAGGTTCGCTAGACATCAGTGCCCCACCTGCAATGGCAATCTGCCACCCCAGGGGGGCCCAGTTTCAGAACCACTGCAGTATACATATATTTATATAGAGAACATTTGATATGACATTTTGATTTAATTTTATGGTTACATCATTTCTATTTCAGAGGCTTTTCCATTGATGCTCCTTATGAACTGAAGTATCGAAGGTACTTTAAAAGAGCCTTTAAAGATTATAATTATAATTATTGTATGTATGTAATTGGATGTGTATAATAATAACAATAATTGTAATCAAAACATCACATGATAAACCCAATTGGTGCAAAAACCTTAAGACCCTGAATACTTAATGGTGCACCTGTAGTAAATGACTCAATCAAACCAACACATTTGTTCAATTGTATATGTTGTTTCCAGTTTAGTTTAGAATCAGCTTGCACTAAAATGAATCGCATAGCACGTCATTTAAAGAGTTACTAGTGCTAGCTCTACAGTCCGGCACTATAGATTTGTATTAGTCAGAACTACTCATGCAATCAGCATTGCCACCAAAGCCCTGCAGGATTTATCCTCATAATAACTTCTGGTGTTTAAGAGCCCGTAATAGCTTTGTCCAGTTATATTTATTAGATTAATTTCTACAGATTTAATTGATACATGAATATTTTAATGTTTACGCCTTACATACTGTACAAGGCCTTTGAGGCCCCAGGAAACTGGGAGGAGGAGTAAAGTAAATCCTGTTCCTGGTAAGCCCCTTGAAAACCTAGGGTTTTTTTTGCAATGGAAATATATGAAAATGTTTTAATTATTCAATGGAGTCATAGTTTAATTAGACTTTAAGATTAGTCTAATTATTCTGGTGCTGAAATATAAATGTGATTTACTGATTATAGTTAAGTAGGTGAGATTAACACTAGATGAAGTGTGGCAGAGCTTTGAGGAAGGGCTTTATTGCAGATGGATTGCCTTGTGTTATTCTCCTGGTGATACGCTACTAAAAGTTACAAGCTGTTGTACAAGGGTGCATCAGGTTGCTTCTTTGTTGGCTTTATGGAAAAGAGAGGTGCTTTACTTTCTCTCTCTCAGTCTAATCCTCTTTCCCCTTGACTTTCTCTCTCTTTAGACACAATTACAATGCAAAAGACAGACCCCTTCATGTGCTGATCAACTTTGTTTGGTGCTCTCAATATGAAAGACACGAAAGAATTGTAATCAGGTTACAAGGTACAAGGTTATCATTTTACAACACAGGATTGTATAACGAAATGATTGAAACCAATACTATCAGGACTGCTTGTGGACTGACAAATACCTTGAACTCTTGTGGGAAACAGATCGTGTATTGAACATGTTGTGTTCAAGGCAATGTGATGGTACTTCATTTAAGAAGTATTTTTGTACCTTTTTGAAAAGCTTGTCTTGATTTCAGTTTTTATTGATGCTAACGGACGTGGTTAGACCTGTAAATAAAGTTTTTTTTAAAAAAAGGCTCTCTCTCTCAGTCTTTTTCAGATGTTTGATCCAGATTCACATTTTTATGCAAAATGATCTGCACGCATGTGTGTATATTCCTGTTGATTTGATGAAGCGTTTTTTTCTTGTTACCACAACATTCTTCAGTTTCCTGCTTTTGTTCATCTTGCTCAGTTGCAAGTTAAATGGGTTGTGAAGCATCAGAATATGACTAAGTAAGTAAAGTAAAAAATATCCCTTACTCAACAATGAGCTGTTCATATAAATGGATTCCAGAGCCGGTATCTCCATTTTCAAAGTTTCCAATTCCCACTTTTTTCTCCTGATGATTTTTCTCCCACATGGTAAAATATGCAGCAGGCCTGAAATACGCTACAAATCTATTTAGAATATTTGAATCCTAAAAGATACTAAGATTGCACTGGCAGAGGAACCAAAAGCACGACTCAGAAACAGGCAGTAAATGAGAGGACAAAAGTTTACTTAACAGGCAAAGATTCTGTACACAGGAGATCAGTCAAATATGGGCAAACAAATCCCGCAGGGAGTAGGCTAAGGCAATGTCAGGAACTCTATAGGGAGTCCAAGAAACAGTTTTGGACCAATAAAATACTACTAGAGGGCTACTTCCTGTTGGCACCAGCATCTACTGTGCATGATCGCGCAGCATAACCGTGGTTTAATGATGTAGAACAATGGCAGAAACACCGTAATTCTGGTAGCTGCATAGCTGCGCCAACAAAAAGTTTCATGGCTCAGTGTGTTTGTCTGACATGGATCGTCACTGTTTAATCAGCCCACCTACAAGGTTCACCTGCCAAATACCAATGCAGCATCTCTGATTGCTCTGATAGTTTTTTTTTGATTGCTGAGAGTTTATAATCTTAACAATACGGTTACATCTCTCATGTGCGATGTGGTTTTGACGTCATATTTGGGCCTACATGGATCCCTCCATGCAGGCTTTGGTTGGCTTCACTGTCCGGCTTACCCCCTTTACAGTTACACTGGTGGGAATCAGACAGGGGCAATGAAATGAGGTGATCTGAAATGGCAGGAGAGGTGAGTAACAAACCAAGGAACAGAGAATAAATAAATGAAAACATGGACCACAAAAACTTAACCAAGGCAGGATGTATCAAAGATTAGCCTAAATAATGTGTTCATTAGCTGTTATTCATGCAAGTTGTGTGGTTCATGTAAAATATAAATATTATGGGCAGTCCTTCTTCATTTTGTCTTATTAAATCAAGATCACATGCAAAGAGGGAGATGTATTGTAGATAGAGGGAAGCAGGTTAGTCGGAAATTTGCAACTGAATATTAAAACATTATGTAGCAGCTTGAATCATACTTGGACTAGAAGTCAGGATATCTCAGCCTCTGTTGCATATATTTTGACTTTGAATGATATCTCCCGGAACCTGCAATACCCAGGAATCATACCTGCCAACATTTAGGCTTCAAAGTACTTGATGGATCCATGTATGACGAGTTATGACAAGTTTCAGGGCCATGCAAATTGCGAATCGGCAGGTGTGAGAAGTGCTTCCCACCATATGGTTATTTTTTAATAGTTTCTGACTTTGTACCATAGGTTTTCAAATATTTTGATTTTATTTCCTTTAGTAAATTTGATTAGTGACTTTGTATGTGCCAAGAATATTTATCAGGGATAAAGTAGGGATAAAACCAGTCTACTGCTTTTGTTATCACCAGATAGTTTCTTGTCATGGCACTTTTAATGAACCCCATCCTCGAAGTAACGTATGTGCAGCCTCTCGGGGAAACACCGGACGTGACTGGAAGTTGATCAGCCCCCTTTCACGCTTTTAAACGGTCACATCAGTTGCGTCAAAGCCCCCATTTTTGATGCTAGTGGCGCCCTTTGCTAACAGGATGAATTGACCCACTGTTAAACAGATATCCGCCTGAGTCAGCCTCTATAGGAGTTGAATACATTAACACAGTCCCCGATAGTGATGTTTGACCTCAACTCCCACTCACAGAACACATCACATTCCTCTGAGTGTGAGTTTGTATGTGTGTGCACACTGGGGTTTTGAAAGCCGATACGGACGACAATATTTTTTGTATTAAATATCTGGTCTAAAATGATTGTAAATGTGTTTTCTCTAGAAGTATAAAAAGTAATCTTAAATTGTTTTTGTTCATTTTTATGTGAATCTGACAAAGATGTGTCATTTAAGTCTGTTCAAAATTAGGTCCTCCCATCATTCATGATGGATAGGTACTGTATAATTAAACTTACTGCATTAGACCCTTATTCTATATGATATATGCTACAGTATGTCACTTTCATTTGAACATGTGTGGTTATGTGTTAGTCTATGCATGTGTGAACTGTACAGTTTACATGCATGAGGTAGCAGTGACTTGAAGGTTAGGACTCCAGAAAAAAATTGGGTTGGAAGGTGAAAGAGCAACATTTGCCCCTCCCTCATTACTAATGTTGACGTGCTATTGGGAAAGGCCCTTAAATCCTACCTGCATGAGACAAAAACACAGAAAGACATTTCAGTTAAGGGTAATCTATGTGAGAGAACATGATGCCAGAGAGGAAGAAGGACAGACATGGAGACGAAAGGAGGGAAATAGAGAGACAATATCTATGAGAGGACCTTCATCGGCGACCCTGGCGGTTCTGTCATTCCTACAGTGTTGAGTCATGTGGGATGTTTCTGGGTAGTCTCGGGGCCCAGCAGCCCTTTTTTGGGAATGTCATGTTTTAACAACTCCAATGCCTTTTTAATTCCCGCTTCTGAAAGTCTGTCTGGAAGTACTGGAATGTGTGTGAGGCAGCAGGCCAGACATTAGTGTTTGGAAATAAACTGTCTGTCCAATCTGATTGGCCTCGTTCTCAGGGACGTGGGAGCAGCAAGCCTGCGAACACATAAACACACATGCATGCACAAACAAGGACGGGCACGCTTCCAAATGCACCTTACTTACTTCATTCCCAATCGCTTTTACACTCACTACACTAAAACATGCACATGTATACACACATACTGTACAAGGACAAACACACGGCCACAGGCACACACACATACAGTACAGATGAAGCAAATACTCTGTCTGTCACACACTGAGCACAGATCCTGGGTGTGTGTGTGTTGAGAGAGAGAAGGGCCAATGGAAAGGCTAGGCTAATTCTTTTTTGTTAATATCATTCCCACAGCAGTGCTGAAAAGTCTGAAGGAATGGCAGCAATTCAACTGCAGGAGGCTCCTGGGAGACTGGTAGAGTTAATGGACCATGTGTGTTCATATTATTATGTGTGTATGTGTGTGTGTGTGTGTGTGTGTGTTTCAATCTAAAGAAGGAGGACCAATGGAGAATTGTGATGAAATAAGCTACAACAACATAAAAGGAACTTAATTGTTCCCTAAAGGCACAGTGTAAGTGACAAGAATAACTCTAAGCTCCCACATCCCATCAGAGACACTAGCAACAACTTAGAATGGCTCTAGATTGAAGATTCCTATTTTTTTGTGTGTGTTTGTTAAAACAATGGGAAATACAGAATAATGGCTTGAGGAAAAGGATGTTTGGAAACCTGGAATTGTGTATCAGCTTGAAAATCATGGTTTATGAATTGTGATATTTCAAATAACACTGTGTGACCACAAACCGTGACTCGCTCCTGGTGATTTCAGAATCAGGTTAGAAGTGAGAGAAATTCCTGACATATTTAATGTCAAGAATATAATAACAGCACTAAATATGTTTGATTACATGCAGCAGAGTTCTTTGTAAATGCACACACTTCCTTTTAGGACTATATTTAACATTACCCACTGTGAGATCTCCAAGTTTTCTAGGGGGACTTCTGCTCCTTTTCATTTAAACAGCTCAAATGAGCAACTACTGTAGTAGTTATAACTATTGCATTGCTAAGATACATCCTCATTTAGAAATTAGATGCATTATTTGTGAAAAAGAAGGCAGATATGTTTAAAATCAACCAATTCCTGACCAAAGTTGAACATTTGCTGATTCTGTTCATTTTCCATGCCTGTCTGTCATCTCAGACAGTATCATTCTTTCCTTGTCCAACAGTGGTTCGTTAGTCAATTGTCACCATTCCCGCTGTACCATGCGCTGGTTCTTGTTTTTGGAGTCCAAATATCATCGATCAAAACCTGGCAATGACTTTTCAGTAAAACACTGTGTCATAAATCTGCTGTGTAGTGTTTTGGTGTCTCAAAAGCCATCAAACTTATGATCTATGACTCATTCTGGATTTCCTGGATTGTATTGCATCTGAACCTACAAGCAACACGCCCAGAACAATGCAGCCCCTATTTTCGGTCTGAACACCTGCTGACATGGAGATCCACTCCCAACACTCTTCCACCTTCCACTTTGCTTTGGTACATGAACTTCATAAGTTCCTCAAAGAGCTCCTTCCATCTTCTTTTTATGTAAGAAAAGTTGTTCAAAGTAAAGGGGTGAAGTCTTTCTCTCTTGCAGCTGTTTCCAGCAAAGCCCCAACACATGTGTTGGGTATACCAAGTATGTCCGACAGCCTCCCCTTCACTCTGATCCCATCTCACCACCAGATGGAGATAAGCTGACATCCAAGCCCATACTCTTCAGTGGTGTGTCCATAATTGCCTCAGGTCCGATAAAACAACTACAAAGTGGACAATATCGAACAAACTTATATATATCGGTGTAATCCTACTTTGAAGTGCTGATGGGTTGTTGCTGCCAATCCTCTGTAAGGCCCATCACAGCTCATATAAACACATCAAACATATAACAACACCCTGGCATTGAAAAGACAGAGAAACAGATGTGTGTAAGTTTGTGTGTCCATGACTTAATGTGTACTGAATTCCTAATTTGCTCACATGTGGGCACCATACCTACTTTAATTTGGGTATCAGTGCTCTTGCCAAATATATGTTACCGGAAAAGCTGTAAAGAAGGACCTTTATGTTTACTGAGACCTGAGAGAAGGATGAGCTTTTCACCAACATACTAGTTCACTGTGTAACTATGAGATAAACATAACGATGAGAGAGGAGGATTAGAGGATGGAAAAAAAGTATGAACTCTGGAACAACCTGCCTGAGGAGTTTAGGCTTGCACAATCAGCACTGTTTCTCCAATCACTGCTCAAAATGAAGTTTCATGAACTTGCTTTCATATGTTTTTCTCCGTTATTGGTTTGGCCAAAAAACAGCGGCAGCCACAGCTGGCTACCGGCCCCAGAGGTCGGTGTGTCCCTGTTATTAATCAAGTCTGTTAATGACAGGCATGCTGAAAGCAAGACAACTTGTGTAACCACGGAGTGAAGAGACTAACTCTAGGGCCCCCCGAGCTAATCTAGTTTAACCAGAGATAACCACGTCCTAACAGCCTAGTATTTAAGGAATCATGGTCATACTGGATGATGTCGCACCTCACAATTAAGTGTCAATACAGGAAGTAGTGTGCCCCTTATGAAGCAATGCAGAAAGTAGAGGTGTGGCGCAGGGTGATGGATTAACATGTATCATGTTAGACTTTAACGCTGACATTAAGACTGGAGTTTGCTTCCTGTCATAATCCTGCAATTAACCTTTTGATTAACCTTAACCACAATCAGCTCAACCTTAACCAAGCGTTTTAGTTAACCATAATTATTTGCAATAACCAAAATCTTTCCAGGACCTTAACCATGCCTCATGGGGTCAGTCGCTGCAAAAATTCTATTTGTAAAATGGAAAACTTTATGTACCATTCATAGCCTCAGCTTGATCTCACTGCTGAAATGTTTGCATTGCATGGAATTTTGGAGTAGTCTAAATTCAAATGACTATCAGTGTAAGAAGAGAACCTAATACTGGCGTTGTGTAAAAAGTTATGCATCATGCACTTATGGTTTCCTGGATTAATTTACTATTCAGGTCTGCTTTTATGTGAAATTACAATAATTTAAAATCAGTCCCTGCGTTGGGTTGTATTTTGTGTGTTGTGACCAATATTGTCATTATTCTCATTATCATCAAATCAAATCCATGCTAGCCAGCTACTTGAGATTGTTTAAAAACGTGGCAGCCAAAGTGGTCCACTTGTGGAGAAATATGTAACCAAACAGAGAGTCTATTCTCCTCTGGAGCTCATTTACATTTTCCTTGGTGTTAGCAACTCTGCTTCACAAACTCTTTCTCTCACTTACACATACAGACACACACACACACACACACACACACACACACACACACACACACACACACACACACACACACACACACACACACCACACACTGAGGGGTGTGCGTGGGCAGATAGAAAGGAGAGGAATCCCTGATAAGCCAGTAGCCTGGCGGAGGGCATAGAGAGAGGAATGGCAGCTATGTCGGGCATTCACAACACTGTGTGGTGTCACCAAACAAAGCCTTCCCTTCTCCCGCTTGTCAAAGACACCATTGTGGCGTGAGGAGAGAGCCTTTATATCACACACACATTCCACGCATGTTCCCCCCAACCACACACACACACACACACACACAAACACACACACACTCTCTCATAAACACAGACCTACACAAACACACACGCAAATAAAAAAACCTACCATGTAAACCTACATATGAGAGGTGATGTAAACACCAAAACATATGTGCACTGTATTTTTACTTAGAATATTAACAATACATATACAATGCATGCATGCACAAATACAAAAACAGTTACATCAACACAAAATCTATGAATGTGAACACGCACAAACAAAAAGGCAAGATTACATCATTAACACGCATATATGCACATGTATTTTACCATATGTATCATACGTATATGTAATCATACACGTAGAGAAATTCTCTCTCTTTCACTTTCGTTTCTCTGGCTTCTGGCTTGCTGTGTTGACAGGATTGAGACTTCCAGCAGAGAGGCTGGCATCCTCAGCATGGAGCCCCCAGTGAGAGTCACCTGTGAGGGGGTGGGAGTGAGGGGAAGCTCCCCTACTCACTGGAAGTCTGTGAAGTTAATGACAGCTGACACACTCACTGGGGGGTTGACAGCGAGACTTGTTCCTGTAAGACAGGGAAGCTGTGTGTGTGTGTGTGTGTGTGTGAGAGAGAGAGAGAGAGAGAGAGAGGGTGCGTTAGCCTCTTCCTGTTGCTCTGACAAGCTCCTGACTGCTCCTGCCACCTCCACCTCAGCCACAATGGACTCATGGGAAGGCGGACATGACAGGAGGGTGGGACTCACATATGTCTCATGTCTGACTTTGCAGAGTGACTCTGCAAACACCTGTCAATCACTGTCAGGGCAGGACGAGAGATACAGTACAACTGGAATGTGTGTGTTTGTATACTTGAGATTTAAGAGTTGCAAAAAGGGAGCAATCTTTGAATGCTGGACACGGGCATTAAAGTGTGTAATGTGGCAGTGAGGAAGAAAAGCATGTGTGCCTTTTAACGTCAAAAGGAGAAGAGCATTTGCATTTTAGTAACAGATGCTGCTTGTTTTGTTTTAAGATTGAAGGGTGGACCAACATTTAGTAGTCTATCAGTTTATCTTTGAAACTTACATTACTTTATCTTTAATAACTTTAATAACTTTATCTCATTAAAAGATACTGGGGAAACATTAGTTTGCGGGATGTGTATGTGGAAAGGGCTGGGTCAGCAGCAGCTGCTGAAAGGTTGAGATTATTTGGGGCCGGCTCTCCTGTCAGCCTCGTAGAGAGCTTCCCAGCATGGGGGTCATCATCACAGAGGAAGCTCCCAATTTCACTTCCCCAAGTTACAGTAGCAGAGCCTACCAGGACTCTGGGCCTTGACAAGACATCCTGCTGAGGGGCTTTCTGGCTGCAGGGTGCCTGGTTAGATTGTTGGATAAAGACATAGAAAGCAGGGGCTGAGTACAAGGACAATAGCGGGACAGTAGAGGAACAGTAGGGGAGAGAGGGATTACCTGCCAATTAGGCAAAGTTAATGTGAAGAATGATGGGTGTCAACCTGTCAGAACCCGGGGAGGTGGGGGGATCAGCTGGATAAGCATCATGTTATCCCTTAGATTACACTCTCTGCTGACATGCTCTCTTACACACACACACACGCACACACACACACACACACACACACACACAAACAAACAAACAAACAAACAAACAAACACACAGGCACACTTTGAGTTTGTACACTAATAAATTACAAATCTAATGTACATGAGTAATTCCAGGCTTTTAAAATTACACTTTTAACCTTGTATTCTTAACTTTTTAATTTTAGAAGTTGACCAAAAACAAAATTGTGTTTTTGGTCAAATTATATGGATTACATTACGTTACAGTTGGAAAACAAATGTGAAAATTCTGAGTAACAAATTTGAGTTGCTGTGCAAACATCCAATGTAGACACATTTAGTACAAATACAGAGCTAGTCAATTACAGTTAGCAAGATAGATTTACGTGGGTGGTTTTCTCTTTGCAGATGTCACAGCAGGTGGATGAAAAAGATCATCATTAAAAGGTGGGTGCTGAATGTATTGCCATTTGCCATGGCCTTTGGGCTGATCTACATACTCAACCTGAGGTAGGCAAGGGAGTTCAAACTTACATTTGAGGTTTTCCAAAATCTCCAGGTAGAGTTTGACACAAACAGGATGTCTACAAAGGTGCTGAAACTCAATTGGGCATACAGGCAGTGAGCTGAAAACATTGGCTGGACCAAATGTACTTTCACATTTTCTCTCTGGTTGGCAGTTCAAAAAAAGTACACTGGACTTTTATTCCCAACAAATTCTGGATCCTTCTCTGCATATAAAGGCACATTGAAGTTACTCTTTAGTTTTATTATTAGGTGATCATATGTTTTTTTTTACAGCATATATCAAACTATCTTATACAGGGGAATGCTAGATTTTGGACTGTCAAAGCAGCTAGGACACTAAGCACTACTACTGTTCATGAAGTATCCATGACTACTGAAGTTAGTTTGCGTTTGCCCATTGATGTCAAAACTAATACCTTGGAGGACTTTATTCATCCTGTATGGCACACCCTGTTTTCATTTTGCAAGTGATTTGTATTAGCTTAAACTTTTTGATTTCACAATCGCATTTTCCCCAATAACACTTCAATTTCATGTCATGTTCTATTTTAATGTCACTTTTTGTGACAGCAGTGAAGTGACTTCTCCCTCACCTTTCAGCCAATCACACACTCCCTGTCTCTTAAGTAAGTAAGCTTAACAACTGATCTGGGTCAATGGTCCAGGAATGCCCCTCTGTGGCTCTGGTATGTGTGGTATGGTCATTATGGGCAGCATGGGACAGTGGCAGCAAGTAGGTTCGTGTAACACAGGCCAGGATGATTGACAAGCAGGTGGCAGAGCAAGGGATTCCCCACTGCTGAGTAGCTGTGTGTTTTCACCTCCTTTTTTAACTGATTTGGCACTACAATGATCACAAACAAGGTTTAAGGGGAAAATTCTTGCGATTCTACAGATTCCAGTGCATTCTTAGATATTTCACAGATGTCTGTCATCAAATTCCACACTCATTTTTGAATACAGTTTTTTACTCATGTTGCTGTAATAGCATAGCATGTAATAGTACCATTCAATTAGTCTAGCGGCATGACAAAACCCCTAATAAACAGACAATTGTCTTTAAATGAACTTTATGAAATATGATTTCTTTAAGATGTTTTTCCCAATTAGCAACATGACAGGTAATTTTCTCTATGAACACTGTATGTGTGTGTGTGTGTGTGTGAGAGAGAGGAAGAGAAAGTGAGAGAAAGAGACAGCAGGTTGAGGGAGATATGGCTCTATAGGTGGTTGTCAGTAGTTCAAGACAGCAAATAGAGAAACAGTAGATACAGACTAACATACAGTGACACAGGCATTAAGTAAGCCATGAGTTTTGATAATCCAAATGAGTGACTGTCAAATTCTGCTTGTCAGCGATGTTTAAGTTTTGCACTCTGTGAGTTTTTGGTCATTTGATTATCTGTTATTTTGGTCTGTTGTGTTTTGGGGTTCTGTCTTGTCTGTTGTCCTGTGTCCAGTCTGGGTTTACGGTGAGCTCTGCCGTTTTGTTGTCCGTTTGTTTCTGTGTTAATCTGGTTTTGTCCGGTTACCCATAGTCTGTTGTCTGTGTTGTCCTGTTTCCTGGTTAGTTCTGTCTCTGTTCCCTACCCTGGTCTGTGTAACAGTTGGTCCATGTTTTCTGCTTTGAAGTTTCATTCCTTGTTGTGTGTTCTCTGTTTAGCCTTGTTTATTTCATTGTTCATTTGCAGGTTCTTTTTAGCTCACTTTGTAGTCTGTCATGTATCTTAGATTTAGCTCTGCATTTTGGTTCTGTGTCTTAGTTTATGTCTGTGTTTAGTGTCCAGTAACCTAGGTTATGTCTGTTCCCCCAGTTATCTCTGTTCTCCCCTGCTGTCTCTCTGCCTGCCCGCCTGCCCGCCCGCGCGCCCGCCCGCCCGCCCGCCTGCCCGCCCGCCCGCCCGCCCGCCCGCCTGCCCGCCTGCCCGCCTGCCTGCCCGCCTGCCTGCCCGCCTGCCCGCCTGCCTGCCTGCCTGCCTGCCTGCCTGCCTGCCCGCCTGCCTCTCTGTTTTCCCCTACCCCCTGTCTGCCTCGTTAGCCTTGATCCCTGTCACCTGTATTGCTCCCGCCCTGCCCGTTAGTCCCTGTGTATAAATGTTTGGTTTTTCTGTTCATTCGCTGTCTGGTCATTGTAGTGTGTTTACACTCAGTTGTGTTCGTTTGGAAGAGTGTTCTGTCTCCCTGTTGCTATGCCATCCTTCAGTCATCTTGGATTTTCCGGTCAACTGCCTGTTAACCTGTTTTCATTTGGATTAAGAAAACCCTGAACTGAATCTCTACTCTGTGTCTTGTCTTGCCCCTGCTTACCACTCATTCTGAAAACTGTGACAGTGACACAACAAGTAGGTGAAATTCCGCTAGAATATATTGGTAGAAAGGAGTCAAGCCCCTGTGTGTCGTTGGTAAGTCTACAGTGTCCTTGAGAAATCCCGTATCCCGTCAGCTAAGAACAGGATTCCACATTCAGACTGTAGGGTCAGAATTTGGCGTAAACAATAGGAAAGCATGGATCCATCCTGCCTTGTATCAACAGTTCAGGCTGGTGTGGGGGATATTTTCTTGGCCACTTTGGGCCCCTTAGTCCCTTTATGACCACAGTGTAGCCATATTCCGATGTCTACTTCCAGCACGAAGATGCACCATGTCACTCAAATCATCTCAAACTAGTTTCTTGAACATGACCAAGGTGTACCTAATAAAGCAGTGAGTGTAAGTTTGGCATTTGTTCGGCACATCATCAATACTTGACTTTCTTTTGAGGGATAGCAAATAACTTATGGACTGAAAACAAGCCCAGGTCAACATAATGGGACAAAAAATGCGATAAGTGGTTGACTATGGATGGATGGATGGACATTCCTGGTTGTGACTATGTTTGTATTAGGTTTATATTAGTTCATACCTGATTCCTCATCAGTCTGTTATAAGAAACTGGAAAGTTTTTCCTTGCCACTATCGCCAAGTGCTTGCTCATATTAGGAATTGGTGTGTCTCTGTAAATAATATTACGAAGTGGACGATTTAGACGTGCTCTACATGAAAAGTGCAATGATAACTTCTGTTATGCATTGGCGCTATATAAATAAAACTGAATTGAACTTTAATCAAGGAAGACTGTGTTGAGTGCTGCCTCACCCTGCTTTGAAGGGATTTTCATGCAATCCTTACAAACCTGAACAACTGTTTCTGCTGCTAAACAGGTCATAACTAAACAAGTCATATTTCTTTGTAAATACTGAAATTTGAAATGTCATAAACATGTAAATGTAAGCCAATCTATCACAAGTTTTAAGGAGCATTTCCCTGCTTTTGAATAGAGTTGCTATTGATCCACAACCATTAACTTGGCTAAGTTGTACTATGTCCCTCTTCATTATACCCTTAAGCACCATGCAAAAGAAATTAAAAGGACGCACTGAACTGTCCCTTTAAGGAGCCACTAATCCATCCATAAGAATGTCATATAGCTTCCAGGGGGAAGTTTTAACACCCTACAAATGTTGAAATGTTTTTGGTGTAAAAAAAAAACAAAAAAAAGTCATAAGAGTTGAATCCCTGCTCCTCTAGATGCAGGCAGAGCTGTAGTGGAGCAGCCTGTAGTGGAGACTGAGCAGGGGAAACAGGTGTTGGTTGCTAAATGTGCTTTCAGTGAGCAGAGGAATGACAGCTATGTACTGGCCTCTGTGGTTGCTGGCACATTACCCAGAGCGGAGCTGACAGAAACAACCTACTGCTGTAGCTACTCTGGCCTTTATGAATGGAGTGCCTTTCCCTCTGGTGGAAGAAGAACTTTAGTTTAGTAAATTGACACGATAACAAACATGAGAAACAAAAAATTGTGAAGTTATTGCATGCGGTGTGTATTAATCTTTATTTCCCCAACCCAACAGTGCTTCTCATGACCCTAGTTCTTCCAAAGCGTTAACTTCTTCTGGTGGAATTTGTTTTGTACTTCTCATTTTGAAAAATCCATCTTCTTCAAGGGAAGACATCATCATGTTTCCTGGCCGCTCTGTGTGTGGGCAGGCAGAGGAATGTGGCTGGCCTGTGTTATGGGTGGATGTTCTTGCTGTACATTGTAAACAGGCATAAATGTTGATCTTTTCCTGCGGTGTAAGTGTGTATTGAATTTTGATTTAACAACCTCTCCTTGGCTGTTGGAGCTCCAACAGACCTCATCCTTGCCACGCTCAGGATCATGGCCCTGTGCAAATATTCCCTCCCTCTTGCCATATGGGACTATCAAGACCAGCAGCGGTAAAACTGTTACAAGAGCCTATTTTTTTGGCTCCAGTTCCAATTAAACATCCTGAAGTGATACTCAAGGAATTGTTCAGTGCAATCTTTTTACTGTGAGAGGACAACACAGTTAGTAGTACTGATGAACCATGTTAGTTATCTGTCTGATCCAAACCAATAATGTGTAATACTATTCAAATTCAGTTACCTTTCCTGCTGCAGCTCAAGCTGATACCTACAAACCCTCCGAAATCCTTCGATTCTGCAGTTCCCCTCAGCTCTGCCGAGCATTTCATCTTTTAGCAAATTGTTTAGATTTTTTGCAACTTTATTGTTTATTGTGGTTCAGTCTCTCAACTCTCAGCAATCCTTTTCCAGCATCAGTAGGCAGTTGTTTTCAAGGAAAAACTCCACACTGCCAGAAGAAAAAAGTGTTCAAGTGGTTCTTGTGATTAGTGAAATGCTCCAACAATGGCGAATGTCCTATGTGTGATCAGAGGGAATGGTTTGCATTATAATCATAATTAACTAACCATAATTAAACATTTCACACTTCACAATTACTTTGATTACTACGGGCTCCCATTTTCACTTTCTACTGAAGGACTTGTTTAAAGCTACTAAAATGATGCCTCTGTGTAAGGTGCAGCCAATGTTGAAATGAGTTGAAAGTGAATATTGGATTTAAACTCATCAAGTGCACACAAACACAACTTCAAATGAATGCTCTTTGCCTGCTGAATGTGTAAATAAGCCACTCTTCGCTAACACCGTATCCACTTAAAGTGATAATATGCCATGTATTGTTAACAGCTTGTTGCGATTCCCCCCACGTGACTAAACAATAAATTACAACACTTCCTACTAGCTGAGCTCTTTGATCAAGTTGATGTTAAGTAAAAATAAAAAAAGAATCCTGAAAAGCATTTTCACATCTGGACATTTGGCTCTATCTGATCATATGAATAGCAAATGTTGCGCATTTGCACGTTCACCACAGCTTTTAAATGTTGCTATATTGTTTTTTCCTGTTTTCCTGGCCTCAGCAGTTTCTTATTGATTCCTCTGTGGTATTATTATTGCTTCATCCAATATAAAGGAGATTAGATTAAACTGTAATGATCTAATCCAAACTAAATTTGATTCGAAAGCTTATAGAGATTTAATGTTTGTCCTGCTTGAACTGCCATTACATGATTTGTTCATTGGAATTTGCATTATGTATACAACTGGTAGTTAGAAAAGGGAAAATAACTTCTGTTGGAATAATATTGTTGCTTTGACACTAATTTTAATAATACTTGTCCTGAGAAGCTGAGCACTCAGTAAAATCTGATGTTTCACTGGTTTCTCTTCTCCTTGGGTGTTCCTAGTCATTTTGACTCAGGTATCATTTAAAACAAGTAAGACTTGGCAAATCAAGCGCAATCAGCAGGACAAGTGATCTGTGGCACTCCCAGCATGCTTCATTAGGCTGCCCTGTTGACACAAACAGAGTGGTGAAAGCTGAGCCTTTCACTAATACCCCTAATACACGCACGAGGAGGGCAAATTAGCTCTAATTACCCCAGTGATTTGTAGGCGTGGAGTTGGCTCATGGAAGTGAGAAAAAGACGTTTGAAGGAAAAAGGGAGGAAAAGGGAGTGGAGGGATTATGATTTCCATATGCCTCTTTTACTCGCCTTTATTGTTTTTGTATCTCCTTTCCTGTCCTCTCGTCTCCTCTCGTCTCCTACCCTCCTCTCTCCTCTCCTCTCCTCTCCTCTTCTCCTCTCTTCTCCTCTCCTCTCCTCTCCTCCCTGATCTCTGTATTTATATAGTTTTGTGTTCAGACAGCTGGGATTGTGTTGCTGATTGTGAGACTAATCATCTGCTCAATTACTCTGGAATGTGTAGCTGTGTCGTGTTATGACTGATCAGCTTTCCCCCCCTCTCTCCCTCTTTCTTTTCATCTCTTTTTGTGGACTCTAACTCCCTCCAGTCTGATACTCAACTCAGCATCTGTTTTCTTGCTGTTTCTTCATTGTTTCACTGAAGCGTCATCTGAAAACTACCTACAGTAGTTTCACTCTGTACTTTTTTTGGGCACGATAAATGGAAGGATTTAAAGTTTTTGCCCCCTTTTTCATTCCATTAAATGTAAAAAGAAAAGTCTACTTTTACATGTAAATAATAGACTGGCAATTTATGGCTGCAAAGAACGACAGCAAATCAGAAACATGGCTGTGGAATAAGTGCAGCTCTACAAGAAAGCACAACCATAAAATTATTCAACTCTATTTCTTCATTCAAGGCATTTCCCTTTAAATTTGCAAGTGAAGTGACACATTTACTGTATTAGAAATCATGGCATTAAACTTGACCAATAACAAAGCCGCTGAATTGAGTTTACAGCAGTCCAGTGTGATACATATGCATACAATATTTGCTGTATCTGTTGATTAGATTTATCCAGCTTCTCTGCACTACATCTGAATGAAGAAATTACACATTTTAAAATATTAGTAAATTAAATGGATGATAAGAACCAGGCTGGGGTTTGGAGGGAAGTTCAGAACAGGGATCCTGAAAGGTTCAAATGGGGCTCATCAGGTCAGAAGGAAAAATAATTTCCAAGAAAATGCAACTATTTCCTCTCATTTCTTAAAATGAATGCAATTCTCTTTTACAGAAAGGAAATAGATGGTGGTTACAAAAGAGGCAATCATGGCAATGGAGATGGGGATCCAAAGCCTCAGATTAGCTCTGGGTTCATCCTCTTCTTATCTGGATTCTTTTGTGCATGGAAACATGGTTCTGTGTGTGTGCACGTGTGTGTGTGGGCTTGTAACTAGATTTTTCTGGCGCATGTAAGTGCAAGAGATAAAATTAAAAAAACATATCCATTTGGAAATATATTGTGTTTATACCAACATATACCAACATATATAAATTTTATCATGAAATAGCTTGAATCTTTGTTACTGATATATTATCAGTTATTGATATAGAGTTGCTAGATACACACTTACGATGATACTGTATGACAGTGTCATCAATTATTGCTTTGAAGATCTTAAATATCAGCACAAAGCATTGGCTATTTAAACTTTAATTAAAAGCTAATGCTACACATGCAACATTTCCTAAATCTCTGACTGCCCCATTTTTTTTGTTATAACTGACAAATTAAATCCCTTTCATATAGCTTTCAGCTCTGTTTTGCTGTATGTTGGTGTTCTTCCTGCAGTGGAAGTGCCTGTGGTGATTCTCCAAGGCTGCCAGTGGGATGCCTTTTAGCATATAAGTGCACTACATGCTGATGCAGAGGCTACATGCTAATGCTAATTAGGAGCTCTGGAGAAGAGGTGAGAGGACATACATCTAAAATTCTCTCCATCTTTTTCTATTTTTTTTCTATTTCTTTTGCCTAGTATTTTTTTACTCTCTCGCACTGGGAATATCAGAGACCTGATGAGTTGCAGTAAACACTATGATAGAGAGTTTAACAGAGATTTTCATACAGCTATTATTAACAATCATAAAAAAGTGTTTGCTGACACATTTTAGGAATTAATAAAATCCACTTATATGTAATTTGCAGCCTATTATTTTATTGCTGAAATGAACCCAAACAGGCATGAACATGAACATGGCAGTATGTTCACACATCAGTAACTTCAGAAAGCATGAGCTGTACACCCACAACTGGACGATTGTTTAGGAAAGGCTACATGCTTGGTAGCGTTGTTGCATTCTGTGTGACATTCCCATGCAAAAGTAAATAAAAATAATACACACAACCCATGTCAATTATTTTTTTGATTACTCTGATTATTCTAAGATATAATAATCACGTGATTTCAGTCGCTAAGGTGTTGATAAGTGTAATTGTGTATAAACGTGGTCCAGATAAATACTCCTGACGTCTAACATTTTAATAGCATAACAAATATTTATAAACAACTACTTATTCTTTTTATGCTTCTGTGTCAGACATTGTTCATACAACTCACATTCATGTTGGCACTTACGTATTTAGTAGTCGACTGAATGCCTTATAGTAGCCTATTCATCTGAATGACATTTTCTTTTAAATATAATAAACAGAAGCCACTTCTTCTTATAATATGTTCTGTCGATAATTTAACAAATTTCATCTATTCTGAGTGTTGAATTAACCTTTTACAGTCAGGGTTTTCCACTTCATAACATCGTAATTTGTTGATGCTTTGGATGGAACTGCAGCTGCTGAGGTCCAGATTTGAAGTCCTGCTGTTTAGAGGAGATGGAGAATGAGAGACGTGGGAGAGAAGGCTGGAATGTTAGTGGACTGCTACTGCTGATCATACCACCTGGTCAGACCACTCACTGCACACACACACACACACACACACACACACACACACACACACACACACACCAGGCCAA
This sequence comes from Micropterus dolomieu, assembly GCF_021292245.1. Classification (NCBI taxonomy): domain Eukaryota; kingdom Metazoa; phylum Chordata; class Actinopteri; order Centrarchiformes; family Centrarchidae; genus Micropterus; species Micropterus dolomieu. The sequence continues at coordinate 9,195,214 of NC_060156.1, read as the reverse complement.
TCTAAGAAGGCCAGCTGTTGATTATGTCAGGGTGGGTACAAATAATGCTGGTCCTGGCACTGGACCGAGCCTGAAGTATGTATTTAAAGCAGCAACTTTTTTTCAAGATTCATGCTGATGAACATTGTGAACACATCTTCTTCGGAAAGCCGATCATTCCTGACCTTCATTCAGACACTGATATCCAGGCTGTCTCTGTGTGTGTTTTTTATTTAATTTTATGCATGAGATCTTGATTAAATCATATATCAGAATAAAACCAAATCAAAACAGACATTAACTGTAGTTCTTGAAATCTCCCTTTTTGCCTGTGTCTTTAAACATCTTAGTGGTCTGCTACTCTCTGACAAACTTCCTGTCCAGACAGGAAATGCATTCTTTGGTGTGTGTTTGTCAGTCTGGGACCGTGTGTGTTTTTACGTGTGTGTTTGTGTGACAGACATGTCATGGTATCTTACAATAACTGTCTGTGGAATGCAACCCACTTCCCTTGATACCACAACTCAGCCCCTGTCTGGTCCATAATGTACAACATGTTGTTTAGCATGGCTTGTACCCGAAACAGTCATTGAGTACTGCAAAAAGCAATTATCTCTGTATTCTTATTTGAGCAACAGCCTAACCCTAAACCCTAAACCCTAACCCAGGTAAGTTGGGTTAGTGTTTATGAAGATACAATGTTTGAAACTGGGACAAATCCACACCTTCGCTGGTGATAACAATGACCTCCTCACAGTTTAACAAATGGCTGATTCTGCTGTTATTAACATCCTGGTTTGGTCATCAATATCACAGGGTTTGATGGCTCATAGTAACTTCTGTCAGTATGCTCTCACACTGTGTAAGCTTAGATGGGACAATGGTAGACAATCTAGACAATATTCCACCATTTTGATTGAGTTACAGAGTGACAAAGGTCCTATGGTTATATGTAGTGTATGTGGATAATTTTCCTATTTTCTTACATTAAAAGAATGGCAAAAACACTACACATCAATATGGTTTGGTGTCTTACAAAATGAAACTTACTTTTTCTGATTTTACAAGAGAAGAAGCATCCATTATTTAATGGGGTGTAATGGGAAAGTTATGTGTGTTGAGTTGCCAAGTAAATGTATGCCTCTTGGGAGCAGGGACTTGTATAAATATGCTATCAGTATTAAACATATTCTTACTCAAATTTCGAGTGATGTGCTCAAAAACCCTCTGGAAAATAGAGGATGTAGTTTAAGGTGAATATTTTGCTTGAATCTACATATTTTTAGTAAACTTATGTCTGGAAAAGAACCTTCATTTGCAAATAGAGTTCAACATTTTATTACTTAAACATACAGTGCCAATATTTACACTACATAATCCCCAAAGGCAAAATAGTAAAGTAGCATTCAGGCAAACAATTACTGAAGATGTCATCCAGCAAACAACAACTTAGCATGGGAAAACTGAACACAAAGAAAACTTTTACAGTCATCAACAAACATTTACTGTACAAAACAAGATGTGGATCAAAAATCAAGCTCTTGAAACAGAACCACTTGGTCTCACATTGCATGAAAAAGAAATGGTGATTTGTGCCAACAGAGAAGAAGAGACCTTCCATACTTAAAGCTAGTAGTCTGTGCTTATAGTTCATCAAGGGCCTTGACCTGCAGCCAAAGCATTTCATTTAAGTCCAAAGCCTGAGTTCAACTCTGTGGTAAGTTGGTGGACAGTGCAGGACTCAAAGTCAAAGCTACAGTAAGCCATCTACATGGTACATTACAGTGCTGGTGTTGCAGCCATAGGCTACATTGATAGAGCCAAATAGGTCCTTTTTGGTGTGAATTGATATTCCTTTTCATTCTTAGTACATCAGTTAGAACCAAACTGACGTCTTTGCTTTGGTCTGATCAAGAGCTGCAGGAGAAAAAGAAACAAGGTAAAGTTACTATTATGCTTAGTATCACTGACTGCACCAGTTAGCATTATGTGAGTATACTGTGTAGAATTTGTTTTGTAGTTTCTACCTGAGTCATACGCCTCAAGGGATCCATGGAGGGCCGAGGGGGTCCATGTGACAGATGTAGCCGTGACGGGGCTGCTGGGGTCCATCTCCGTCTTTACCCCCTCGCTGTGTGGGGAACTCCCTGTGCTGGTGGTCGGCTGGTTCCTAATACCAGGCAGCAGCAGAGGATTAAACCTGGGATCCAGTGCTGGGCTGTGGGTCGGGTATGAGTGTAGCATGGGGTGG
>NC_060156.1:9122031-9192884 GCF_021292245.1 Micropterus dolomieu | reverse complement strand
TGACAGAAACAACCTACTGCTGTAGCTACTCTGGCCTTTATGAATGGAGTGCCTTTCCCTCTGGTGGAAGAAGAACTTTAGTTTAGTAAATTGACACGGTAACAAACATGAGAAACAAAAAATTGTGAAGTTATTGCATGCGGTGTGTATTAATCTTTATTTCCCCAACCCAACAGTGCTTCTCATGACCCTAGTTCTTCCAAAGCGTTAACTTCTTCTGGTGGAATTTGTTTTGTACTTCTCATTTTGAAAAATCCATCTTCTTCAAGGGAAGACATCATCATGTTTCCTGGCCGCTCTGTGTGTGGGCAGGCAGAGGAATGTGGCTGGCCTGTGTTATGGGTGGATGTTCTTGCTGTACATTGTAAACAGGCATAAATGTTGATCTTTTCCTGCGGTGTAAGTGTGTATTGAATTTTGATTTAACAACCTCTCCTTGGCTGTTGGAGCTCCAACAGACCTCATCCTTGCCACGCTCAGGATCATGGCCCTGTGCAAATATTCCCTCCCTCTTGCCATATGGGACTATCAAGACCAGCAGCGGTAAAACTGTTACAAGAGCCTATTTTTTTGGCTCCAGTTCCAATTAAACATCCTGAAGTGATACTCAAGGAATTGTTCAGTGCAATCTTTTTACTGTGAGAGGACAACACAGTTAGTAGTACTGATGAACCATGTTAGTTATCTGTCTGATCCAAACCAATAATGTGTAATACTATTCAAATTCAGTTACCTTTCCTGCTGCAGCTCAAGCTGATACCTACAAACCCTCCGAAATCCTTCGATTCTGCAGTTCCCCTCAGCTCTGCCGAGCATTTCATCTTTTAGCAAATTGTTTAGATTTTTTGCAACTTTATTGTTTATTGTGGTTCAGTCTCTCAACTCTCAGCAATCCTTTTCCAGCATCAGTAGGCAGTTGTTTTCAAGGAAAAACTCCACACTGCCAGAAGAAAAAAGTGTTCAAGTGGTTCTTGTGATTAGTGAAATGCTCCAACAATGGCGAATGTCCTATGTGTGATCAGAGGGAATGGTTTGCATTATAATCATAATTAACTAACCATAATTAAACATTTCACACTTCACAATTACTTTGATTACTACGGGCTCCCATTTTCACTTTCTACTGAAGGACTTGTTTAAAGCTACTAAAATGATGCCTCTGTGTAAGGTGCAGCCAATGTTGAAATGAGTTGAAAGTGAATATTGGATTTAAACTCATCAAGTGCACACAAACACAACTTCAAATGAATGCTCTTTGCCTGCTGAATGTGTAAATAAGCCACTCTTCGCTAACACCGTATCCACTTAAAGTGATAATATGCCATGTATTGTTAACAGCTTGTTGCGATTCCCCCCACGTGACTAAACAATAAATTACAACACTTCCTACTAGCTGAGCTCTTTGATCAAGTTGATGTTAAGTAAAAATAAAAAAAGAATCCTGAAAAGCATTTTCACATCTGGACATTTGGCTCTATCTGATCATATGAATAGCAAATGTTGCGCATTTGCACGTTCACCACAGCTTTTAAATGTTGCTATATTGTTTTTTCCTGTTTTCCTGGCCTCAGCAGTTTCTTATTGATTCCTCTGTGGTATTATTATTGCTTCATCCAATATAAAGGAGATTAGATTAAACTGTAATGATCTAATCCAAACTAAATTTGATTCGAAAGCTTATAGAGATTTAATGTTTGTCCTGCTTGAACTGCCATTACATGATTTGTTCATTGGAATTTGCATTATGTATACAACTGGTAGTTAGAAAAGGGAAAATAACTTCTGTTGGAATAATATTGTTGCTTTGACACTAATTTTAATAATACTTGTCCTGAGAAGCTGAGCACTCAGTAAAATCTGATGTTTCACTGGTTTCTCTTCTCCTTGGGTGTTCCTAGTCATTTTGACTCAGGTATCATTTAAAACAAGTAAGACTTGGCAAATCAAGCGCAATCAGCAGGACAAGTGATCTGTGGCACTCCCAGCATGCTTCATTAGGCTGCCCTGTTGACACAAACAGAGTGGTGAAAGCTGAGCCTTTCACTAATACCCCTAATACACGCACGAGGAGGGCAAATTAGCTCTAATTACCCCAGTGATTTGTAGGCGTGGAGTTGGCTCATGGAAGTGAGAAAAAGACGTTTGAAGGAAAAAGGGAGGAAAAGGGAGTGGAGGGATTATGATTTCCATATGCCTCTTTTACTCGCCTTTATTGTTTTTGTATCTCCTTTCCTGTCCTCTCGTCTCCTCTCGTCTCCTACCCTCCTCTCTCCTCTCCTCTCCTCTCCTCTTCTCCTCTCTTCTCCTCTCCTCTCCTCTCCTCCCTGATCTCTGTATTTATATAGTTTTGTGTTCAGACAGCTGGGATTGTGTTGCTGATTGTGAGACTAATCATCTGCTCAATTACTCTGGAATGTGTAGCTGTGTCGTGTTATGACTGATCAGCTTTCCCCCCCTCTCTCCCTCTTTCTTTTCATCTCTTTTTGTGGACTCTAACTCCCTCCAGTCTGATACTCAACTCAGCATCTGTTTTCTTGCTGTTTCTTCATTGTTTCACTGAAGCGTCATCTGAAAACTACCTACAGTAGTTTCACTCTGTACTTTTTTTGGGCACGATAAATGGAAGGATTTAAAGTTTTTGCCCCCTTTTTCATTCCATTAAATGTAAAAAGAAAAGTCTACTTTTACATGTAAATAATAGACTGGCAATTTATGGCTGCAAAGAACGACAGCAAATCAGAAACATGGCTGTGGAATAAGTGCAGCTCTACAAGAAAGCACAACCATAAAATTATTCAACTCTATTTCTTCATTCAAGGCATTTCCCTTTAAATTTGCAAGTGAAGTGACACATTTACTGTATTAGAAATCATGGCATTAAACTTGACCAATAACAAAGCCGCTGAATTGAGTTTACAGCAGTCCAGTGTGATACATATGCATACAATATTTGCTGTATCTGTTGATTAGATTTATCCAGCTTCTCTGCACTACATCTGAATGAAGAAATTACACATTTTAAAATATTAGTAAATTAAATGGATGATAAGAACCAGGCTGGGGTTTGGAGGGAAGTTCAGAACAGGGATCCTGAAAGGTTCAAATGGGGCTCATCAGGTCAGAAGGAAAAATAATTTCCAAGAAAATGCAACTATTTCCTCTCATTTCTTAAAATGAATGCAATTCTCTTTTACAGAAAGGAAATAGATGGTGGTTACAAAAGAGGCAATCATGGCAATGGAGATGGGGATCCAAAGCCTCAGATTAGCTCTGGGTTCATCCTCTTCTTATCTGGATTCTTTTGTGCATGGAAACATGGTTCTGTGTGTGTGCACGTGTGTGTGTGGGCTTGTAACTAGATTTTTCTGGCGCATGTAAGTGCAAGAGATAAAATTAAAAAAACATATCCATTTGGAAATATATTGTGTTTATACCAACATATACCAACATATATAAATTTTATCATGAAATAGCTTGAATCTTTGTTACTGATATATTATCAGTTATTGATATAGAGTTGCTAGATACACACTTACGATGATACTGTATGACAGTGTCATCAATTATTGCTTTGAAGATCTTAAATATCAGCACAAAGCATTGGCTATTTAAACTTTAATTAAAAGCTAATGCTACACATGCAACATTTCCTAAATCTCTGACTGCCCCATTTTTTTTGTTATAACTGACAAATTAAATCCCTTTCATATAGCTTTCAGCTCTGTTTTGCTGTATGTTGGTGTTCTTCCTGCAGTGGAAGTGCCTGTGGTGATTCTCCAAGGCTGCCAGTGGGATGCCTTTTAGCATATAAGTGCACTACATGCTGATGCAGAGGCTACATGCTAATGCTAATTAGGAGCTCTGGAGAAGAGGTGAGAGGACATACATCTAAAATTCTCTCCATCTTTTTCTATTTTTTTTCTATTTCTTTTGCCTAGTATTTTTTTACTCTCTCGCACTGGGAATATCAGAGACCTGATGAGTTGCAGTAAACACTATGATAGAGAGTTTAACAGAGATTTTCATACAGCTATTATTAACAATCATAAAAAAGTGTTTGCTGACACATTTTAGGAATTAATAAAATCCACTTATATGTAATTTGCAGCCTATTATTTTATTGCTGAAATGAACCCAAACAGGCATGAACATGAACATGGCAGTATGTTCACACATCAGTAACTTCAGAAAGCATGAGCTGTACACCCACAACTGGACGATTGTTTAGGAAAGGCTACATGCTTGGTAGCGTTGTTGCATTCTGTGTGACATTCCCATGCAAAAGTAAATAAAAATAATACACACAACCCATGTCAATTATTTTTTTGATTACTCTGATTATTCTAAGATATAATAATCACGTGATTTCAGTCGCTAAGGTGTTGATAAGTGTAATTGTGTATAAACGTGGTCCAGATAAATACTCCTGACGTCTAACATTTTAATAGCATAACAAATATTTATAAACAACTACTTATTCTTTTTATGCTTCTGTGTCAGACATTGTTCATACAACTCACATTCATGTTGGCACTTACGTATTTAGTAGTCGACTGAATGCCTTATAGTAGCCTATTCATCTGAATGACATTTTCTTTTAAATATAATAAACAGAAGCCACTTCTTCTTATAATATGTTCTGTCGATAATTTAACAAATTTCATCTATTCTGAGTGTTGAATTAACCTTTTACAGTCAGGGTTTTCCACTTCATAACATCGTAATTTGTTGATGCTTTGGATGGAACTGCAGCTGCTGAGGTCCAGATTTGAAGTCCTGCTGTTTAGAGGAGATGGAGAATGAGAGACGTGGGAGAGAAGGCTGGAATGTTAGTGGACTGCTACTGCTGATCATACCACCTGGTCAGACCACTCACTGCACACACACACACACACACACACACACACACACACACACACACACACACCAGGCCAATCTAAGAAGGCCAGCTGTTGATTATGTCAGGGTGGGTACAAATAATGCTGGTCCTGGCACTGGACCGAGCCTGAAGTATGTATTTAAAGCAGCAACTTTTTTTCAAGATTCATGCTGATGAACATTGTGAACACATCTTCTTCGGAAAGCCGATCATTCCTGACCTTCATTCAGACACTGATATCCAGGCTGTCTCTGTGTGTGTTTTTTATTTAATTTTATGCATGAGATCTTGATTAAATCATATATCAGAATAAAACCAAATCAAAACAGACATTAACTGTAGTTCTTGAAATCTCCCTTTTTGCCTGTGTCTTTAAACATCTTAGTGGTCTGCTACTCTCTGACAAACTTCCTGTCCAGACAGGAAATGCATTCTTTGGTGTGTGTTTGTCAGTCTGGGACCGTGTGTGTTTTTACGTGTGTGTTTGTGTGACAGACATGTCATGGTATCTTACAATAACTGTCTGTGGAATGCAACCCACTTCCCTTGATACCACAACTCAGCCCCTGTCTGGTCCATAATGTACAACATGTTGTTTAGCATGGCTTGTACCCGAAACAGTCATTGAGTACTGCAAAAAGCAATTATCTCTGTATTCTTATTTGAGCAACAGCCTAACCCTAAACCCTAAACCCTAACCCAGGTAAGTTGGGTTAGTGTTTATGAAGATACAATGTTTGAAACTGGGACAAATCCACACCTTCGCTGGTGATAACAATGACCTCCTCACAGTTTAACAAATGGCTGATTCTGCTGTTATTAACATCCTGGTTTGGTCATCAATATCACAGGGTTTGATGGCTCATAGTAACTTCTGTCAGTATGCTCTCACACTGTGTAAGCTTAGATGGGACAATGGTAGACAATCTAGACAATATTCCACCATTTTGATTGAGTTACAGAGTGACAAAGGTCCTATGGTTATATGTAGTGTATGTGGATAATTTTCCTATTTTCTTACATTAAAAGAATGGCAAAAACACTACACATCAATATGGTTTGGTGTCTTACAAAATGAAACTTACTTTTTCTGATTTTACAAGAGAAGAAGCATCCATTATTTAATGGGGTGTAATGGGAAAGTTATGTGTGTTGAGTTGCCAAGTAAATGTATGCCTCTTGGGAGCAGGGACTTGTATAAATATGCTATCAGTATTAAACATATTCTTACTCAAATTTCGAGTGATGTGCTCAAAAACCCTCTGGAAAATAGAGGATGTAGTTTAAGGTGAATATTTTGCTTGAATCTACATATTTTTAGTAAACTTATGTCTGGAAAAGAACCTTCATTTGCAAATAGAGTTCAACATTTTATTACTTAAACATACAGTGCCAATATTTACACTACATAATCCCCAAAGGCAAAATAGTAAAGTAGCATTCAGGCAAACAATTACTGAAGATGTCATCCAGCAAACAACAACTTAGCATGGGAAAACTGAACACAAAGAAAACTTTTACAGTCATCAACAAACATTTACTGTACAAAACAAGATGTGGATCAAAAATCAAGCTCTTGAAACAGAACCACTTGGTCTCACATTGCATGAAAAAGAAATGGTGATTTGTGCCAACAGAGAAGAAGAGACCTTCCATACTTAAAGCTAGTAGTCTGTGCTTATAGTTCATCAAGGGCCTTGACCTGCAGCCAAAGCATTTCATTTAAGTCCAAAGCCTGAGTTCAACTCTGTGGTAAGTTGGTGGACAGTGCAGGACTCAAAGTCAAAGCTACAGTAAGCCATCTACATGGTACATTACAGTGCTGGTGTTGCAGCCATAGGCTACATTGATAGAGCCAAATAGGTCCTTTTTGGTGTGAATTGATATTCCTTTTCATTCTTAGTACATCAGTTAGAACCAAACTGACGTCTTTGCTTTGGTCTGATCAAGAGCTGCAGGAGAAAAAGAAACAAGGTAAAGTTACTATTATGCTTAGTATCACTGACTGCACCAGTTAGCATTATGTGAGTATACTGTGTAGAATTTGTTTTGTAGTTTCTACCTGAGTCATACGCCTCAAGGGATCCATGGAGGGCCGAGGGGGTCCATGTGACAGATGTAGCCGTGACGGGGCTGCTGGGGTCCATCTCCGTCTTTACCCCCTCGCTGTGTGGGGAACTCCCTGTGCTGGTGGTCGGCTGGTTCCTAATACCAGGCAGCAGCAGAGGATTAAACCTGGGATCCAGTGCTGGGCTGTGGGTCGGGTATGAGTGTAGCATGGGGTGGTGGTGCCGGGTGTGGATGTGGGGGTGAGGGTGAGGATGGTAGACGTTGTGGACATTGGGGTAGCCACTTGGGCTCTGGGGGTTCAGGCTGTAGGTCCAGCTATCAGGGAGGGCAGCCGGAGGCGGGAGGCTAGCCTGGGACAGCATGTGGTCGGCCCACAGAGCTCCGTCAGGGTGGTTGAAAGAAACAGGGCTGGCAGAGAAGTCTGGGTGGACTGAGACAGAGACTGATGGGAGGCAAGAACTGGCTTGGGATGGATAGGTGCTGTTCCACACTGAGCTGCTCTGACTCTCAGAGTGAGAAACACCATCTAGAACAAACACAACACAGATTGTTTACACAACAACAATTTCACTGTTTATCAGCTTTATTAATTAGCTAAGTATACGAATCATTAGCTATGAAGTGTATCTTAATAATTAATAAAGATTTACCAAAGCAAATCAAAGAGTTGAATCTAATATCATTTAACCAGAGTATTTTGTTCTTTGTGGCCCCCCTCACCTTTCCATAAGGCAGCAGTCGGCTGAGTCGCTCTGATCGGTTTGGTCTCGCTGGTGAAGCTGCTGGTCTGGCTGAGAGCCCGGGAGAAGTGCTCATCTACCACATCACCGATGTCGCCTTGGAAGTAGGTGAACAAAACACACCGGGAGCTCAAGTACTCTGCCTCTGCTGGTTGAGTAGCATCCTTCAGCTCTGAATCAGATGCGGATCTACGGCTCGATTCGGTTCCTGGTGCTGCAGGGCCCTGCCGGAGACCCTGATCCCTGGAAAGCATCCCTCTTCCTCCGCCTTGTTGCTGCTGCTGCTCCATACTCTCCTGCATCTTACTGTAAACACTCAGCTTCCTCTGGAGGAAGAGACAGAGTAAGATTAACTAACCAGGGATACACTACATCTGAATAGAACAGCAAAAAAATTACATCATTCAATTTCTATTTCTTCTTCTGTTAACTTTATAATAAAGAACCTAATCCTATTACACATGTTGGTGGTGGTAATAGCCTACTTGTCAAAATACCAATAAAATCACAAAGAAACAATTTCTATGTATGAAGTACTCATAGCGGTATTTTTTTTTATCAGCTTGGGAGTTGTGTGAAAATTAGTTTCTTTTTTCCCATACTGCATTCCAGCTGTTTGTAAAGCTCAATGTGCCTCATGCACATTCCTGAGTGACTGACCGGCTGTCATTACATCACCATTTGACCGCAGGATTAATAGTTCCATGTCATTACGCCTGACCTGAGGTGAATACCCAGCCTAAGACTGGAATTTGTTCATTCAAAACTGAAATTGAAGTTAAGAGGTGTGTGTGTGATGCGTAAAGAAAGTTTGAAGTGGTGTCCTGAACAGATGTCAGGCAATGTAGAAAAACTTTTTGAGTCACAGGATAGTGATTATTTTTATGAAAAGCCTACAAAATATAATTACAGTTACTACTACTCACATTCTTAAATGTTATGTAGTTTGTTAGTATCATTGCTTTTAAAGTTACGTATGCTATTTTAGTTTTGGACGCTTCACATTTCGTCCCAGCTCTTAAGAAAATGTCCTCTACTCAAATGAAAAAAGATAAATCTCCACGTAAAGTTACTTTGTATCACTCGCTAGTTGTTTAAAAAGCTGTACGATGAATGTCTCACCTGTTGTTGCTGGTGGTGGTGGTTGTAGTACGTCGCCTTGTACGCAGCTGCAGGGAGGTAGTGCGCTCCATAGCTTTGGTGGTACATCACATCCAGGCAACTCATAGTGACAGACCAGAGCGGTTAACAACAGGAGAAAGTCAGAGGAGAGAAACGCGCACAACGACTCTCCACTCCTGGGACTTCAGACTTGCTGTATCCTCCGAGCCATCGGTGCCTCCATATATGCCCAAACCCATACAATAGCCATGTCGTGCAGTTTGCATACAGACAATGCGCCTCCCGCTGTGCGCTCCACCAGCACCACCCGGGGCCACAAAATGGATCAAAACGGTATGAGACAAACACACTGTATCCTAAAAAAGACAAAAAAAAAAAAAAAAAACTCCTCTTCTCTGACAACTTTTCAGACTGCTTCTGATTGGGTGAGTATTCCTTTGCCTCCTGCTCTCTCTTTCTGTTTTGGACGGGAGTTATATTTAGAGAGGGCTGGTGCCATTTATTCACGCCCACCGGGGAAGGGCCTGCACGGAGCAGGGGACTGTTGCAAGGCACTAATACAGCCGTGAGTCTAAGGTTCTTTTCCCACCGTAGGCACTCAGGCACTCATTTATCAAAGTTTAAAGTACTCTTAAGCTATTGCGGTCATATTAAAATCTCATAGTTCAGAGACCCCTGACGTCAGGACTGCCTGTCAGAGCTTAGGGCGGTGGCCAGGATTGTTATACTCATGCTATATATAGCCTATATATATGTTTACTCAGAACCTCTCAGTTATATTATCTGTAGATTTTGTATCCCATGATAAAGGCCTATTTGCTGTTTCAAAACTCTCTCCACATTTCCAGAAACAAAATGATTCCTTTGTCTTGGCCTAAAAACATACCTTTGCATCAAAACATACAAGAATATACCACAAGCATTTAATTGTAATCCCCGATGAGAAAGCCAGGTGCATTTTAGTCTGTCAAACTCACCTTTAAAAGAACTGCATTTTTTCAAGATTAAGGATAAGGATGGAAGCACAGTAAAAATCAACAAATGCTAAACAAATCCTTTCCTTTGTATTGGAAAGTAATTTTTGGATGTGTGTGCAATTGTTAACCTATAGTTTCCTGCCTCAATGTTTTGGATTTCTAACATGTTTAAATTAAAATAAACGTTTCTCATTACTGACATATTTGTTCTTAGGATTTTTTGGTGGGGTATTTTCAACTTCATAGGATAGGAGACAGTATGGAGGCAAACAAGAAAGGAGGTGGGAGAAAGGGTATGACACGCAACAGAGGTCTCAAGTTTGCACCGTGTTGGAGTTGCAGTAGCATTCAGCTGCCAGGCCAACTTGATTACTGCAGTGCACATACTGGTGCTGTCCTTTATCAGTTTTCCCTCTTTGAATGAAGCTCTCTGATTTGAATGACGCTCCACTGAGTTGAGCTGTTTACTGCCACCTGTTGGTGAGGCCTACGACATGACATTGGTCATCAGTTTGACCCCTAAGCTGCCACACATCAATACTATCTGTAGTAGAAGCAAATGACTCTGAATGGGAGATGTTGTTCATTAAAGTGAATATATTACACAAGTTGACAAAACAATAAAGGACCATTTGTTAAAGGTAAAGTCTCAATTGCACAAAAAGCAACATGGGCAGGCATATTGAATGTATTTATCAGTTGTTATAGTTGTAATAATGTGTCCATCACTTGCTCTTATTTTTAAACCCTAAAGGATGATTATGTGATGGCACAAATTCCAGATTTGTTGCTATTATAGTAAGTTTGGATACAGTACACGTTGAGATCTTCAAATTTAAATTCAAATTCAAATTAGCTTTATTGGCATAAATGTGTAACAAATATATTGCCAAAGCATCATAAAAACTACATAAGAATAATCAACCCCATACATTTCATTAAACAAGTAATTAGAGCGTAAAGTAAAGTTGAGATCTTTGATTTCTTTATTAGAGCATCAAATCATATTTTCCATCTCTTAAATCTGGTAAATGGTCTGTACTTGTATAGCACCTTTCTAGTCTTTCCGACCACTATTACACTACATCACATTTATACACTGATGGCAGAGGCTAAGGTGAAACAGAAATGAACACATTCATTTACATTCACACAGCAATTTGGGGTTCAGTATCTTGCCTGAGGACACTTCGACGTGCAGATTCGGAGATTCGGAGCAGGGGATCAAACCACCCACCTTCTGATGAGTGGATGACTGCTCGAGCCCTAGAGCCAATACTTATTTTAAGTTTCTTTCAGTCCATTTGAGTCATAATTGTGAAGTAAATAAATAACCGTGACTCTGTTATTATGAGGTCATTCAATAAGGCAGGTTATTCATAGTCATGAGTCATTCCCAGGGTACTTTGACCATAGCTACAGTTCTACTTAAAGTACAGGGCAGAGTGGACACATGACAATATTGGGTAATTTTCCTGCAGCAGAGAAGAGGAACTAATCAGTAAGGTATTCAGGTATAATAAAAATCTTAGGCCTCATACTCCTTGTGGCATGATTGCCCTCCTCTCAATGCTGGTCCCTGTTTAAACTCACTGACTGCTAATCATGAACCTTTGATTCTGAAATTTTTTTTATTAAATTCTTAATGTAAAGCTTATGTTTTAACCTTATAAAAATCACACCTGGGTTTCCATGTTTTTGAGGAATGAATGAAATGATTTAAGAGAAGTTAATTCCTTGTAATATTCCATTGTAATATTATTTAGACCCAATTATTTAGACCTAACAATTAAAACTCTCCTTTTACAGGTAGAAACCTCAAGCAGAACCTAGACTCAGGGTGCCATGTTCCCGATGAGGATCCAGAGCGTTGGTCCAAACTGAAATATCTCCAAAACGTTTGGATTGCAGTCCCCACAGGGTATATCCTACTGACGTTGGTGTTCCCCTAACTTTTCCTCCAGCAGCATCATCAGGTCAAAATACTAGTTTGCTGAATACTTGGGTTTATGACCAAATACACCTATGACATTCCCATCAAACGCAGTTGCAGTTTGTGTTTAGTGCTAATATGTTAGAATGCTAGCATGCTAAACTAAAATGGCAGTATACCAGGTAAACATCATCATGTTAGCACTTAGCTAAAAGCACCGCAGTGCCTATGGACAGCCTCACTGCTAGCGTGGCTGAAGACACTTCTGTCCTAGCTTTTTCCACAGCAATCTGGTTTAGCAACACATTCAAACAAAACAAGCAAGGAGATTTCAAAATGCCTTGAGTATCTTCGTAGGAATAGTATTGGTTCAGTACCACTAAACATGCAGCTCACTGTAATGTTTATTAGGTACCTTAAAACTTCAATTAAGGGCTTTTATTTGCTCACCCTGTCTATATTTGGAACAGGCGTTTTATTCCTTTCCCACAAAACTCTTGCTCAACAAAGGTGGGAAAGAGGCTACTATCACATTGTTTAGTTGAACCACAATGAATATTACTTAATTACTTTCTTAATTTCTTAATAAAAATTTGGCGATTATATTACATATTAATTAGGAAACATTAATTTGATCTAGCTCAGAGAGAGCGCATCTAGGCCAACCTCATGCACAGAGAGAGAGAGAGAGCAGAGAGAGAGCCCCAAATCAAAATACTGGTGGCCTAGCCTAGAAAGGATGAAATCCGAAGGTTACCACAGTTATTTCAACTTGGATTCAATTTTATGATTAATAATTTTGATTCTTTTGATTGGTGGAACCTTATAAATAATCAAGGAATGAACACATATTTGAACTTTATGACCCCTTCAAAAGCAGGGCGTCACCACTTCTTTTTATCCTTTTTCTTGTTTACCTTATCATGCAAATCTGAAAGAATTATACTTTGGTGCTCATGGTTCCTGTAAAATGAATTAAACGATTGAATTGTGGAGAATCTATTTGATATGCATGTGCATCTTTACAAGTTATAAGGTAAAGGTCTGCATTTAACCCATCCATCAAGGGAGCAGTGGACAGCCACTGTAAAGTGCCTGGGGACCAATTCCAGATCTGAGCTAGCACTGACTGGAGTACCTACCTAACATGTTTTTGATGGTGGGGGAAACTGGAACACCCGGAAGACACCCCCGCAGACTCGGGGAGAACATGCAAACTGCACACAGAAAGGCCGATCTAAGCAGCTTAGCAGCTTAGGTCAGTCCGGTGGTCTTTAAGAGGTTTTACACATTACTAGCCATTTGTCAAAACGTGTAGCCACACCTGGAGTCTAATTGGGACCTTTCTTTTATTTTAAGTATTACGGTAATAAGGACAAAAAGTTCTATGAAATGAAATACTTCATTTTGCAATGTGTAAGAGCTCTTTGAATGGAGACCTGTCTTTTGGCTTATTTGTCAAAATGTGTTCCCACACCAGGCCATAAAAATGGGTATGGGGCTATGCGGCTTGGGACTCGGCTAGTAATTGAAGTTTTACAGTAATACACATAACTATGATTTCAGTTGTGTATAAAGACCTTACAAAATGAACCGAAGGAGCCATTTCTGTCTACATACTTTTTTACTCTTACATGGACGCCGTCATGTTTGTGCAGTAACAGACGAACTACAGAGCTCTTAACATCACTACGTTGAATACGTACGAAAAACAAACATAAATATAAGTAGTAGTAGTAGTAGTCAGGTGGTTTATCAGAGGTAGGAGAAATTTGGACAAATGGAGGACCATACTTATTATTTAGCACAAGATCCGACAGAGCTGGCCACCGTAGTTTCTCTTACTGTTTGCAAAGGGAGGGGTGAGCAGTGACGGATGGTGCATTAAGTGGTGCCAGAATAATCAGATCCCCCCCCCCCCCTCCTTAAATCTTAATTGCAAAAAGAGGAATAAAGTGTACGGGGAATATAAAAAAGTTTACAGAACAGGATACAAATATATAAGAAGACACAAATAATAAAAACTTTGACAGGGGTAGTCTATATAATATGAAGATATTAAAGAGGACCATATGTTGACAATTTTCACAGCTTTTTTGTTGGTTTGTTATATTTTTGTTGCTGAATGTACAATTGCCATTAGAATTAAAACATTTATTATAAAGTACTTATTTCGTCCAAGGAGTAAGTGAATGCACAATGAGCCATTGGTTGCAATTCACAGCCCTAACCACTAGATGCCACTAAAACTTGCACACTGAACCTTTAATCTCCACAGCATTTTTTGTTGTTTTTATGAACAAATAAACGTTTTTATAAATGAACCCATTGATACGAGACTCTAAGCTATTTACACAAAATGAAGGACTAATTAAAGGACAAAAGCTTATTTAATGATTTGATCCTTTTAAAAAAGTGGTTAGCACTGTCACCTCACAGCAAGAAGGTCGTGGATTCAAACCCTGGTTGACCCAGCCTTTCTGTGTGGAGTTTGAATGTTCTCCCTGTGTCTGCATGGGTTCTCTCCAGGTGCTCCAGCTTCCTCCCACCATCCAAAGACATGCAGGCTAGGTTAATTGGTGTCTCTGAAATTTTGCAAGTGGTTGTGTGTCTATGTGTGGCCCTGCAATGGACTGGTGACCTGACCAGGGTGTACCCTGCATTTTGCCCAAAGTCAGCTGGGATTGCCTCCAGCCCCCCTGCAACCCTGTACACAGGATAAGTGGTTGACGATGGATGGATGGACATTAAAGGCAAAGTGGCAAAACTGTTTAGTTATTTATAGAATTGCTTTAGTGTTTGCATCAAAGATGTATTGTCTCTCACTTAAACTTTTTTTCATGTGTCTCTTCTCATTCTTAGCTTTCATCAGTGTGCATTTCCCCCACTGTGGGATCTGGTAAAAGGTAAATGTTCAGGAAAGACAACAGGAAGATTTATAATTTAAATCCTGGATCCGCCCCGGAATGCTGGTTGCCAAGTGCCAGGTCTGATGAGACCTCAGAAACTATGGCAAGTGAGTAACAAGCCTCATCATTTTTACTCATGTTTCATTCACTTTAATCTCACAAAGGGAGTGTGAATTATGCATTCACAAGCTGATGGTGTGATTAGACATCGTGGAAGTGGGGCAGCATTCTGAAAAGAACTTACACAGGAGTTGCAAAAACATTTGGAGTGGGCTCATTTCAGAAAAACTCAGCTGTGCCTACCAAAAAAACAATTCAATTGATATTGTCAAAATCTCTTCAGATAATGAGGGTGGAAAGCTGAATCAGCAGGAAGAGTGTATTTTGTGCTCCTTTTCAACTTCTTTGAATTGTAGTACCTTATATGCGAGTACTCATTGTGTCATCCAGAATTAATGAAATGGTATTTAAAGAGCAGCCAATGTGTCATGTGCCAATCATATCTATCACAACAAAGTTGGAAAACAGTGACTGGGGTAGATTTTAATAAACAGTCAGTATCAGCCCCATAAATCATTCAAATAATTCTGCGACTTGCATGTCTTCACCTGACAGATCGCTCATTGTGACAAACACCGGCAGACAAAGAGACTGATTTCAAAACCGTGCAGAGATAGAAGAGTTAGTCCGCATCTCCATCTAGTGTTCTCATAGAGAAAACCTCATCCCTCGCTGCATGCGCTTGCTTTGGAAGTAGGGCAGTGGAACACACAGAGTGATGCCTAGAGACAGTGCAGGAAGTATCAAACGCACAGATTTAGAGAGGTGCCACTGATACACATACATGCACACACTCATGCAATCATGCACACTTGATAGTGCATATTACAACAGACAGTGACACACACACAAGTGTCTCTGACACAGACACCGGACCTCAGGGGTTTTCCACCAAACATCTGGAGCAGCCTGTGCCTCTACTCCTCTGCTCCTTAATGAGGCACAGAGATGATTATTAGTGGATGTTTCGGGGGGGGGACGGAGGAAGGAGAAGGGAAGGGACAGAAATTAAAGTGGAGTTGGAGAATTGTTTGCTTTTCCTGCTGTTATTACCCCTCAAAGAACGAGGGGGCTCCTCCAGTGCTTTAGATCTAAAGAAATTTCACTTCCACTACTTTAGATCACAGACACATTTCAGAGGAGCATTCTTCTCTGAGAGGGAGGCGGTTTTGGGGATACATCCCAAGAAACAGGTCACAAGTGTTGTGTCCCAGATCTTAGTCTCAGAGGTAAAAGAAAAAAATCAAAGAAAGTTCACCCTTCCTAATTTGGAGACGCTGACAATTAAAAACAATTTTGCCTTCCATAAAGTCCACACTTTTTTGTCAAAGTATTATTCAACAAAAAAATGGAGTATGTTGCCAAATTAAAGATTTATCCTTTGCAACCTTACACCGCACTCTTGATGAGGCAGGTGTGAGATAGCGCTGAGTGCTGTTGATGATGATGTCTCGCATTAGGCAGACTGCAGCATCATGAATTTTGTAGTGCGGTTGTTATCGTTCTTTGGCCCTGGAGAGAGTCTGTAGAAACACACACCTGCCTCAGCTGACTCTCTGGACGACCTGAAGATGATGATGACAATGATGAGGACAGAGATGATGCACAAGGCTCCTGTGTACATTCAAGGCAAAACAAATGAACACTGCACATGCAGGTTTTCTCATATAAATTGGGCTACTCGAAGGCCATTGACTATATAGCATTATATATACATATATATATATTATATGTATAAACTATATATATAGTGAAATATAAATGTATAGTGTGGAAAATCCAAGAAAACAACATTTACAGTATTGTACAGTACAATATGGTTTAATGACAAAGATGACACCTTTTAACATGTGGATGAACATTTATTTTTTTGGGTACCACTGCTCATTTCCTATGTCATTGTTGTGAAATCTGTGACGTTAAGTCAAGGAAAATGTATCTAAAAAACCAGTATCTGACCAATTAAATAACTGACATTCTTCCATTATTTCACACATGCTATCTGTGTGTGTCTCTCTGTACATTCAGTGGATAATTTTATGCAGTTTAGTGTAGTATGTGTGAGAGGTGGGGGTGGAGTGCAAACATTAAAGTCTAATTAAAGAATCATTAGTGCATCTTCAAGTGCGTGGTGATGCAATATGACTGGATATTCATATTTCATATTCGGAAAAACCCTTACTATGTATAACATTGTTTCCTCTAATTTAAAACCGGAAAACGGATCTTGATATATAATTCAGTTTAAGTGAGACACAGAACAACACGGTGGTAGTATCAGTGTGTTTTGTAATGAGCAAAAGACATCATTTGTAAGTTAATGGAAAAGGAATTTCTGTGTTAAGCCAAAGGGAAAAAAAACTGTTACAAGGGTTTTTCTGTCAAACAAAAGTGCCACGCTTTAGCCTTTTCATTATCTCAGTGATCTCACACAATCAGTTTTAATTGTTCTAGCCATTATTGCACATTTTATAAATGGAAATGAGAGTTTTAATTGCAAAGACTAGACAAAGAGGAGCACTTCCTTCACAGCGTGCGTGCTTGTGTGTCTGCGCCCATGCTGTCTGTCTGTTAACAAAGTGACCAGCGGATATTGGGTTCCCTCAGAGTCACCATGCTGACCTTGCTTAAAAAGCAGATGATTACTTATAGTCCACCCAGTTTTAGCTCATATTCTGCGTGTATAAAGATAAAGCAAACTGCCCAGGCTGTCCAGCAGAAGTTAATGAGATGATGAGGACTCAAAGACAGGGTCACGTCGATGGAGGGGAATCTACTTCATTTATGTGTCCCCCTCGGAGGGTTAAACTGGGAGGAATTTTCATTTTAAACAAAAGCTGGACATGGATTTAAATGTTCAATTAGAAAATCTGCAGCAAATTGGAAATATATACTGTTTATGCACAACATTTGAGTCATACTTTGGATATGTGTGAAATTAAGTATACGGGTTCTTTTCCATACAATTTTGCTCTATTACTTTTGGAGCAAAATATTGATGTCTGGTTTAAACAATGACATGGGGAAGAATGTTGAATAGGTTCATATTATCTGTGACTGTAAGAAAATGCTCTCCAGCACGAATGAAAACACAAAGGAATAAATGGAAACACGGGAAGCTTCTTTTGCTATGCAGACACCTTTGAGTGAAAATGCGCCAGAATGGCCAGTTGCAGCCTTTTTGGGGCCCTGGGTAAGATTTTGCTTTGGGGGCCCCTCCTCCACATCTTGGTGATTCAAGGTTTGTTCTATCTTTACAAAACTATTGATATCAGTCCTATACAATGGTCATTATTATGCTCATTTTCAGGTTTAAAATCTTATTTAGGGGTTGTACCAGAACAGATTTACATGGTTTAATTTTCAAAAAACACCATATTTTTGTCATACTGCACATTGATGCAGCTCCT
Source organism: Micropterus dolomieu (assembly GCF_021292245.1). Classification (NCBI taxonomy): domain Eukaryota; kingdom Metazoa; phylum Chordata; class Actinopteri; order Centrarchiformes; family Centrarchidae; genus Micropterus; species Micropterus dolomieu. The sequence goes on along the minus strand of NC_060156.1, from coordinate 9,174,784 downwards.
CTTTTCACCCTGTGTTGAACTCTTCGTTTTAGCTACGGAGTGATACATCTTGTCTCTACATGATCTTTGTTGGGAGTTGTACATGCGCACTTCCCAGTTAAGGACTATTAGCCAATCAGAAGCAGAGAAGGCGGGTCACTGAGAAGCTGGTAAACACGGCTTGGTTCAGCTGTACATGTGGCTGACCAGCTTGGCAACATAGACTGGAGCAAGAGTGGTGAATTATTAATCTGTAACAAGGGTATCTTTCATCCATAAAGTTTTAACTGAGCTCTGAAGTCTCACAGTGCAAATCTATTACATGCACAAAAAAGGTATATAACTCAATGGAGAGGGAAGAAGCCCAAAAGCATAATACCAGCTCTTTAAAAACAGAATGTGTTTTTACTTTTCATAAGAGATAAATACTACATTGAGAACATAACATCTAAAGTATATTCTCTTCTTTAAAAAGCAAATATCATATTTTCACACACTAAATTAACAGTGAGGCTAATTAAAATGATAGGGTTCAAACTCGATGTCAATCAAGACTGTACATGACTTGAATTAAAGTAATATGTGTCCCCTGGAGTTCACTTGCATTGCAGAATTTTATTTCGATCATTATTGAATCATTTATTAAACAACAACCAAACCAAAATGGAAACAGTTGGTGTGAAATTCCAGCTCAAGGTGATTTTCCACTCTTCCAGCTTGATGATTCTCAGTTGAAAAACTCACCTTACCCACCTGTCCAACTGTCATTACTAATGACACTGTCCTGCATGGATTATAGAAACTTTCATCTCAAATGCAATGTCTAGAATAAACATATTAATTTATAAATACATCCATGTATTACATGTTGGATACATTCTCAACTATCTGATTAATAAAGCTTCCCACTTTGTCTGTTTCCCCCCTCACACAACTTCCCAAACCTCCTCCCTCCTCTGCAGAGTGAAGCACTTGTCCTCCGTTGCCCTTCCAGTTGTAATGACTATAATTCCCTCATGCTAATGGTGTGTCTGAGCCTCGGCCCCTGCTGGGACCACCAGCCTACTTCTTGTGGTCGCAGCCGGGCCCCAGGGCGAGGAGGACCATAGACTGGAGAGACAGAAGAGAGAGAGAAAGGGTAAAAGAAGGTTCTGGTTGGATGCATGTAGGATCTACCCTCAGACAGATTGACATCCTCAGGCAAAAAGGACCTGTGGATAAAAGAGGGTGTCATTGAACTGTGTGTGTGTGTGTGTGTGTGTGTGTGTGTGTGTGTGTTTGTGTGTGCCTCACTGAGTGTGACATCCAAAATTGGCGCCAGCAGCAGATTTAAACAATAACACCTCGCAGTTTGACCTTACTCACAAAACCAACTGCATGTCTGCAAGATGTGTCCCACTGTCTGTGTATATGTGTGTCTGCACGTGTTGTACATAACTCCACACCTGCCTGTGTTAGGATGTGTGTGCATGCTTTTGTGTGAGGCTGGGGAGGTTGTGAGTGGCAATGATGATGAGCAAACACTACAGGGGAGAATAATCTCTCATTACCCACAATTCCCTGATGCTGCACTATGCCAGTGAGCTCGACTAGATTCGTCCCACGGGCAGAAATGAGTGGAGTCACTCACTCGATTTATTAGGCCATCCCAAACTCCCTGGCCCCTGCCTCCCCCGCTGATATCACCCTGTCTTCCTGCCTCTTCCCACTCTCTCAGCCACCCACTGTCTTCCGTATGTCCTAAACCCTCTCCACTACATACTTTGGAAATGGATCAGAACGTCAGAAGAAATAATTCATTGTGTTACTGTACTAAAAGTAACAAAACGCATCGTTGAAAGTGAAACTGATTAGCTTGTCTTTTATTGTTAAAAGAATAGTTCGACATTTTGGGCAATATGCTTATTCACGTTGGATTAAAAGATCGATACCCTATTAACATATCTGTATTAAATTTGAGGCTACAGCATCAGGACTTAAAACGGGAAAACCGCTAACCTGCGTCTGTCCGCAGGTAACAAAATCCCCCTACCAGCAGCTTGAAATCTCACTAATGAACATGTTCTTGTATAGTTGAGGTATTATGGAGGTTATGTGACTGACTATTTCTTGGGTGGGTGCTGTGACCTCCTTGAAAGTTGTCATCATTGTGAGGTGAGACTTAGCCTGACCAAGTTACTGTGAACAAGAAATTGTCCGGTAAGTAACCCCCATATAACTAAAACTTGTCATTTTTTCACTGGTTTTTGAAGAGATCAAACAAACAAAATATAACAGTTTATGTAAAGCTAAAGTGACTGTATAAGCCTACAGTGGCCAAGAGTCCAAGGTATGTGTATCGATCAGTTTCTGACTTTTTGACCAACCTGTGAACTTCTGCCACTGTCCCTGCTCTCCTCTACCTTTGATTGCTCCATTGATTCATCCTTCTCTTCCTGTCTGTGAAATTGCCCTCTGTTCTCCTTTTCCTTGAACCCCCTGCTACTCTGTGTCCTGCCTGCCTCTTTCTATCTGTCTCTGTCTCTCCATCTGGGTAGCAGTGAAGTATCCATCCATAGGAGAAAGAAGTGCTCTTGAAATCCCGTGTCTCCCATCACACCCCCTGGTCTCCCTGTGGTTTGCATACAAACATATTTCAGCCTACTTACATGTCAGGGCACAGGGAAGAATGCAGTCTTGTCTTATATCCTATTATAGTCCAGGATTTATGCTTGATAAATATGCGGTATGAGATATACAGCTTGAGGATGCCTGAGGGAGCTTTGTTGAAATTCTATTGCAAATGACAAAATAGACAAAAATAATGGAATTTGTGGTATTGCTCACATATGGGGCAGATTACGAGCCCATTGCTATAAAAAATAGACATCATTGTGATAGGATTGTCTGTCTCTGTTGTGATGGATATGAAGTCTTGCTTTCTAGGGTTACTATTGAAATTTGAAATTCATGTTTCTGCATGTGTCTATATTATATCACTTTAAAGCTGGTGGCTGAAAATGTAATACTTGCAGTTACTGCATGGTGGGGGTGGGGGTGGGGGGTTAATTTTTGTTATACTGTGCAAAATATAAGTTGCTGTCCTTTTAAGTACAAATAAATAAACAGAACCACTCACTGCTAGACCCACTACTTGGTTTCATCATTGGGTGTCCCTGAATGGGTCTATCTGTGAAGAGGAGAGAAACACAGTTGTTACAAGAATAACTCTACAGTTATCAGATGAAAGGATTTCTGACGATTTGTTCAATGATACCTTAAAGCTGAAAAGCTTGATGTGCTTTATGGCTGCGACTCCCACTGATTGTGCAGAGATCTCATTTCACACTTGAACGTCTCTCTCTGCTGTGTGTGTGTGTGTGTCCATACACTCTGTAGTTAGTGCCTTAACGTTATGTGTCTGCTTGCCCTGGGGCTAGATCACAGAGAGGAGGAGGTGGAGGAGGAGAACGGGAGAGACAGATAGTTGAAGAAAGTGGAGAAAAGGGGGAGAAAGTGATATCAAAAGACAGTGGAAACCAAAAAGAGAAGACAAGCATTTTCCCACATTTTATTTATTACCTTACATTACATACCTTTCCTTTGTTGCATGTACTAACACAAAACATGTTACACCAGAATTTACTATTTGTAAAAAGGGCAAGTTTTGCCAACTATTAAAAAGAAATTTTATTTAATGATTGATAATTTTTTTTTCTTTTTGTGTTGTCTTTTTATTCCAGTTGGAGAAGTCTCTAAAACAATAACAATAACAAAAACCTTTACTTAAAGGTTAGGGTGAGGGTAACAATAATAGCAATGCTAGAAATAAGGTATATTTATATGGAATCCAATTAAAGTGTCTCTTTACAATAAATTCAGGTTTAAGGCTTCCAACTGTGCAATATTGATCAATTCTACAATGCATATTTTATAAAGCTCTAATATATCCATCACAGGTAGAAAAGGCCCAAATGTGATCCCTAGGTATTGATTTACATGCTCCTACTTTTTTAGCAACAAAGCCAGAGACTGATACAGGCTTTGTACCTGCAGGCCCTCTGGGTGCTCGGGGCTAGATTTATCACCACTGGGGCCCTCTGATGATGAGGCCGTTTAGTAGGGGTCCCTGTAGTCCTCTACTGATTAGCAGCAAACATCTTCCCTAATAACCTTAACAAGAACAACGCCTCAGGACGACATGGTGATGCACACAGGCAAGTGCACGCACACAGACATACCTCCTTGGAGATGGAGAAAAGAGCTAAGGGCTACCCGTCCTCGTCTCCTTCTCCTCAAAGTCACCCTTCTCTCCTCTCCTTCAGCCCTAACTTGGCGTCTCTCACAATTTCTGGGCTAAGACCCCCCCACCTTGAGTCTTCCGTGCTACCTCCCACCGCCACCTCCAACACAGACACACACATGCACCAAATTGAGTTGGTTATGGTTCAAGAGTCCCACCGCCGCACATAAAGTTGCTCTCAGCATCAATATGAAATAAGACAATACGAATATATGAATACACACCGGAGTGCAAGAAACCCCTCGCCCCTTGGGATAAAGAGATGAGGAAGGAAATCGACAAGAACGACATTTATGATGCTGTGAGAAGCTGTGTGGGTTATTATTAGGACAATATGTTTCCTTAAAACAGTTTACATATATGTGGGCTATGAATAATGTATATACTGATAACATGTCCAGATGCATAGACTGCTCACATATACTATTGGCTCTTCTTTCAAACCCATTTGAAAGGAGAGCCAATTACCACATCAGTTGGATTAAATATGCTGTAAATGTGAAAAGTAAAAGTAAAATGATAGGCAACCCACACATGTCAGTAGGACTTTATTTGCTTGCTTGGCCTTATCATTAAGAAATAATAAGAAATGTCTTTGTTGCAAATTAACAGTTTATTATCATTCCTGTGCCTTTTTGCTGCTTTCAAGTACTGCATGGAATATTGCCAATGTGTTTGAACGTATGTATGAATAAACAAAAAGAATATCAGCACTTGTGTCTTAATATCTCAATTCAACCACATAAAATTATAATTCAATTTTATTTATTTATTTTGTTACTGGAGTGGGCACTTTGCAAGGTGCAACTACAGTAGGACTACCATTGTCTGACTTTTCCTCTAGGTAGGTCTCTCTGGGTCAAAATATACACGTTGTCCTTAAGGTGACATTCTTCTGTAGATCAGACATTCATTGGATTACAGTCAAAATGGAGGGGTGACACCACACCACCCTGTTGACATGTTTCATTTAGTTTTTACGACAATTGAGATAGACTTTTTCTGATTTTGATGCGGCATTTTACAAGGTACACTTGAAGGCAGCATGAGAGTCCCGCCGTGACGTCACCCGGAGTGGTTGAGTCAGTCAGCTGAGGGAGGAACTCCGGCAACAGAAAGTCAACCAGGAAACCGGAGCTGCTAAACTGACCCACCGCCCTGGTGTGACGGTATTGACGATAGGAATCACACATTATATGAGTACAGGATTTTGTAATTAGTATTTAAGTTAATACAAAGTAGCGACATGGCTTCCCTTTTCAAGAAGAAGACTGTCGATGGTAAGTGCTCTGGGTAACAAAGCTAGCTAACTTGTTTTTAGCCCCGGTGTACAGACTGCTGTGTTGTTCCCATCTTAAATAAGCTAATTTGACGCTGACTTGTTTAACCTGTTCTGGGTCTAGTTAAGTCACAAGTCACATTACTGGCTGAAGTCTGAAACCAGCGATGAAGCGCTGCCAAACTTAATGTAGCGTAGATGAACGTGCTATTTCTGTAACATATAACGTTGTGGCTGGATTACAGTGTTACTCTGAACAACATTATGTGGTGTTACTTGCTACAAGGTTACTGATGAAACTCTAATCTTTAGCTATTTGTTAAGGTTAGGTCCATATAGAAAGAAGGTGTCTGAACTGCTGCACTAGAGCAAAGGTTAAGTTATTGTTTTCTATCGACTAAGTTAAATAAAAAGGGGAACATAAACCGCAGTTACTCCCAGATGTATGTGAAAACGTTGTCATTTCAAATAGTGATTAGAAAATATAATGTTTGTTTTAACCTTTATATTCTTTCATTGTTTTTATTATTTATTCAGATTGATCCAAGGGCTGCTTTACCTCAGCTCCACCTCTCACGTCATTTATTTTTAATCAGGAGTACATTTATTAAGCTACATTACTGTCCATTTATGTTTGGCACATAAAGTAACTGCCTTGCTGTGCGCTGGTAAAATATATACACCCAGACAGTATCCCAGACAGTGTTAGTAATTTCTGTAATGTAAAGAAAAGGCTGTTGAAATATGAGATCATGCCATCCTGTCTTTGTAGTTGGATGTGGTCATTATAATCTGTAATATAAAAGGATGTCAAAAGTCCAAAATGCCTTTCAATCTAAGTATTTCTCCAGGCGAGCTAATCAGCCTCACAAGGTCAAAATGGGAAACCAGCCTCTCCTTTATCAAATTTAATGAATCAATTATGCTATATTCAAAAACTGATTATATTGACTTCTAGGGCTGGATTTACAGAGGGAGGGCTCCACCTCTTCTGAACCCCAAACATATTTGTGTGGAGAATTCCATGATAAAACATAATGGTATATTACCTGCAGTTTAAAACAGTTTGGCTAAGGCAAATCTTTTCACAGCACCGCCTACCTTCTCCTCCCATCATTGTCATTCCAGTTTCACCCATACCGATCGTCTGCGTGCTGTACTTACTGTGCTGCATTACCTCCACTCCATGCCAAGCCATATTCAGCTCTCCTCAGCTGTGATATTTCGCCGTCTCCATCTCGTGATCCTAATTTCTCTCATCCTCCGCTCTCTGGGCACAGTGTTTCTCGTTGTTGCCCTGGGTAGGGTGGTCGAAGTGGTTTCTGGTTATTTGGCGAATGGAGAAGGGTGGGGGGGTTAGATCACACACATTTGTAGGACGATATCCCTCCCACTTTGAGACGTTGGCGGCACGTCACCTTATACGTATACATGCGTTGTTCCCACAAGTGGTCCAACGCACGTACATGTCTTGACCAAGTTCATGATTGCTGAACGTTTCAGAAAGAATAAGCATTTTTTGGCAGTGGTTTGCTTTTGCCCCAAAATTATATTTCCTATTAAATGGTATTGCAACTTATGAATATAGAGCTGAATCAGTTGTTTAGAAATGGATTCAGTTCTTAATGATTTCAACATAAATGATGAAAATAAACTTATAAGTTGTTGTTTTATTCTGTACTCATCTATTGCCATTGGTCCATCCCTCCTCTGTTGCTTTTTCTGAGGTTTTTTCCTTTACTTTTTATTGTTAATTATTATTTTTTTATTTTTATTAGTGATTTTGGGCTACATGTTAAGTAAAACTGACTTTACTTGATACATTTCTTATTTAATCTATGTATCTACTTATTCTGGACATTTATGTAATTCTGAAGATTGAGTATAGATTTATCTAAAACTAGTGTATTATGTAGACTGCAATATCCTAAAGCGCCTCCAAATTCAGACTGAATCTGTTTTAGATTATAAAGCAGATGTAAATAAAATAAATCAGATATTTTAGTGCCAAATCTACAATAGAGTGTTAATATTTGCTTTCTTTCTCTTGAAGGTTGTGTGTGTTTGGTTGTACCTCACTCAGAAGTCATGTATGAATGTGTGACTTCAGGGTCATACATTATAATCTCACATGATGCCACTTTGTGTGGGTGGTTGAGAGCTGACTCAATATTGGTGTGAGCTGCCCAGGCACTTCACAGCTGGCGGTGTGTCAGTATGCGTTCTCAGTGTGCACACTCAAACCTGCCCACTCTTAAGCCACTGAATAGATGTTTTAGATTTCTTCCAAAGCCGTGCAGCTGACATGGACCCTGCCCCTTTCTAACTGCATCAAGAAACGCAGTGAAAACTCGATCATCTTTACTGGTTTTATGGTTCTTTTTTTACCAATTCACCTATAATGTCCTGAGAACAAAAAACGTAGAGGGCGGTGCACAATTTAAACACAGAAGAAGAAAAATATTCTTGCTGCCGGTCTTTATTTGGACTTTATGTTCAGCTGTCATCTTCTGATTATGTAGACTATGCAAGTCATGAGGGATGCCAGATTTCCAGACTGGAGTTATCTTACCACTACTTTTCATGGCACATAGCTTTAGTACTGTGTTTTAACTTGACTTTCCTTATTTGATAAACTCAAAAAGTAAACTCATGTAATTACAGAAAGTCAGAGAGAGTGTGTTCACATTTTGGTAACTTGGAAAGGCACATGGGTTTTATAATTGTCTCTGTGCTTTACCTTTTTCGAAGTATGAACTTACCTTTCTTCCTTTCTGTCTCGTGCCCAAGATATAATCAAGGAGCAGTCTAAGGAGCTCCGTGGCACTCAGAGACAGATCACCAGGGACAGAGCAGCGCTGGAGAAACAAGAGAAACAAATGGTGGGACCACACACACACACACACACACACAAAGAGTCTGGGGAACAAAAGTATCCCTACGCAAAGCATTTTCCTTAGATTTCTACATATTGCATCAATGCTTTATTAAGACCCCCCCCCCCCCCCCGCTTTTTGAACACACATGCACTTCCTACAATCTGGGATTAAGCCTGATTGGCTAGGGTCTAAATGAATAGACAATAATGATGTGGTGTGGTGGCTTTGCTTCAGGCAAGTGAGACTATTCTCTCACTCTCTCACACACACAAACACACACTCACAGAGTTGCATGATAAGGCTATATTCACAGACGCAATAACATTTCCCCTCTCTGAAAGATGAAAGAAGACGGCTGTGTCCTCTTCCCTCTGTTGTATTAAGTAAATATCATATAGGACATAATTACCTCCCTGGGGAACCAGAGTTTTGTTCCTCATTAATGCTTTTCGCTAATTAGTCTAATTCTGAATAAAATATACTTTAGCTAAGAAATGGAAATGATGACCCATAGCAGATTAGTACAATAATGTCTGCTGCCCCCTGCCAACACCACCCTGAATGCTTCAAATATGAGCATACACACAGCACACACACAAATACGGCAAAAAAAATGACACAAGATTAAGCCCCCCCCCCCCCCAAAAAAAAAACCCTCTAAAGTACATTTTAAGCCTAGTTGTGCATTTTCCATGTAGTTTTTTTTTAGGACTTAATACATTAGAAAGAGAATTGAAACAGACATGTCAAGAAAGTCTACTTTGAAAAGTAATGTATTGTTAAATGTGAATGTAAGGCCTTAAAAAGTGTCTGCATTTGAAGTTCTTTATACATAAAGATTCCCTACCAGGCAAAGCCTAACAGCCTCACATGTGTGTGCTGCATTCCTTCATGTCTAGGAGAGCACTGTCTATCCATCACTCCCCTTCACCCCCTTTTCCGACAGGGCAGTAAATAAGACATTATGAGCTTCACATCAGCAGCAGTCCCACTGCTCTCAACTGTGTCTTTTCCCCATTGAAGCAGTCATAGTTTTTCATATGACAGTGCAGTTGACAGTATTATTGTCACTGTGTGTGTGTTTTTTCCTCACACAGCTCTGCATTTTTTTTGTTCTCCATGGCATTCATTTGAATTGTTTTTCTACTCACAAGCAGGCAAAGACAGACTGAAGTGTGTGTGTGTGTGTGTAAGAAAGAAACAAACCCGAGACACTGAGCTGAGTGGGGAATGTCTGTTTCTTCATCAACGACTAATAATTGATTGTTGTTTCCTGAAGATGCTTTTAGCTCTGCTGCCTACTGTGGCTGTTGTACGTAAAAGAGCTGAGAGGCCTGGCTAGCTCAACGTAACCTGGAGCTCCACTCTCCTCTCTTGGGATGCTCACACAAGCTCATGCCTACGCTAAGGATCCCTGTGGGCATCAGTTTAATTTCTGATGTTTACCAAAGCTGAGAGCATGAATCTGCTTGCCAGTGTCTAAGGCCTGTTCCAGATGACTTTATTTACCGTGTCTATATTTGCAAACACACTGGTCTCTCGGGAGCATTTGGGATACGTTTCTGTTTGTTTATCAATACATATACACATATGTGTATACATGCACGAGTACTTGTCTGTGGGTGTGTATTTGTGTATTATGTGTTATATGGCACAGTCAGAGGAAATTGTGATAGTACTTTTCAGGTCACAAGATCACTAGCAGCACAGGTAATATATTTTCTTAATGATTACACAACCTACTCTACAAAGACCCTCCAGAGTCCTGGAATGTCACCTAAGATGACGAAACCGACTGATGGACCCTTGAAAAAGTGAAATTGATGTGGTTTTCCCAATCAGTAGCCTCCAGGGCACAGAAACTGGTCTTCTAGGTCAACAAGGCTGCTGATTATTCCATCCTGATTTTCCAAGATCTAAATGCGGCTTTTGACATGGTTAAGCATTTCGTATTGGTTAAACAGATGAATCATTGGTGGCAATTATATCACAAAACATTACTTTGAAAAAAAATGTATCCGTCATGTAAGGTAGCTGCTCCACTACAGCTAATCTGCAATATGTGTGACACTAAACTTTTTCTTCTTCTTCATTTACATGCTTATATGCAGGACTATTATCTCTAAACATAAAGCTTATTTTTGCACATGACTTACTTACCCATGAAACCAGGAGACACTAAACATTCAGTACCTTTTAACTGATTTGTTCCAGGCATCTACAATGTAGTTAAATTAGAATTTGGACCTTTTAGTGGCTGCTTCATCTGCTTATTTTTATGTCACCCAATACCATTCTGTAATATTTACGCTTACGTTTTACATGTTACTCATTTAGCTGACGTTTTTATCCAAAACGACTTACAATTGCTATATATGTCAGAGGTCGCACGCCTCTGGAGCAACCAGGGGTTAGGTGTCTTGCTCAGGGACACAATGGATATATCTAATATGTAACATGGACTCCATTCTTATGAATGTTCATTCATACTTTGTGCATACTCTCACTAATTTGTTAAGTTTGCATGCTGACATTGCACATACTAAAATTCAAACACAGCTGAAGAATGTTGTTAATGTCAATCAAGTGTTCTTATGTCCCAGATTCTCCTCTTCCCTTCCAGGAGGCCGAAATCAAGAAAATGGCGAGGAGTGGTAACAAGGAGGCCTGCAAGATTCTCGCCAAACAGCTGGTCCAGCTGAGGAAGCAGAAGAACCGCACATACGCCGTCAGTTCCAAAGTCACCTCCATGTCTACGCAGACAAAGGTCATGAACTCCCAAATGAAGATGGCCGGCGCCATGTCCACCACAGCCAAGGTAAGAACCTGGAACCTGTCATTCAGTTCAACTGGTCTAAGGCCTGGTTTTAAAATGTATTTAAGTGTTTAGTGCATGCCTTAAGACAAGCCAATTGTGAAAAGCAACACATTGTATAACAACCAACACAGGCTGCTGAGTTTGTTATCTCTTGGTTTATTGTTTACACAGCTTTATATTCATCTTTTTTGCTAAAGAAAACTGTACCTACCCAACATATACAGTGTCCTTACTAACAAACAAGAGGATGCGCTTATCTAACAATAAGTTAAGAACTCATTTGTTGCATTATTTTGCTCACACTTCGATTAAACATTTGATTTCAAGTATATTCAACTCACTGTTAGAAAAGTTCGGTGTGTTTCTGTTTTGCATATGAACTAGTTTCGGGGGTTTACTCATATCAATGTTTTAGTGTTGTAATTAAAGTATTAATGTGGGATCTGTTCGTGTTTAAAGCCAAGTCTCATGGCGTTATTGTAAATGAAGTGTGAGAGGTAATAATTGGCCAGGAGCAATGCACTGTACAGAGTGAGAGACTTGGCAAACATAGACAGGTCAAATATAATTAGGCTTCAGATTAATGGAGTGTGATGAGGTGTGTGTGTGTGTGTGTCTGTCTGAGAGGGAGAGAGAGAGAGAGTGGGGTAATCGTTTTTATGTACATTAGGGCTAGTTTGCTTATACACACAGATGTTCCTAGATTTTCCAGTTTAATCAATGAATAGTGCAGCACTTTCCACCCCATAATATGGGGAGCAAAGGGTAAGCATGGTTTCTTGGGAGACAAACTGATTTGTGCAGAAATAATCTGGAATTTGCTCCTTGGGAAACTGCCTTGTCTGTGACATGAAAGGTAATTTACCTGGAGTATGAAAAGATTATGATCGACACTTTCTCAATTTTCTGATATTTTATAGACGCAGCTAGAGAAAATATTTGTCAGATTAATCGAAAATGAAGATTAACGTTAGTTGCAGCCCTAAATGAATGGTCATGAATGTGTTGGTCTTGAATGGTCTTATTCACATGGTCATGATGACCATGTGAATAAGATAATTTAGTTTTTTGCACATATTTTACCACCCTCCTATGATGAAAAAGAAGGCTGTGTAAGAACTAACACAGGACATTTCAAAAAGGTCTGGCATGAAAGTCTTGTTAATTTGCTACATCCCTTTTGCAGCTCTTGCAATGTGTTGCTTCTCAGTACCAGCTTAACTTGTAAATAACTAACTGTCTTAATGTGTACAGACAATGCAAGCGGTCAATAAAAAGATGGATCCAGAGAAAACCCTGAAGACCATGCAGGACTTCCAGAAGGAGAACATGAAGATGGGCATGACCGAGGACATGAGTAAGGACACAACACACAAATGTCTCCGGTATTTATAGGTTTGCCATAACCAGATTGTCAGGATTTATGTGAATGGTGTAAGGAGTGACGTGTGTGTTGACGTGTGTGTTTTGCTGAGGGCAAGAGAAAAATGAAAGTTTGATTATGGCATGTAAATAGACAGGTTTTCTTTTTGTAATTTAAAGTGTAAATACCAACACACAAGCCTTCACACAGCTTAGCTGTCTCACTCTAAATTCTAAACTATGATTGAAAATCAGTCTTTGACTTGTACTTAATTGACCTGTCTGTCTTCATCTCCTCCTTCCCTGTCTCACTATCTGTCCAGTCAACGACACTTTGGATGACATCTTTGATGAGTCTGGGGATGAAGAAGAATCTCAGGACATTGTCAACCAGGTTCTGGATGAGATCGGCATTGAGATCTCAGGAAAGGTAAGCAATTCAAAATGAGAGAGAGTGAAACTACCACTGGCCTTACCTTAACTTTATACTACATATTGTTAGAAAACACTTTTATGCCCATTGGCAATACCAGTTTCAGAACAATCTACTATTTTTTTTATCACATATTATACACATGTAATGAGTCTAATGGTGTGCACATCCCTTAGCAACATGAACTGAACAATAAGTGTTCCACATGGCTTTTACTCCACTGTTAAAATGTGTTCCAGCTGCCACATGGTGGGGCTAGCCCTCAGCTCTTCTAGCTCCCATTTACTGTAGTGTGTGGAACTGCTGAGATGCCCATCTGCTGGGTGTGTGTCTCCCCCTGGGGGGCTTCATGAGTTATTACCTCTCATAACACAATGTACAAAACCACCAATTGTCCCATAAACAAGCCCACAGCTGGAGAGAACAAATAGGCAAGCTTCATAAAAAACCTGCAAAACTGTGTTTGTATTTTGGATGAGGGGGAGGGGTATTTATTTCCTGCTCCATCACAGTAAAAGACCGAGCAGATAATTCTCTCAATGTCCTTGTATCATGCATTTTCTTGGAAAAGCAAATAAATAAAAGCTTCAGCCCTAAAGCTGAAAGGAACTTACAAGACTCATAAACTATGGTAGTTTGGGGGAAATTACCGTAAGTAAATAAGCAACCATATGTGTTGTCATATTCAGTGGAATTATCGTTAAATATATGTAATGGTTTTAAGTATTTATTAGTAGTTTGAATTGAGATCCACTGAATTTAATTGTGGCATTTGGTGCTGAGTGCCAGATTGTTGCAACACTTGTATAATACCAGTTAAAAAGCCTTAAAGGGATATTTCTCCCTGCTGGAAAGAGGGTGTATTCATAATACTGGGCTGTCCATGCAGTAGAAAGATGCAAAATGTTTTTAAATTGGCTGTACATTACAGAGAAAAAAAAACCCTTTTGCACTTCCCCACTCCTACAAAAATCCACTCAGAGCTACTAATGTTAAGCTAATACACGGGAAAATTAACCATTGTTAATTTGCATATACTACCCACTTTGTAATGATACATAGCTGGTTTAAAATCGGCAAAGTTTCACTTTAAAAATGTTACAGCACTGAAAATAGTTGACTTGTTAACCAGACCAAACCAGAAAGTCATACTTTCAGAGGAGAGATTAAACAATGTTACAAGGTGATTTCTTACAACTTAAGCCTGTGTTTTTTTTTTTTTTTCTTACAAATGAAGGATGATTAATGCTGTAAAAAATAATGCTTGTGTAATTGACACCCACTTGCATTAAAGCTGAGATGGTCTGCAGTAATTTTTTAATGAGACATCACAAAGTACGTTGTCACAGCCTGGCTCAGGGGAGAGGACAAGACATAGCTTTTTAAGTAAACAATGGCAATGTGAATCAGTAACATCAGTAGTGTTCTGCATGTTTATACAGTGAAGTGTAATGAACAAAGAAAATAAACACAAGGAAAAACCAAACAACAAACACCATGCCCAGGGAGGGAAAGAGACAAACTAAATGAATCCACCAACTTATATACCTGAGGAGCAGCAGGCAAAGGTAATAATCAGTGATGCCCTTCCTGCTTCTCTTCTAAACGGGTAACCCAATTTCAAAGTCAAGACGGCTGTCCCTATATGCAGAATGAATTGTTTTATGGAGTTAATAGTTTTCCAATATAATTGACAATAACATTTCTCAAATCTGAGCAAATGTTTTACATTTTGAGCTTTGGAGCTGCAGTAGGCCGCTTTACATGACAGCCAATCTCACAACAAAGACCAAGCTTTGTGATTGTGAGTGAGTTTGAATTGAGCGTGTGTGCTAATGGGATTTTTCTGCCCATGTGCGTTTCCAGATGGTGAAAGCTCCAGCTGCAGGAAAGAGTCTCCCCAGCGCCGCTTCCTCCAAACAAGCCACCATCTCTGACGACGAGATTGAGAGGCAGCTCCGAGCCCTGGGAGTGGACTAATTGTCTCCTTCGTATTAATGTTCACATTATAAACCTGTGCAACATTAGTACTTATTAATACGGACTCTGTCAGACACATTGGTTTTTTGTCATCGTTCAAGTGCTACAGGTGTAACAAAGGGTGCACACACACACACACACACACACACACACACACACACACATTAAGACATTAAGACATTTGAAGACATGCAGGCAGACAGATGTATATTAACACATATTCATGCATTCTTCAGCAGGTTGCCTTACAGATCATTAGGGCAGAACATGTGATCTATTTATGCGAAAATAATATTTATTATGACACGGGAGTGGCCACAGCCACATTAGTGAACTAATAATGGATGCTTCACCTAAAGAGATCTGAACCACCTACACTGTTGTTTACCACCCATCTCTATCTTTATAAGGGCTACAGTATATGTGACCTTGGCTTTTCCCATCTGATGTTTTGGCCAAACTTGAGTTAGTTATATAATCTATCAGCGTTTAAGTGACTGAAGATGGGTATGAGTAGAACATGGTAATTAAAAAGAGCTTAGTGGTCGACAGTAACCAGATGGAACTTGTATTTTCCACTTCCCCATGTTTACCTGCTATCATTGTTGCCACCGGTTCATTTAAAGCCCATCTGATTTATGTCCTCTAAGTCAAACTACCATCCACTCTGTGTACATGTATTTCATTGTTATGTGGGTAAAATATCCTGGGGTGTCAAGAGACGGGACACTGTTACTTAGCCATGCAAGTGAAAGGGAGAACAGGCATCGTCACACAGCTGGTCAACTAGCTAATTAATGATCGTGTTTTTAAAGGTACGCTACCATAGATACTGGAGATTATGTACTCAGATAAACATATGCATGTGAAATGTGTAACACTGATGCCTTTGGGCTAGGGCTAAGGCCTTCATTTTACTGAAATGCATGAGGTGGTGAGATGGGTTGATTTGAGGGCAAGCATTTAATTAGCACCACTGAAGTTGTGATGCTGTACAGGTCATGTTATGAAGCTTAATCAAACAAATATTAGAACTAATGAAAGACTGGCGTATAGTTAGCATAGAGTTTTGAATCGATTGTTTGATACTACTGGGTTATCAAGTGATGGGTATTTTTGTTTTGACTTCATTAGTTGATGTTTGCTATCTGATTGTGTATCTTTCTGTATGTTTTTTTTCCTATACTGGACATTGGATTTACGGTGGTCCTGCAGTCCCTCTTCTCTTTCAGCTGCTGTGCAGTTACTGTCATTAGTTATTTAAAGCTGCCTCACTCATAAACATACACGCACACTACAGCAACAAAATGATGGAAGTGTTTGCTATAATGACACTGTGATCAAAGAGATTTTTCCTCTTCTTCAGAGCTGAGGCATCATCCTCTGTACAATGATTTGTTAATGCCAGCCAGCTTCAGGAGAGTGACAGAGACATAATATTTCTTTCTGTCTTTCTCCGTCTGTTCCCATATTGATTCCCATTGCCAAAACAAATTGAAAATGTTTTCAGTCTTGCATGAAACATAATTCATTGTTTTTATTTTTAGTTTTTTTTGTAAATCATTCTTTCCTCTACCTTTCCTACAGTCTTTTGTGATTGTGAGTGGAAACAATGTTCTAACAGATTTTGACAATGTTTGAGTGCAGTTTCATGGTTAGGAAATTTCCACACTTTCTAAAAGGTGTATGCATCCTCCTATTTGATTCTTTAGTCATTATAAAGTGACTCTGTAAAGGGTTTAAGGCTTTTATAAGTAATAAAGTTTCTTCAGGTACAGTTTGGTGAGGATCTGTTTTTCCCTTTATTGGACCATACCAGCGTTTTTGCATGCTAACTAGAACTTATGTATACTATACATTTCTACGGACCGTTTTCCAATTCGTGCTGTTTGATTCTAAATATTCATATGAAATTAAACTCTCATTCATGTACATTTGAATGACAGACTCTTCACAACAAGCATAAAATCAGCATTTATTTTTTGTTGAAGTGATATCGGAGTAAAGCAGTGCAGACTTTTAAAATCGCAATGAAACTGCATAACCAAGAGCCTGCTAATAGATGTTTATATCATACAGAACTAGAAGTAGAAATCACCATGTGATTTGTAGTAAATAGGAGAAAAATGTGCAAAATCACCAGTATACAAACTGACTCAGATCTGAGCATTGCGAGGTACAAGCTTGTTTATTCTGCATTTACTTATGCAAACTTGTTTAGTAATGCATCTGGTATATGCATTCAGAGGGAAAACTGATTACTCATTAGCATATTGTTAAAATTAAACAAAGTGAAGAACAGTACCAAGAGTCATTTTAAATTTTACAGGTGTCTTGAAGAGCAGCCGTATTTAGGCTTTAGGCAACTGTGAGCTCAGTACTAAGAGGCTTCTTATTATCTGTCCTATTCAGCATACCCTGCCTATAACTTTTCACTGTACAGCCTCAAAAAATGTGTTGGCAGCCTGATGACCCCGCTGCAACTATAGTGGGGAGAACAAGTATTTGATACACTGCTGATTTTGCAGGTTTTCCTACTTACAAAGCATGTAGAGGTCAGTAATTTTTATCACAGGTACACTTCAACTGAGAGAGACGGAATCTAAAACAAAAATCCAGAAAATCACATTGTATGATTTTTAAATAGTTAATTTACATTGTATTGCATGACATAAGTATTTGATACATCAGAAAAGCAGAACTTAATATTTGGTACAGAAACCTTTGTTTGCAATTACAGAGATCATGCGTTCCCTGTAGTTCTTGACCAGGTTTGCACACACTGCAGCAGTGATTTTGGTCCACTCCTCCATACAGACCTTCTCCAGATCCTTCAGGTTTTAGGGCTGTCGCTGGGCAATACGGACTTTCAGCTCCCTCCAAAGATTTTCTATTGGGTTCAGGTCTGGAGACTGGCTAGGCCACTCCAGGACCTTGAGATGCTTCTTACTGAGCCACAGAACCGGAATTCTTACTGGTTGGTAGGTGATTAAATACTTATGTCATGTAATAAAATGCAAATTAATTATTTAAAAGTCATACAATGTGATGTCACTCCAGTTAGACAGCTGTACATGAATCACAGTGGGAACTGCTTGTTTCTGAGTTAAAATTTTTATTTATTAATCTGCAGCGACAGAGCCATGAACTGTAGTTTGTGCTGTACACGTGACCAGGCTCTCTCCTAATGTATGTATTCATAGGACAATGTATATTGTTAAAATGAGCGATGGTACATGTAGCTCATCATGGAATCAAGCTCTCTTTTATTGTCAGAGAATAATTAAACTGATTTACTTTCCAGTATCAGGTAACGGAATTTCTCAATATAATCACAAATTTTTGTACAAACCTGCTATGTCTCTTTGGCATATTTACTGTATATTTTCAATCAAGTTGAATAAAGGCACTTCATATCTGTCTTTTTACAATACATTCTTACACAGCCTTTCTTAGCCCTATGTTAATGTGACACACTAAAATGTCTTCCAGGCACCAATTAATGGTTCCTGATGTATGTCAAGAATAAAGGCCTAGATTTTGAATGAGAGGGAAGTTGGCTTGCTTCTTCACTTTAGATGTTTCACATGAATCATGCTAACCAGGTCAGAGTCTTGTGACTGGCTGATGTTCCTCTTCGTGTGACACTTTGTCAAGGCAGCAACAACAAAAGCATAACATCCAAAAAACATGAAAAATGAATTCTGTCTCACACAACAAGGAAACAGCAGACCTCAGATCCATTTGCTTAAAAAAATGTCAAAAAAAAGTTTCACATATCCGATATCCCTGACTTCAATCCATAAATCAAAGAGTGCACTCAGAAAAGTAGATCAACATAATATATTAGAGCTCAAATAAATAGGTTGCTGTGAAACATTAAATATATTACCTTTTTTAAAACAATGGCTTAAATAAAAAACATTTTTCACATGACAAGTAATTAATCACAGAGGTATCAACTCTAATCACAAATGCAATAGCAAATACAATTACAAAACAAAGGACAAAGTGAAGGACGGTATTGCTGATGTCTGGTTTTAGAAAGGCACAGGGCTGATCTATATGAGTACTCATCTGCACACTTGGTGCTGATGGATTACATTATATTTGGTCTGTGTAATTAATATACCATCAGCAAACAAGGCACAGTCAAGATTCAGTACATTAAAATGTCATGGCTGGTAGATGCCACTTCAAACCAGCGCATCATAATAATGAAAACCGTTTCGACTTCCAAAAAAGAAAAGTGACTGGCTGATTAAAATACTGTACATTTCCATTCAAGTAAATTAGAAAAAAACAACAACATTAAAATGGCATTAAGAAAACTGGTGCACATTGCCATTAAACAAACATTTGCTGACAATGACTCAGTGACTCACTGGATATAAATTCTCATCTAAATGTTAACTGGATGAAATTGTTTTAAGCACATCAGAGGCTGCCTAATGCAGGGTGATTATAGACCCCATTTCCTGTTGAATTAAATTCTCCCACTTCATGGTGGAATGATTTACTGTCAGACATTTGATTTGAAAATAATTTTCATTTAAACTTTTCACTAGCTGCGGTCACAAATGAGCCTCCGTCGGACTAGAGGTGAACTGATGCTCTCTGGCTAAACCTTAAGTTATGTCATTGGCCTTTGTGTTTTACTCATCTGTGCAATGCAGTTTGGACTGATTTTGGTCAAACAGGCGCTGAGGTTGAGGCTGGTTTTGACCCGTTTCTCTCTTTGGCGTCTGTTGCAGAACCAGACCCTGACCACCTCCTTTTCCAGATGGAGGCCTTTGGCTATCCGGGCTATTTCCTGTGAGGATGGCTTACTTTTTTCCACAAAGCTGCGCTCCAGAGCCTCCTTAGCTCCCAGGCTGCAGTGGGAAACAGGGGGAAGAGAAGAGAGGGTGAACTCTATGAAACTGAACATCACTGTATGGCACACAATGAATCTTTTCTCATCAGAATTGATACCTGATAGTTGTTCTCCTTTTCCTCTTCCGCTCATTCATTCCTATTTTATCATTGTACAAGGCTGCAGGAAAGGAAAAGACAATGTTGTTATTGTAGTATGCTTGTGGTTTTCAGTAATTAGAAGAAGTAGAGTTTTAATTACCACATAGCCACAGTCAGCTGAATAATGATTTGAGACACAGACTGACCGAGTGGATGCCAACTTACTTTAAGCTACTGGACCTTTGACTGAGTAACTTTCCTACTGACTGCCAGACCAACTGCCCAAGTATCATTAGAATGACTTATTATCTGAACTGCCTTTGAAATGAATACGTCTCTCACACAAAATCTACTACCCCGACTGTTAACATATTTTTACACAAATTGTCCAAGGGATCACAAGATAAATCTGCGGGTCAGAAGGTGAGCAACAGAACAGGAAAGTAAAAGAACACATTTGTGCTACAAAAAATACATTTTTATCAGAGTTTTCCTTAAATATTTTCTTTTTCTTTTGAGATCTTAGATAGTTTTTAATCTTCCTCCAAAGGATATTCAAATGAAAGAATCTGAGAAGAGAAAATCACTCTGCGGTTTGCATCATGTGATCAGAGGTCATGGGTAGATATTGATACATTTTTTAAGAGGTCATAAGGCAAAAAGGTTAGGAACACCTCTCCTAGATGATGTACATGCCAGTGTTAAATCTCTTAATTAAGTAAGGAAAGCATGTCTATAGTACAGTAATGTTTAGTAGATCCTATCACACTAAATCAAATGTGCTTTTACTCCATCCAAATGAGATATCCACATAATAATTACCTTTGAATAAATGCTCTAATAATGCTGGTTTGTGGAGTGGAGTAAATGTATGGGACTCACCTCCTGCCAGCTCAGCTTCGTCGAGCCATTTAGCCAGAATGGCCTTGAGTTTGCAGGCGTTTTTGAAGCTCAGCTGCAGATTTTCAAAGCGGCAAATGGTGGTCTGGCTGAACTCTGAGCCATGAACTGCAGCAAGAGCCTCGCCTACATTAGTCTGCGTGTAGCCTCGAGGTCAAAATGAAACAAAAATAATAGAATTCTCAGAAGCAGAAAAGCAGCAAGGCGAGTGCAAACATTTGTGGTAAGATATCTGACTGGTGCAGCTGGATAGTGATTTGGGGTCTTTTTCAGCTATCATCATCATCATCATCATCATTTTAGTAATAATACTCACCAAGTTTGATCCTCCGTATTTTGAAGTCATTGGCAAACATCTCCAGCTCTCGTATCTGAGGGGAGTCCATGGCAGGGGCATCTTCTGGGTCCCGCATGCTTTTTCTTTGGGCGTCAGTTTTCATCTCTAAAACACCGGGGCAACCAGGGACCTCATCAGTCGAGAGGAAGGCAGAGGGCAGTGAGGAGAAACCATGGCTTAATGCACAGGAACCACTGCTTAGACCATGATCCGGAAACTTGTACAGGCAAGGAGTAAGAGACCCTAGAAGTTGGGGTGGGGGTGTGGGGGTGCAGAAAGAGAGATATGGGTTGGAAAGGGAAATGTGTCGGCAGAAGTCACAAGGGAGACCCTCAGACGTTTAGAAGGAGACTGAAAGCAACATGGCCACTATTCCCCCATGTATCCTGAGAGCCTTTATTTCTTCAGCAAAAGTTTTGATATTCCTCTGAACTACTAAGAATAGTAGTTTTGTTTTTTGTTTGTTCACCATTTTGCTGTGATAGCCAATATGTAGTATATCTGAAACAAATCAAACAGTTTCCATCCTCTCCTGAAACAAAAGGGTAGGCCTAATAAGATATTTTGATCCAGTTTTTATTTTGTGAGTGTGTAAGCGAGGAAACCATTTGCTAAACCTCATGTAGTTTAGATGAATAGGCCTGCCTTACCATTATAAATTCCCAATATTATTAATTAATTAATTATACTCTGCAGTTTACTCAAGCCCATTCACATTTTTTGCCAGAATGCTTTCTCCTTGGCTTTAATGTTGCCATGCAAAGCTGAGTTCACTTCTTTGTTTTTAAAAGGCCTCTGTTTAGTAGAAATAAAAATTGCACAACCATTTTAAACAGGTTTGTCATACTTGCATAACACACCTCAGACTACAGTGGAGCTGGTGGCTGTTGCTGCAAATCAATATTTTATTATATTATTAATGACAGATTACTGCCAGAGTACCAGATGGGTGGATGACCAATTGTGATTTGGAATAGGACACTTTGCATCAACACTCTTTATATCTACAGTGGGGGAGGCGAGGGGTGGGGGGCCACTGCATTGCTCAAATTTTAATACCTAATTTGTGATTAAAGTCTTACAGCAGCCAAATGTTGTCTTCCATCCACTCTGAACTATCTTCTGAAGATTGCTTGCTTTTGATAGCATCAACATTGCTGAAACTGGATCTAAGATGAGCAATGTAACACTCCCCTCTTGTGTTAGTAGGGTTGTAGTGCAGTGCAAACTATATTGTACGACAGCAATACCTGAATTTATAGATCCAGTGATGTGAGATATATTGCATGTCAGTCTCGCTCCCTCTCAGTTTCATTTTCAGTTCAGTTCAGTGTGATGTTTCATTTAAATAATGTTGCCAAAGCAGTTTGCAACAAAAAAGTTTACATTTAAAGTTACAAATTAAAAAACAAAAATAACAAATCTATTCTTAACTACTAAAGTTATAAGTTCACAGATGATTTTGCTTTCACATAGTCTTTATCAGAGATACTATTACAGGAGGTTGCAATGTAATGGCTATACACTACCAGTACACCTAGCTAAAACTAATACAGTTAGACCAATACATTGTATTGTGCTATACCATTTCTAATACTTTGTATACCCCATTTATATTAATGACAGTGAACTAAATATTAGAAACTTCCCAGACTAACTAAAGGGGAATGACTGCATAGAAGCTCAACTAATCAACATTCAGATAGGTTTCATCTTTTAACAGGACTGTTCCTTAACCACTCATTGGCTTTGCTCAATGATGTTTACATCTGTCTACCCAGCCAATCAGGACGAGCCAATCCTACAGCTCCTTATTCAAATTGCGCATGAGAGCCCATAGCATCAGTAGTGCTTGAGCCATTTTGGACTCTCCCTGGAGGAATACAGTGGCAGGAATACTAAATGCAGTAACAGCCCTCACAACCCCCATGTACAAAATGATTGGGTTTCCAAAAGTGGAGTGTAGAAAAGGGTGCTGTCAGTGACCCGCCGAATTGTTCATTCGTAGCCATACACCAGCTAGAGAGCAATGTGGCAGATTCTACACCAAAACTGTATGCATCAGTGATTTTCTCTTTTACTGAAGGTGTCAGGGAGAGAGGTTGGATTCACACTCTTAAAATATCTTCTTATGTCTAAGAAGTAATATATGGGTAGCGTGTATGTCTGCCTTCTGGCAATAGCCTATAGTTTCAAAGCCCTTTACATAGAGCTTAGTTGGTAGATGTCTCTTAAATTGCTGTCAGTTTTGATACTACTATACTACTCTAACATCAACTGAGAGTGAGAAAAGAGAGTGAGCACCCTATGAAACACATCCCTGTACCTTGTAGTTTACTACTGGTGAGGGGAGATTTGGTGCAAAATGCTTTACCCCTAGGACCATCTTTTAGGGCCTGGATGATTCAGCTGGAGGCATCCTGTTCTTCTCAACATGCAGGAGAAAGAGAGAAGACTTTACCTTGTTTGTGCCTGCACCAATACTCCCCGGGGAGTGTACATACAGCTATGCTGCAGTGCACACAGCAGTTGTTTGTGTGCTTTGGAGACAGACTGGACAACAAGCCTCTTTCAAAACACATGCGGGCTTCGTGGGTTTGTGAAAACACCTCACTCACCAGCCTGTGTGTACATGGACATGGGCCCTCTAGCTGCTTTACATGAGCACCATCCAAAGAGAGTGGCAGCATCAGTGGCTTTATGCCGAGCAAAGATAGAAAGCAAACAACCTGACAAACCACTTAATTCCTGCCGTCATTAATATTTGTTTTGCTCGCTGAACAAGCTGAGACCACAGCGTTGATGTTTTATTGCCCTTTAAAGTTGTTATGGCCAACGTCTAAGCAAACAGTTGCATATTTACATGTCTAGCAGATAGGGAGCAACATTAGCATCCATTGTTTCGGGCCACCTGATGATTGTGAGTCCATATTCACTTTCATTTTAGCACCCAACTGCTGAGGAAAATATCTGTCTCTTCAGCTGCAAAATGCTCCACTGTGTATAATTTTGTCCTTGGCAGGTAACGTACACTAGGTTTATCAGTGTGTCTTTGTTGAAAACAGTTGCCTGCTGTGGCTGAAAACAAGGCTGATGACTTAAAGGAAGCTAAAAATCTCCATATAGCCGAGGAGAACTGCAGAGTCTCTGTGGACTCATAAAGCTACACCTTTCACATTACAAGTAGTCATTTGATCCGTTGTTAATATAAAAAATAATTAATGAGTGCAGCTTTAAAAATGAAAGGGCCGATTTCTTCTCTGACCTCATCTCATCCAATTCACGATATAACAGAGTTCTGTTTAATTCTAATTATTCTGTTACTGCCCTCTCCTCTCAGATATCCCTCTGCCGAGTGCTGTTGTTAACCACTTTTGAATAAGTTTCAAATTGGGTTTTAACAGAGGAAATTTTTCACATGGATTCTACCACATGCACACTTGATGTGCCAGTCTTCAAAATGTTAATACATCCCCTAGTTCAAGCTGAGCAACATCCCTTTCCCATTAAGAATTATCCCATTCCGTTTACCTTTATATTCTAATGATATAGACAAAAGCTGCAAACAAGTTGGTTTGTGACACCTTCAATCCGTCACTTCACAGTTCATTAATTTAACAAGTGACCTCCTGACGGTAATAATTATGGCCAGCTGTTTAATTTGTATCCTAATATGTTTCAGCAAGGCCTTTGACACTGCGGACCGTACAGTTTTATTAGACCATTTGCGGGAGAGGTCGCCGGGTCAACACTCATGTGGTTAAAATCTCACTCTTTAACAGTCTTGTCTGTTAGAAGAAGCAATCTTATTTCCTCTGCAAATGTTAATTGTTCTGTGCCACCAGGGTTACATTGTAGGTCATATTGTTTTGGTCTGTATTTGCTCCTGCTTGATTATATACAAACTTATGATAGTTCAGTTATACTTTCTTTAACAAAGAAATGCATCAAAACTTAATTTCACTTTTGTCAGTTTTTCATTATAGGAATTAGTATGCAGAACACCTGTACAGTGACATAAGCCCCACCCATTTCAAAACAATGAGAAGAGCATAGAGAAAAACAGAAATATCTCATGTTAATTTACCACGACTGTTATAAATTTGTCAGGAGCTTTAAAGTTTAGTACAACTTAGCGAGGCTGGCAATATTGATGTCATCACTCTGGCATGTTAGCTTTAATATAAAAAGTTGCAAACTTGAATAGGCCATGATATCAACACTTGTGAATGAATTCAGCAACTGTTATTTTATTACATACAAAATCTGCTTTACTTGTTCAATTTATTTGGAGCTAGATGTTGACTGTCAACAATATTTCTCGTCAGGTGTTAAAAGACTGATGACTTGTGCCTTGAAAAATAAAAATCTCTTAACACCAATACTGTTCCTCCTGACAGTTTTCAAATAGCCATTTCTGCATTAATGTTCCTGCTCTCTCTGCAAGACGGGGAGGAAGTGGCAAACTGTCAGCAGACAGTTATGTTTAGCAAGTGCGCTAAAGAGCTCAAGCGTTAGGCGGAGTAATCAAGTCTGAAATTGATTTTAACTGGTAGCAGATTTTAAATTAAATGGGAATAAACAAATTGTCTGCTCAGTTTATTGGGTTTAACTGCAGGCCAGGAGAGGGAATGTGTGTGTGTGAATGTGTGTGTGTGTGAGTGTGTGAGTGTGTGAGTGTGTGAGTGTGTGAGTGTGTGAGTGAGTGTGTGTGTGTGTGACAGACTGATACTGCGTATCTGCGTATCTGATCATTACCTTGCAATGGGTTTGCACCGCTCACCATGTTAGGGTGAGGAACACCACATGTCTGTAGGATACGAGTCTGCGAAATACTGGCAGAGAGCATTTCCTGAGCTACACGGAGAGAAAGAGAAGCCTTTATTATCACAATCACCACAGGGATTTCCATGTATATTGTAATTGTCATTTTCGGCACAATAATCATCATCTAAACCTCTACCATAGTCATCATTGTTAGTAACATGACATTGTAATATCACCTCCTCTACAAGAGTCTGACCATGATGAAGTGCCCACATGTGACACTTCAATGTTAACAAATGTATGTCCTGTATGTTAAATAAATTACATTACTGTTAGTATGCAGATTGTGACCAGATAATGTCCATACATGACTTAAAACTGATTAATTTAGTTACTCTGAATTTTGAGACTTGATTTAAACGCACCCAAGATCCAACTTCACCGCTGACACATTGATTAATATGACTTGATGCTGGGCTGGATTGAAAAAATCACCCATCATGCTCTTTCACATCCTCATTCTAATCATAATCATTGTCAGCGTCAGATCAATATCACCCTCACCATTACCGCTGTCCTCATCAGCACCATTGTTTACTGTCCAAATACTGTCACAACAATTATCATTATTGATGTTGCCATGGCTGCAAAGTAATATTTTCATCAGAAATATTCTGAGTCAATCACTGCTGTAACTGATCATACATCATCAATTATTAGTTTAATCTATAAGATGCCAGAAAATAGTGATAAGGGGTCAGTTTCTCAGACCCCTTATGGCACCGTCAATTTGCTTGTTTTGTCTGACAAACAGTCCAAAACTCAAAGGAGGATTTTTGGCATTTTTGCTTAAATAAATAAATTAAACGATTGACTATCAGAATTGATGATGATCAATTGTTGACCAACAGCACTAGATTTATTACAGCCTTACCATCACCACCACTCACCTGCCATCATGCCATAGGTGGCCTGCTGGTTGCTGTAGTGACAGGGAGTGACTGGGTAATGTAGGCTCGGCGGTCCATTGCCAAGAGGGTTGCCGAGGGACGAGGTGGACAGATGCATGTGGGAGCGCTTGGAAGACTGACCCAGGGACAGCCCAGATGATACTGATGAAGACAAATGTGGTTACAATCTGACGGCAGAACAAAAGAACTGGAGAGATGTATTAGTTAGGATCTGAGTACAGTTCAGATTGAAATAGCTCTTACTAAAGTAATTATATTGCTATGCTATGCTATATAGCTGCTATGTATTGGCATAAGACACAATAATATATTTAAATTTGATTTCACAACTATTGGGTTCCATAAACACCATGGACATGCAGATTCTCACACACACTAAAACATTCCACTAAAAGCCCATTAAGGATCGAAGAGAGACAGAAAGAGAGAGAGAAAGATGGCTTATATTTGAGTATTTACCGAAGGCCTACATCACCCTGATATGTTAGTCTGATGATAGTGCAGACCAAACAGAGAGCGATGTGATTACAATCTGAGTTGAATGCATCTGTTCCTTAAACTAGGCTCTGGAGTGAAATGTCAGCTAGTGTAGAATGGGATGCTAATATGACTTACAAAATTGCTCTGTATGTGCGACAGATCTCCCACCTTACACAACCTTCTATAAAAGTGGTCTGAAATGAACGCATGAAGAGCAGAAAAGTATCGGCAAACCAAAACATATGCTTCCAAAACCAAGGAAATAAACCAGGAGATGTTTTGAATTGTTAGATTTATTGTGACACTGATTCACAGCTAGATTAGGACTCCTCTGCTTTACTTGCTTTTCTGGATGTTCTTCTCTACTAATACTGTATTTAAATATAGTTGAACATTGCTCTGGTCATGTCCTCTGCTAATTACATAATTATTCATGTATTCTTTTTATCCAGCTGGGTGTTCACATCAAACAGTTATGCATGCATACTGGTATTGTTAAGATGCACTCTGAGTTGTTACATCACAACTATTACGCATGTTCTACAATTCTGACTGAACAACTGAATTTTACTTATTTTTCTATTCTCTTTTAGTCGGCCACATTCCACATTTCATTCCTAGACTCTCTGGAAGACAGAAAACAAATACAGGCCAGGTTAAGATTTTATTGCAGCAAAGCAATATCCTCAAATTCCGAAAATACAGTATTGTCTGAGTAGAAAAATCTATTTACAAGATATTTTTAACCCGCTTCTATACAAATGTATTGTATGACTAATGTTCTGCATGATATAATCCAGTATATTCTAAGCTATAACAATCAGCAGGCACTAAAACCCCTGGAAGTTTTCTCCCCAATGTTCCATCGTGAAAAAGACCTTGGGGAGTTTGTCATACTGATAACATATTCTCAAAGCAATTATCCACTGAGTAGAGACAGCTGGGCTAAACCAGCTGATTAGATACATTTACATCATTTGGATCAGCTTTGAATAAATGTATTTTTCAATCCAATCCATCTTCCCAATTTCCTGAGAACACAATTGCATCTTGATAAGGAGGCATCAGCAGGGGCGGCATGATTGGGTCAAGTAGAGGTCTACAGGAGCAAATTGTAGCCCTACATTAGACATGACTCCCCTGCAGCACCCATGAGACGTCCTATATAATAAATCAATAATCAACATAAGCAAATGCCTGCAGCATGCTCTCATTCTACTCTTCGTCACATTAAGAAATGGCACAATGCCAGTAGCCTTTCTTTTTATAAATTCACAAGGCTCAACTGGATGATTGAAATAGTTATTAGACGGCTGCCTCCTTTGCAGCAAGGATTTAACATCATGTCAACATTACATCGGATATGGTCTATATCATTTAGGAACTGTAAACTTCCATTCTCCTCATACTTTGCAACCGTGAAAGGCATTTTTTTGCGAACAAATTAGGCATAGCACACAAAAAGATAATGGCACAAAAGAAAAATTGTTTGACAGAAGAGCATTTGAGCCCAGTTTACCTGCAGAAACCATGCTGTGAGCATGGGAGGTGGTTGGCAGGCAGTCACCGGCAGGGGCGTGGTGCATAAGGATTGGCAAGGGTGAGTCTCCTGCAAGTGGGGTGAAAGAGTCGGCACTAAATGCTTGGCATGCCATTCTTCTCAGGCCCCTCTCGGATGGTCCTTATCGTACACTGAAGGTTGACGTGATCCTTTAACTGGTTCCTTTTCTTTCCTCTCTTGCTTTATTTGGTCTTGTCTCCCATTGTTGCTTTCCTTGTCCTCTGTCTTTTCTTGTCTTGCCCTCTTGATATCTGTTTCCTCGCCTTCCTTTCTTGTGTCTTGTGTTTAGTCTTACTTTATCTTGCCTTCTTTCTCTGTCTCGTCTTCTTTGGCCTTCTCTTGTTCTGCCTTGTCTTTCTCCTTGTTGCGTCTTGTCTTCTTTCACCTCTGGTATTGTCTTCTTTTCTTGTCCTTTTTTCCCTGGCTCAGTCAAGCGTAGTTCTCACATCAGTCACTTGGGAATATTCAGGTAGGAAACTGTGATAAGTTACCTTTTTTCTCAAAGAGAAAAGACTGTCAGCACTTCAGCTAGAATTCTCCCATTTTTAGGCACATCTGCACCCTCACTCAAGACTCCCAGAGATGAATAATGATGAGCTTCAGGTTCAAGTTACTACCACTGGTATACTACTGGGCCTCTGCAATGCATATCCCTGTCTCTTTTTCTCTATTATAGATGCAGGTAACCAGTGTCTGTCATACCCTCAGCAATTTGCAGCCCTTGTCTACTGCAGGTATTTATATCCCACCCACCTACAACTAACCACCCCTCTCTCGACCTATGAGGCCCCCTATTTCCCATCAAGCTGCTCACCCCCACCTACCAAACCTATGTCAGTGCTGTTATTACTTGTGCTTGTCCTTAGCTGCGTTCTCCTCATCCCGTTTCCAAATCCAGGATTAGGGTACTGAGAAACCCGATCCCTTCCTCTCCTCTCTCTCTCTCTCGCTATCTCTCTGTCCTTCTCCTTGATTGCAGGGTTGTGATGTAGTTGCTATGGGAAAGTAAAGTGAACATTTAGGATGCTCATTAAAGCAACAAAGACTTTGTTTCTTTTGATAGATAATATGGTTTGGCATAAAGTGTTGCCACAAATAATCTCAAACCAATTGTTCTGCTTTGTTTTGCATATGTGTACCCCCGACCAATGCTAAACTTGACTTGGAAAATCACACTTGTTTTACCACGGACTATGAGTTGTCTTGCAAGAGCTTTTAGGTGTAAATTGGATGTTTTTTGTTGGATAGATCACCAGGAGGTCAGGGCACCGCTTTAACCCTATCCCTTTAGCCCACAACCAAAAACTTGTGTAGCATTATCTCACAGTGAGTGGAAGAAAAGGTTAACATTGTTTCGGTTTGGAGTCCATATTGTGTTGAGTGCAGAGTGCTCCAGGTAAAGACAACAGGTCTCATCAGGGATAAAGGTTAATCTGAGGAGCGTGGCCACCATGTGCGCTCTGTTGTGTCTGTTTGTGTTTGTCTTGGGCTCTGCTTTGCTATTGTTGATGTAGGTGGGCAGCAGGTGGAAAATAGCTTGTGGGTGGCAGGCACGATTTGACACGTTTAAGCATGCAGTGTAAATATGGACTAGATGCACTTTTGACAATGTCTCTCCACAAAACAGATTTTTGGTTGCTGAGTTTATAGATTCACTCAGTTGCAGGGTCACATGTTAATTGTTTTAAAAAGCCCAAAAATTCTTTTCATTTTTTGATAGCCTAGGGACTTCAGTTTGACTAATTTCCATACTGAGAGTGTGTCAAATTTGTAGGCATTACATTCCAAATATAAATCCAAATGCTGATGACAGGTAGTCACTTTTTGCCAAGTCTCCTTCAATGTGCAACCTTGAAACATGTAAATCTTAAATCACTTGTTGGATTAAACAAAACCCAATGAGACTGAACACTGATAAATAAATCCTTTGTGACAAATAGCCAAGCAAATCACAATGGACTTCTGAAATCTCATTTCAACCAAGCAGGTTTGAAATAAACAGAAATCGAATCCCCAATTTCAAGAAGACAACTGAATGTAATGGTGTGCGACAATAGAAAACAAATCTCACCAACACCAGTATCATCCTTAAAATACTTTTCTCTCTTCTTTCATTTCAGCCGACGACTCCCACTCAGGCTAAAGACCATCTTCCCTGCTGGCGAATGCAAGCTTATTTTTGCACAGAGACTGAACCACTACTGTTTTATATAAATCTGTACGCTAGTGTAAGTCTCCCAATATTTAGCAGAGTATAATTAAAATAAGGAATAATGATGATTGGAGTAAAAATTCAAGATCTTTCATACTGAACATGCAGGTTGTTTGTACCTATCCATCTCTGTGTGTACTTACATTTTCATTTTTCATTTTCTGACATTATTTTGGTGAAACTTATTATAACTGACAAGTGCAGGTAAGCCAGGTAAATCAGGTAAGGAGTAAGCGACACAGCAAGTAATGTAACTAACGTTATTTGTGGGTTAGTAAACTCGTAACATTACAGTTGCTACTGCGAAGCTAACATGCAGAGAGGACGAGGCGGTCCCAGAGATACTCACAGCTCTCCTGCTACTACAGCTAATGTCACAACAACAGCATGTCTTGCCAAAGTAAAAAGTAAGCTGAACAGACAGGTAACGGACTGTAAGTCGATTTTTGCCAAACTTGACAAAAATACGTGGATTGGATTAGAATCCCTTACCCTACCTAAGATTGACACAACACCGAAACACAAACACAGAAAATAAACTATGCTTGAGAAAATCTACCTTTAAAATGTCCCCTTTAATTTTTATATTTGACTTATTGATCAGACACATCAGTGTTGTCTCTCTCTGATATGATGAATATAGTTTGTCCGATCGCACAGGTTCTATACCCTGAATTGGCTGCATTACTTTAACATTTAGCTGCAGACAAGTACCAATATTATGATTACAAATACTATCCTTAGTCTCATTGGAACTGTTTCAGAGGTGAGTCTGCTGAAATTCAGGAAGAAACACAAAACACCAAACACATGGCCACATGTTGACCACATTATAAAATTTTAAAATACCAATAAATGAAAGCTTCAAAGACCTTGGATCAAACTTGAGTTGAGTGAATTTAGAAGAGTAATAAACAGATAATCAATGAGTGAGGGAGTGGAAAAGCACAAACCTTTCCCATGGAAAGACAAGCAGACACACACACACACACACGCATGCACACACACACACACGCACACGCATGCACACACACACACACACACACACACACACACACGAGCCTGAACTTAATTAGTGAAGAGACTATGAGTCAAAGGGGTTCCCTTAAAGCACCTGTCCTAGACCCCCCCCGCCCCCCGTTACACACACACACACACACACACACATCTACCCATAAATACAATGTTCCAATGTTGACAAATAGATTATTACTCTAATCTCTAATACAGACGATAAAAACACGTTATAACAAGACCAGAAACAGAAGTCGGCAAACACAGACATATTCCTCTCCCCACCACAAACACACAACACACACACACAAACACACACTCCAAAGACCACTGAGCCATCCACCGATGCAGTGGGAACAGAGTGCAGTGACACATTCTCACAGGTATCACATCCGTACATTCATGTACCAGGTGGACTGTGTGTGTGTGACTGTGTGAGTGTGTGTGTGTGCAGCGAGAGAGCACAGTTCAGTGACAGTGAGATGGCATCTTAGGGGGATTATTATGGTGGCCCTGAAAGCTCAGTGCACTGAACACATGAAAATAGACAGAACACAAGCAAATTAAGGAAACATCTTTACCAATTTGACAACAC
Source organism: Micropterus dolomieu (assembly GCF_021292245.1). NCBI lineage: Eukaryota > Metazoa > Chordata > Actinopteri > Centrarchiformes > Centrarchidae > Micropterus > Micropterus dolomieu. The sequence continues at coordinate 9,141,979 of NC_060156.1, read as the reverse complement.
ATGCGAGAGTGTGAAAACACAACCAAATGCATCTGATTTGCAGCGTGTTTCTGTTTTTTGTTGTGTTTTCTCACTTTGCAGCATTATTTTCCGAAATAATACACGTTTTCCTAATTTGCTAGTGTTTTGTATAATTGCATGTTTTCTTAAACTGCTATACACTTGCCAACATCATATATATATATATATGTATGTGTGTGTGTGTGTGCGCTGCTTAATACAATGTTACGACCTTTCACACCACATCAAGCACCAATAAACAAAGCACCATGACACATTTTGTATAAATTGCTTGCTAATTAGCAGTTCAGCACCCTTTAACTGCAAGACACAGCGTGTGTGCGTGTGTGCTTCTATGCATCAGTAAGTACCCAACAGTAAGTGTAGCAAATATTTTCAATACCTGTACGTACAGTATATCTCTAACCACGTAGGTGATCATTTATAATCCCATTTGTTTGAAAATTGAATTTCCCATGGACAAAGCTGAAAAGGTACTGTGTATACTTACCTTTTATAACTGATTATTTGATCACTATTACAAAGTGTTACCATATTTCACAAATTGCACAAGCAATGACACAGTTTTCAAATCGACCTTGCTATTTCTTGGATTTACAGAGTAGTAAGTAAAAACTTTGCGCATGGACATCATAAAGTGGCTTGCACTAAAACTATTTACAAAGCTATTGAGTAGTTTTGAGCTGCTTGTACAGTGTGAAGAGAAAACTGTTTCCTTCCAGATGTAAAAGAGCTCTCTCATCCAACAAACCGAACTGTCTGTCGCTTTGTGCTGCTGCCCATTTTCTTGAGTTTCTTGTGAGTTACTTGTGAAAGAACGTCATGGCTGAGTGTGGGTGTGTGCATTTTCCTTTAATAATACACTGTGAACTTTGTTGATTGACCCAGCACTACTCCAGCAAATTCTTCACATAACCAACCTTGAATTTTGTCAGAACATCCCTGTTTTTACCTAACCAAACCATGAGAGCAGAGGAAGTGGGAGTGAAACTGAGAGCTGAAAATGGCTTTTGTCTTGTTTTTGAATTTCTGCATCCATTCATTATGCAGGGATGAACCCGGAGTGAGGTTTGTTGGATGCTTGAATACATCATGGCAGAGGTCAGCTCTCCTGATGAATATCAAGCGTACCTTATGCACCGGTCCGACCACCATCTGCCCAGAGCTGCGCCTGACTCACCAACCACAGCACAAACACCGCCCAAACACATCCAAGAGGACTAATTTCATCAACATATTCAACAAACAGCAAAGGTTAGCAGTCCATATGAGTCTGCTCTCCTCGTCTCTTGCAGATTACTATCTCTCCTCATTAAGTAAATGTCAGTGTCAAATACTATCTGGTTAAATGATATTTTCCCACCTTAATTTACAGCTCTCAGTTTAGCATATTAGGACCACTTAATTTTGCTGTCATGTGTTTTGGCGATCTTCTGAGATCCTGTTTCTCCACAAATAATTTAGATTTTTTTTTCTTCTGTTTTTTCCCAGAGCAGATATACTTTTTTCAAAATCTTTTTATTGAGATTTTCAACAAAGTTCCCAGGGTTGGGCAGACATATTCCACATTGTTAGAAAATACATCAATGTAGCATTGTATAAAAACAAAAACAATGACAGTAACGACAGTAACGAAGTGAAAAGAGCAGATATACTAATACAAAATCAAGTATTATCCATCTGTTGTATAGGGAAGATGCTCTCTATAACACATTCTCATTTTCATCTATAGTACAAGAAGAAATAAGATGTGAAAGGCAGTCAAAGAAAGTCATCATTTACTTTACCTGTAGCGCTATTTAAACAAGGCAAATGTCAATCATTTTAAATAAGCAACTGAGCTTTCGGTCATGATAAGTGCTCCAAGTCTTCTCCCTTCGTTATTCATCCTTCACTGTTTGTATGAAAGGTTTTGTACAAGGTAATAAGAGAGAAAACCCATCCAATTTACCACCAAAAGTTTTCAAATGTCCTTGAAAATAGCACAATACAAGTATGGCAAATCAAATACATGCATTACCACCAACATATCCAATAATTACAGTCCACTGTAAAGAGTGAGTAATGATAGAAAAAGAAATAGCATAAACCTACTGTGAAATTCCTGCTGGAACTTTTTCCATTTCTCTTGAACCCAACAGCCACATTTCAGCCACTGAATCTCAACCGTGAGCACACACTGTCCCTTTGTTCCTTCTGAAAAACACAAACATTATTGAACTTGCTAAATATATTTATTGCACAGCATGCTGAATGTTTAAAGAGACTTTTATTTTACAATCCATATACAATTGTGGCACAGGATGAGTTTCGCCCTCTGTCTTTACATAGTCAACACTGCTGCTGGCATACTGCTCTTTGTGAATCTGTTCTTGTCATTTTTTTCTCCTCTGTTCTTTGCAGTGCTCACAGTGAAGGACAAACAATAACACAATGTTGTAGAAGGATAAGTAATTCTAACAGATAGATGACTTTATAGAAAAGGACTGACAGGAAAAAGATGACAGTGACAAATGGGTCTACGATATACCAGATATGATCAAATAATTTTAAAAAGAAAATGACACTTGTTGTGCTGGCTGTATGGGGGTAACACTGCTTTAGATTCAAAAGACATTGAAAAGTTTTGATTCAAAGGCCACTCCGAAGAGATATTTGAATCCTTAAGAAATCTGTTTTCCAAGGCTGCTTATTTTTCACTGAGAGAAAGCCATCTCAATACAAGTTCAGCAGCATTAGCCTCCTTACATGAAGCAGTCCTTTAAAATCTAGACTGTTCCTGATGCACAGTGCCATGTGGTCTTAAGGTTTGCAATGCAAAACGTTCAAATAGATGCGACATAAATGGGGTTGAGTAAAGAGTGGAACAAAGAATTGAGAAGTCTATAAAAGGAGGGACGGAATGAAAGAATGAGACATAAAGACATGTGAACAGTAGGACATGATGTACACATGCACATATGCATGTAATCTAAGCAACTTAACTCTTATCTCTTATCTCTGCAAAGGCAAAACAAAAAAAGAAATAAAATAAAATAAAAATCATACAGGATGGAGGTGGTAGCTAGGCAACAGGCACCAAGGCCTAAGTCTACAAGCTTTATGAGTTTCCATCTATCCCCTCATTTGCTGAACAAGGGCTCTGTCCTATGGGCGTCCACAAGTTGTTGGTGGATGGAAAACCATCTTTATCTGTGTATCATGCTAATTTACTGTAATAAAAACTAATTTTCCATGGGTCTGCATGAAAGAAAAAAAAAATCTGTTAAAGTGTAACAAGCATTTTTGGTTACTTTGAATGCCCTATCAAATGTAATTGTAAACATTCTCGACATGAGTTTGTCAACCATTTTCACTTGATGAGGTCTTAAAATAAGATCAAATTACTTAAAATAAGATTATTGCTAGATAACAAAACTTCACACAGGCTTGTGTAGCCACACAGGGCTTCGCTCAACCAGGTTTGGAACCTACAATCTTTAATTTGGGAGACTTGTGTGCTTACTATTGAGCCACCACGCCAACTGATGCTGTGGCTGTAACTATGGCAGTGTCAGTGTGGTGGGTTCACCATTTTGGTCCAGACCACACTATTGGATGGATTGCCTTGACATTTTGCACAAACATTCATGTTCCCCAGATGATGTGTCTGAATGACTTTGGTCCCCATCAGGTTGACTTGATTGGTTTTGAGTGAAATGGATTGCCATGAAATTTGGTACCGACACTCAAGGTCCCCAGAGGAGAATGAATCTCATGGCTGTTGATCCTCTGACTTCATCTAGAACCATCAGGTAAAAATTCCAGTTCCTGCAAAAATAATTACTTTGTTGTCCTTTGTATTTAGTGCTTAGCAAATGTCTTCATGTTAAGCATGCTTACATGCTGACGTCAGCATTTAACGTCTGAAAAACTATAGTTTTATACAAATATATTCCTTGTATAACCCTAACCCTTAACATATCCCCAAATAAAATAAAACTGCAAATTAACAAGGCAAGTGACATTTACTTGAATTACTAAGTCAAACAGCCTTGCATAGTCAGCACTAGATAATCCAATCCATACTCAGAACAAGTCAGACCAGATTTTAAATCAAAATTATCTCACTTAGAAATAGAGTAGTTGTAGTACATTTCATGACAACAAAATGAAGCCTGTGCATTCAGCTTTAAAATTTCATTTCACCGTCTGCTTCCTTCTTGTCTGCTTTTGGCTCACCTGACCGCCAGGAGGCTACAGAGCGACAAGAGAAAAAGAGAAAGACAGAGAGATGGAGAGAGAGCCTCTGTCCCCAACAACCCAGCTGTTACTTCTAAGTCCTTTTACCCCAGCTTAATGTTTTGTCTATTTCTTCAAGGCTACAGCTGCAAAAATCAACAGAGACACTATTCTCACTGCTGTCCCTCACGTCGACAGGCTTGTCTGTGTACAATTCATTACACGGAGAAATTACAGTTGGTGTTAGAGGGAAAAATCATTACACAGGTTCAGGGTATTTGTTGTTGGCAGCCTCAAGCAAAATGTATTTCAGATGATGAAAGGCTCCTGACAGTCTGACTGATAAGCTGGTTAACTTCACATTGGGTTGTTTATGTATCTGGATCCACTCAGGCTTGTGACGTACTGACAGCTGTTCACATACAATAAAAGACAATGTAATATGTGCAGGTAAAAGCATTGAAGTTAAAGTGTAGAACACGGCTCAACAAGCTTTCAGGTGCTCTCATCCCTCCCTGGCAGAGAACAATTCATACTACGGGCACGATGCAGTTGTAAAAATCGTTTACCTGTTCTATTTTGCTGAGCTACAAAGCAATGAGTGAATGTGTGAAAGACAGTGCTGTACTGCCAAGTGTGTTTCTGCTTTCACAACTGACTCTTTTCACAGTCTCCATACCTGTAACAACCTAAAAAAAACAATTTTTTATTTTTGCCTCACAGGGGCAGCGGAAAGAACTTGCAAACAACAACCTTAACATATCATCACCTTTTCAGTTAATATAGTGAGATTTTTTGCAAACAGTTGTTATTACAGATCCAGCAGTTACGGGGAACATTATCCAACTCCTGAGGGAAATATCTGGCTCTTTAGCTGCTAAAAGCTCCACTATGTTCACCTTAAAGCGCTTAAGACAAAAATATTTTTAGGCTTCCAGGTTTGCAGAATACAGAAGTATTAGCGTTTCTTCCACTTGCTCCTACTGCGTGTTCCGACTCTGCCCATAGACTTTAAATTGGGATGTTGAGCTTTTCTAGGCTGTAGCCAAGTTTTACAAATATAAACCCTCCGTGGATTTGAAGTCATGATACAAAAAGTAAATGAACTTCTTTGCAGTTATCATGTCAACAAGTTTACAGATGTCTCTTTTATAATAGTGGTCTATGGGGAAAATGTGTGTTGGGCAGCAAGGGATTTTTTCCTTGCAATACTGTGAGTGGCTTCTGGGACAAATTGTCAGCAAGGCTGAGTGCTGTACCATAGACTGTATAAAAGAAGTGGACGTAGTCATTGTGACGTTACCCATTGGTTTGTGGACTGTTGCTTTGAAGCCACCAGACTGGACCATATTTGGAGTTAGCTAGCTTGGTTGGCTAGGTGCATCGGTTATTGATGTTAACTGTGATTCTGTATGATAATTTGAAATCAAACGCAGTTCAGATGTCGTTATTGGGTTTATAGCTTGCTTCTGCCCCGCAGTGGCCAAAAACTTCAATAAACAGTGATTTAACTCCAGATTTTGTGACTTTTACATTTAAATAAAAAAGTTAACGGCACATTTACAGTTTTAGAAACATGAATCCTCCCGAAGCAATAAACCAAGTAAATTTCTTTGTTCTTGAAAAGATGAGCTTTTGAGATTCAAGCTTTTTAATTGACATGTCAATAAAAGAACTAGCTATGGATTTAGATGAAACAGTCACCCAGCCCAGGCTCAATCTGGACACATGGCATTAATTGAACCAGTTGGCTATCTCTGCCCATGACTGTCTTTGATGGTGCCATGGGGGAAGATTAAACACGAAAGGATGTCACTGACAGGCACAGGGTTTGCCACTCGTACATTGATAAGCACCAGACAAGGCAGTGCAGGACAGCTCTGGGTTTAATATGCAGGCCAGGTCTTCTCTGTAGTAACAGGAAGCATGAGAAAGCATTATATTTCTGTGTGCCGGTAGCTTTTCTCTCCTAAATTCAAAGAGCTGGCATGATAAAAGCAACACTGCAAGTAAATTAAAAGGAGTGATAATTACACAGATGATAACACAAATATCAGTAAGGAATAGGCAGCACGATCAAATTTGAAAACAATGAGTCTTCCCTCCCTCTCTCTCAGTCCCTTTCTGTGTGGTAAAGAGCAGAGCTCAGAGGCTCAGATCAAACGGTCGTGGTGATGAAAAGAGCAGGTCTCCGAGGGCTCGTAGAGAAAGGAAGGAACGAGACACAGAGATCAGAGAGAAGGACCAAATGAAGGCTAATTTGTCCTGATGATCCAGACTGTAACTAAAAAGCTTCAAAGAGTAGCAGTATGAACTCAAGATCATTGGTCAGATTGTGTGATTGTACACAGATCATCTCAACACACCACAGAAGGAGGGCCTGTGCAGTGAAATGCATCTTTTTCTTAATCATGTTACCTTTGAAGATATTTTCATATTAGTCACAGGCTTACATATTCCAACTTTCTATTGCTGTTCTCGCCTTGAACGCCACCTCCGTAAATCTGTATTTGAAAGGAACTGCTATGACTGGTTGGTATGCACTCAAGCTGCTGACAGCAAAGTGTTTAATGTTTATCAGGACACTTCAAAACTTTAATATAATGAATATGCAGCTGTGTAAATGGAGGGATTACCTCTACAATTAATATGCTTTCATTATCTATTTACTCTCATGCCAACCTTTAGCTCCACACAACACACCAATGTGTATTCTTATTAAGCTTCATGCCAGCCTTTTCCAAAACTATTAAAACAAATGGGAACAAGTTATTTGTTTACAGGCTAAAAGCTGTTGTATATCTGTATCAACTAAAGGTTAAAAACAAATAATATAACCCAAGACATATTATGTAAGATTAGGGCAATAACTGCAATGTTATTGCAGTACCATTTATAAATTTGTTCAAGCATGCTCTGTCCCACAGCATTTGGTTCATCAAAAACTGCCCATGTGGTGAAGAACACATACAGAAAATTTCACGTAAACACAAGGTAAATAATAATTAATAGTGCAATCATATGGATTCAGAGAATTATTGCTGTCTTGACTGTTATGATCAAAGTTTGTCCACTGCATTGTTTTTTGGAGAAAGATGAAAGTATGGGAATAAGTAATACACTGTGTGGTCGAGTGAAAAATACAAATGGTTGCAGAAATTGTAGAAGAGTTTATTATCTTTTTTTTGTCACAACAACCAACAATAAACACAAGGGAGTCCATCCTCCACACACACATTTGCATGCCAGTAAATGCACAATTATCAAATCAAAGGTTGGAGAAAATTGTAGCAGAAACATCAAAAGAAACAATGGATTTATTGTCATACAAATTCACATTTGTAGGTGTTTTTTTCAAACTAAGAAATGCAAGCAAGTTTATTGAAATTGAATTCTATTTTCAAGATTGTAATCTTATTTTAGGAATAGGCAAACTAAACTTCATTTGAAGATATTTTTCCAACCAAAGCTGTAGCTATCATGTAATGTTATTCAGGGACCACTGCACTTACAACCAACAACATTTTTTCTAGTCCCCAAAGGTTTTTTGTTTGTTTGTTTGTTTGTGCCTTCCTAACGTGAGTGTTTTTTTAAACTGCCATCTTTTTAGTTAAAGCTGCTCTACTTAATTTATAACAACAACAATAGTTGAAATGACTTTGTCTTTAAACTCACTGATTAGTTTTTTCTTTGGCATGCAACTGGTTGCGTTTTTAGTTCAATCTCAGCTCTCTCATTGGTGTTTCCAGACAAGCACATACTCACAAAAAAAACAGCCATATAGGAAAATTGTGCAAGCAGCTTGTATGAGCTATGGTATATACATAGTAGTACAGTGGGGGGAAAAAAATTATTTTATCTCCTGCTGATTTTGTATGTTTGCCCACTGACAAAGAAAGTCTATAATTTTAGTGGTAGGTTTATTTGAACAGTGAGAGACAGAATAACAAAAAAAGAAAGAAGAGAAATCAGAAAGATTTCTGCCGAGGTGTCTTTTATACAGGTAACAAGCTGAGATTAGGAGCACACTCTTACAGGGAGTGCTCGTAATCACGTTTGTTACCTCTATAAAAGACACCTGTCCACAGAAGCAAGCAATCAATCAGATTCCAAACTCTCCACCATGGCCAAGACCAAAGAGCTCTCCAAGGATGTCAGGGCACAAGATTATAGAACAACAAGGCTGGAATGGGCTACAAGACCATCGCCAAGCAGCTTGGTGATAAGGTGACAACAGTTGGTGCGATTATTCGCAAATGGAAGAAACACAAAACAACTGTCAGTCTCCCTCGATCTGGGGCTCCATGCAAGATCTCACCTCGTGAAGTCGCAATGATCATGAGAACGGTGGAGAATCAGCCCAGAACTACAAAGGAGGATCTTGTCAATGATCTCAAGGCAGATGGGAACATAGTCACCAAGAAAACAATGTACCATGTACCGTCTAATCTTGGGGGAGATCCTCCTTTGCTCAGTCAGGGCATTGAAAATGGGTCGTGGATGGGTAATCCAGCAGGACAATGACCCAAAACACACGGCAAAGGCAACAAAGGAATGGCTCAAAAAGAAGCACCTGGAGTGGCCTAGCCAGTCTCCAGAGAAAATCTGTGGAGGGAGCTGAAGGTTCGAGCTGCCAAACGTCAGTCTCAAAACCTTACTGATTTGGAGAAGATCTGCAAAGAGGAGTGGGATAACATCCCTCCTGAGATGTGTGCAAACCTGGTGGCCAACTACAAGAAACATCTAACCTCTGTGATTGCCAACAATGGTTTTGACACCAAGTACTAAAGCTGATGATACACGGGGCAACTTTTTGAGCAATCGTGCAGGGCAACATTGCCGTCAATGGTAATGAGTAAAGATTACAACCGTAATCTCCTTTCCCCACCACTCTGCCACCTGCCCCGCCCCGCCGCTATCTGTTTAAAACATCGTCGGACTTGCCACTAGCAAGATTGCCCAGCAACATTGCTTAAAAAGTTGCCCCGTGTATCATCAGCTTAAGTCATGTTTTGCAGAGGGGTAAATACTTATTTCACTCATTAAAATGCAAATCAATTGTTTTTCTGATTTTTGTTGTTATTCTGTCTCTCACTGTTCAAATAAACCTACCACTAAAATTATAGACTGATCATTTCTTTGTCAGTGGGCAAACGTACAAAATCAGCAAGGGATCAAATAATTTTTCCCCTCACTGTGGCTGGTGAACACAGTGGTGCATTCAGCAGCCAAAGAGCAAGATATTTCTTTTAAGTGTTGGTAGAGAGCAACATAGAGCTAAAAGAAGAGTGAGTATTGGACTTAGATTAATTAATCAAAGATGACTCCAAATCAATGCTAATATTGCTCCATGTCTGCTGGATGTGTTGGCAAATGTTTGCTTACACCTTACCCATATTAACTTTATAAGTTCATAATATGTCAGTGCTGTGTTTACACCTTTTTATACTGGCCCAAGTGGCTAAAATATAAATGAATGCAGGTTTAATGCAACTAAAGCTACTAATGATTAACAATGTCTTAAGTTAATGATACAGAATGTGGTCATATTTGAACATGTGGTATGTATATTTATGTTATAGTCACACCCCCAGCACCCAAACTCTACCATGACCTTCTCCTCAAAAGGTTTTCCAGTAAAAGGTCACTTGTCAGGAAAACATTATTGTATGTCATTTAAAGCCTTTGAACATAGACCACTGCTGTAGACTTTCTGGTGAGGACAGTCTTAATATGTTAAGGCTTATCTATGAATAGCAGTCACCTACATGTATTTTGTATAACATGTATACAAAATACTGTGTGTGTTCAGCTGATTGACTTTAATTCGCAGCTCCCGTTGTTCTCTCACACCTCTGTGCAGGCGCTTCCCTGATGTCTCATAGCATTTGCCACACTGACTAATAAAATGCTTCACCGGGGTGAGATAAGACTCGCTTGCCTTGAGAAAAAAAAAGAAGAAAAAAAAATAGACCACACACATTTTATAGACTATCCCAAAACTTAATAAGTCTCCATGGCAACAACAGATAGCACACGGCAGCAGATCACTTGTCAATCAAAACATCTCACAGAGAGAAGGGCTTGTGGATCTGAAGAAAAGCTTTAAGAGCCTCTATATGCTATAAAAGAGGGAGGAAGAGCCCCCTGGATGAGCAACAAGCAAAAATGAACATACTTTACAATTTCTACTTAATAAAAAGTGTTTCAAATTTACTCAAACTACAGTAATGTGGTGTTCCTCCACATGGCAATAAGGCCAGTTGATCGCTGCAGCATCTAGGCCAAGCAGGCATGCCATACTGCAGAACAATGCTGCCAAGACCTGAAGGAGAGCTCTAAGGCTGTACTCACATGAACAATGGTCTGAGCTGCACTTTCTCGGGTGCAGAGTCAGTCAAAAACCCCAGCTGAATGTGTCTGATCATCATTTAATTATAAACAAGAACTTTGAAATTCAAACTAAAGAAAATTCAAGACACTTATTTTAAGATGGCCCTCGTATTGTAAGTGAGGAAAGTTTAAGTTCAAATGATTGGAACTTTCAGCACAATGACGAGAGTAAAATATGAGCGGTCCTCAACATTCAACTCCCTTGCTGCAAGGTTTGGCATCACCATTCTCTCCACAAAAAACAAAATCAAGACGCCACAAAGTGATTCAGCTGGTGATCGTGTGTAAGTAGCTTCTTTGGCTTTAGCTACATAACATCAAGGCTCTGTGCAATAGGGAAATTGTTAGTATTCCTACAAGCAGCACTTAACCTGATAACCAGACTGATTTACAATTTGAATTCACCTCATTATTCAGTCTGACATCATGTTCATGTAAGCCAACTGGGCTAACATGACATGACAGAACATGAATGAATTTCCAGTCCACAAAGAAGCTGCATTAGCGGTTGCTAGAAGCAGTTGTCTATCAAGGAAATATGCACATTTAAGAATTGTTATTTCTGTGAAATGACTTACGACAACCATTTTCATGGAAATGTTTTTTGTCAACCTTTTGTCAAACTCTCTGTCTGATCTGTTTGAACTGCTGATAAAACAGGGGATGTGCAGTTTTTCAGAGGTATGGAAGATTTTGAAATGTGTAGTATCATGTAGTCACCATGTATGAGGATAGTTATAACCATGTAAAACAGGAAGGGTTCTGTAGAGTACCAGTAGATGATTTCTTAAAATAAAGTCCCACAACTGTTTGATTCACTAAAGTACCACTGAAAAATGTACATTTTTGTTTAGTTTTGTTCCTTTTTTCATTAATCATGCGACATCTGTTTTGTTCCTGATTTACAGGAAGAGTAAATCCAGGACACACTGATGGCCAGATTCATAAGCATATTTTACATATTTTTCCTGCCACGTCCTTAACACTGGCAGTTGTGCATGTTACTTATCAAACAAGTGTACCAGCCTGGAGGCACAATACCTGATGAGGTAGACTGTACATGTTGCCTCTCTCATGTAATGTATTTGCATTTGAGGAAAAGATGGGATGAAAGCCAGAAGGTTCATGCAACTTACAAGGTTCACTTTTGTGTAAAAAATTCTCTGCTTCTGAAGAGCAGGTGCAATAACAGGTTTATCAAAAATTATGATTTGGTTAGGGAAGAGGAACTTGAATTAACAGAAATATCAATGACAAAGAATGAAAGCACCAAATATCTGTGGAGCTAGGATGTATAAAAAATTACATTACACAACATCTGAGTCTTTAACAGCAAACACAGAGAGGAGTTGTAGTTTTGTCCCCATCAAATTCATCTTGATGTTCAGTGGAATGTTGCATTACTATAATCAAGCACCAGTGCTCTTTTGAGAAAACAGCAATTTGGCTGTCAGTCAATTAGAACATAGCGGCAGGTTCCAATCCTGTATTTTGTTATTACATTTAGATCACATATTGCACCTAATGCTGTTTACATTTAAACTGTTCACATACACAAATTATGAGACTGGTGTCAATAAAAACAAGTTTGAAAAGAGTATGGTCCTATTGCAAACAGCAAGAACATAAACTTAAAATATGGTCAATGCAGTACAATGAAATGAAGAAAAGAAACCCTGATGTATTCAAGTGAACTGACTATGTCCAGTACAGGTCACTGTTTCTATCTTAGCTGTAGCTCTGACAAAGAGCAGAAACACTTGAGAGCACTTGATTTACCAAAATGAGAATAAGCCCATGGCTTAGAGTGCAGGAGACTTTGAAGTGTAAACGAGGAGCGTAAAGAGGCAAGATAATTTTGAGGTTGGACAAAATTGGAAGAGAAAAGGAATGAAAGGAGAGGGGAGCTGATGTAATGTTGAGAGGAAGCGAGCCAGCAAAAGGAAGGCATCTAAGAGGATATAATGAGAGCAATGACCTGATGAAAGTGGAAGAAGGAATGTAACAAGCAGATTGCAACTGATGCCCATGTTGATATTTTTGGATGAAAAAAAATCCTAATTTTCATTTTTACTTTTTAAGTGTCCACTGAAACCAAGAACGACAATTAAAACTAACAATAATGTTTAGTTTAATTATCCATTCCAATAAGTGTCATACTGAGATGAAACAAACAAAATTGAAAACACTGCCATAAGCTGCAGTTTCTCTATTTCAGACTATGACAATGGCAGGCTGCAAAGAATAAGAAAAGCAACATTTGTTCGAGTGCTGTGGCAAAACAGCAGGCAGAACAACAATGTTGCAAGCATATTAAGGTGCATGACAAGGCAACTACCTTTAATGTTCCACAACTTATTTAAATTAAATTTAAATCATAAGCATTGGAGACTGCTCCCAAGAAGAACGACAGAATCAGTCATTTCAGCAAGTGCCCCAAAACAACAGTGGTTGTGATTATAACCATGAGGACAAGGGTCCTCAAACTTTAACAACATTATTATTATTTTAATCCAAGCCATCTTTCCCTAAACCGAACAAATTTGTTTTTAATGCCTAAACTGAACCAAACCTTATCCATAGTGTTAAAATTGTTTTCTTTTTCAACAGTGACGCAAATGATGTCACCCTGCAGACCAATGAATCAGAACAGAAAACGCTTCTTTATGTCGGTCTATAGGGCATGGACAAAAGTATTTTGTCTTTTAACTTTAAGAACTGGCTGGCTGTTTTTCTCCCTCTGTCTAATCAGTTATATAAACCAAAAAATGCAACAATCAACCTGTTGCCGGTACAAGGCAGGAACTGAATTCTTATTATATATCGATATACAGAAAAGCCATAAAACCTAAATTGAAATCTCAAAAACAACAAAACATAATAGAAAGCGTTAATCATCAGTAACCTTGCACAAATTGTTGCAAATCTTGTTCAAGAGGCTACTAAAAGCCTTGTGTATTGGCAGACCAAATTACAATACACTTTATTGTCCTGTTTTCTTTGGCTCAGTGTCACTGCATCTATCAAAAGTTATTCTATTTTACATTCAGAGTACTTGACTCATGTAGCCACATACTCATTGTAATGTTTAGCCCCATGGTGGAAGGAGGAGACATAGATTCAGAAGTTCTTCACCTGGTGCTTCAATTTATTTCTTCACTAGACACATGGAAAGTGCAGTAGTGCAAGGGTGAATTATTGCAAAAATATTATAAAATATAAAAAGCGGAAGTGAGTGACTCTCTATACCGGAAGCCCCTCCTACAAGACAAACCAAAGTTAATTGGAAATCAATCTAACAACATTATGCTACCTCAACATTCCCAAACATTTCTGGCTACATCAATACACAATATATCAACTATAAAACCAGAAATTAAATGTTAAATTCTGAACAAGCTTCTCAAAACAGAAAACTTTAGGTACTCCAGTACACCCCTCTGTACTGGCTTACATTTGGTCCATTCCGAAGCCTTCCCCCCTATAAATTACTCCAGACTCCATCACGTTTGCCACTTCGACCCAGATCCCTGCTTGAGGATAACAACAGGTGAAAGAACCATGCAAACATTTTGATGACCTTGGGTGAATCAAATAACCCGAAATAAATGACTTGAAATTAACTGTGTATGTGTTGTATTTATCTAATCATGATTTCTACTCTTTTAGTATTTCTACTCGATTAGTATTTAAATGAACTGAAATGAAATGACAAGCCATGTGTCCATTGATGCTAAAGTTAGCTTAGCATGCTAACACCAATGCTACCACTGGCTTGAAAACAGGCACCTTTTTCCAGAAATAACATTCACTAAATGAATCCGGAATAATTCCTCAACCATTTGGCCTAGATGCATAATTCTGGTCTCCTTTGAAAAGTTAGAAGCTAAGGAATATAAATCCATTATATATTAATATATTTATTTTACTATTACAGACTACGTGGAGATGCAATAAAGAAAAAATCTGATATTTTCATCCTCGTCTGTTAAAAAAAGCCATATTTTAATGCAATAAACCATCAAAACCATCATAAGCAAGCTTTTAATGCAACTGAATATCTTCTAATACACCTACAATGCAATTGTAACTGTAAATCTGATGAAAATAAACTAAAATACAACAGTTATCATACATTTTCAAATATACCAGGCGAATGTCCATATTATGGCAATATTTACTGTTAAAATGTTGACTTTTATTGGTAGATATCTTTAAAACACCTTTTCTGTCCATACAACCAAGTTCCAAATGACAAAACATTGAAATATTGATAAAAACAGTGAATATTCATTAACATTCCTGTCACCAAAAGCACTCCCATGCTTTACAGGCCTGTAGATTGAGAATGGAACATCCCACAGAGATGGGGCTTGAGCAAACCTTTAATTTGGTACCCTGCATGTCTATGTATCTTCAAGGGACCAGCCACAAAATGGCAAAAAACATTGTTTATTCTCTGCTGAAATGTCAAGAGTAGGCAGGCAGCTCGCAGGCATTGCGCAATTATCAAGAACAACATCGGCGGGTTTTGGAGTTAAAATGGCGGTACCGGGGGCATCTGTTCCAACAGGTTAAATGAAGGCATGGGGCAGCCCCATGATAGATATTCGTATTATGTACATACATTCAAGTTTAAGAACTCCAAAACAACATATGCAACATATGCATAAAACAAAATACTAACAACACATTGCACAAATCATCCATCCTAACAAAGTCCATTTGGGTACTATGGCCTTTATGTCTCTTACTATGTCTTTACTGTTTGAGATGTTAACGGAATAAAAACATGCATTTGCTTTTTAAATGATTGAGTCGCCGCTTGGTTACTCTGTTGTCTGCCAGCAGATAAAAGCTACTGGAGGAGTAGAGTCACCTTGCCAGGTAAACATGTTATTAATATGGACACCAATATACTTACAGCATACCTGATTTTTGGGAGTGTTGTGGATAACCACTGGGCTATGGTCACCTACCATCCTGGGGTTAAACCTCATCTCCTCAGTTTTCTTCACATTCAGATTGAAGTGCATCACACCACCCTACAAAATTCTCTATCTCAAAGGTGTGTATTGCTCTCATTCTGTCAGTTCATTTTCTGAATCAATAGCTCTGATGGGTTTTAAAAGCTGAACTGAAATCAACAAAAGCAGGCGTCTAAGTTTTGGTTTATTTAATAATCAGATGGGTGATCATCAGTGCCCCTCCTAGTCTATAAGTATATTGGATTTATATCTGATTTGGAAGAAACCATGTATTTCTTCAAGCATTTCATCACAACTGAAGTTAAAGCTTTCGGTGTCTAATCATTGTTGTCAATTGGACAGGGTTTCTTAAGAGCTGGTGCAATGACAGGCTTTTCCTGGAGGGCAGGGACAATCAGTCCACTGACTGTTGAGACTGACTGGAAAATAGGGCACCATACTGGAATCAATTACTCTGTTTAAGTCCTCAGCAGAAACAGAGGTGCCATCTGGGCCTGTAGACGTTTTGGTGCATACCTGACGGAAGACTGACTGGACGTTTGTGTTGGCCCAAGGTGCCAGAGTGACTTAAAATAGTCTCTTGCACAGTGTTACAGTCCTGAGTGAAACCTGAGGTAACATTCATTCAGCTCCTTGTTTGGTTCCATGTTAGTCATGGCTTTCACACAATCCCACAGTTTTTTTGGCGTTCAATTGGGTAAAACCTTGTTTGTCAAATTAATATAGTAGAGTAGAAAGTGCAGTGTTTCTTCCATAATTGTAATGATGAAGAAGTTTAAAGTAGCATTAAATGGAAATATTCAAGTAAAGAACAACCTCAGGATTGATGAGATTACTTTGATACTTTAACCCCTGTGATGTCATTCTACTAGGACTACCACCTTCCCTGTAGAAACCAATACATTATATGGATGTATTTCCTGTAGGTGTTGCTGGTACAATGGTGACATGTGTCAGCAAGGAAAGGAAGTGAGAAACCAGCTGTCACTCCACTTGCACATTCTACATCAGATCTGCTCTTGATATGTGGTTCGCCTGCAGTTGTGCTTTGACAGATTGTCACTCATTCACCGGGTTATCATCTTTGTTTAAAAAGAAGAGGTGCATGGGTGGACAGACCGGGATCAAGATGAATCAACACCTTCTTTATTTGTCGTTGCTGTGTAATGCCTTGGGTTTTAGAAAAAAAGAAAACCAACACTAGAAAGATGTTCTTGTCTTATCTTGTGAAACCTACCAAGTACTGCTTTCTGACTGTTAATACACATCATTTAATTCAGCTTGTTTTTGCACATGGCACTTTTGAATATATTTCAGACAATGAATATACTGTACATTCCCTGCAACATGTTCCTGCTGAGATGTGCTGAGCACTGTGTGGACTTAACATGAGAAGGAATCACAAATTGTAGTTTATCTGGCTGGCTTGCATCACCTCTTTCTATGAATTCAGTCACAGTATGATGTTGAACTACCCAATATTTTTCCATAGGCAACAAAAGTTTTATTTATTCTCACTAGTTGATCTACAAAGGTATGTTTACATTCAGTGTTTCTCATCATTGTGCATCCCCTGGGGCCTACTAAAGGCGTTAAATACATTTCATTCCTCAGCTGATTGACTGTGGCATGTTGCTGTGCATTAACGCCACCGACTGTCAGCAAAATAGTGTGAAATGGCTGCAGGAATGTGTGTTCTTGTGCATGCACACCATACAAACAAAATGAGAATCCAGCCGTAAAAACATCGCTCTGTAGCACTCCAACTGGTCAAAACCTCCTCCTCGATCTCACAAATTCACAGGTAAGGCTGATAAAACTAAAGAAAAAAAACTCTTTGCGTGGTGGTTTGACCTCTTGCCAGTGTCACACAACAGAGAAGGATCACAGTCAGTGGTAGAGACAGTTGGTGTTGAGCTCCAGCAGTGCAGATATAGTACACAGCAACTTGCCTCTATTCCTGGCCCAGCTTGATGATGCACGCAAACACATAAAACACACACCGACTGTGGTGTTTGTTGCTTCAATAGAAACAGAACATAAGAATGAGGAAAAGAAACCCCAATAAGTCTATAGTATACTCACCATGGACGACACATTTCAAATGCATCAGTGTCTCCTGGCATCTGGCATCTTTTTCTCACTATATCACATGATCAAACGCTTCCACCATCTGCTTGAGGCCATCTGTACAAAGCCTGGATGCCTAGAACACATCTCATTCACATACAATCCCGATTATCCCACAGTGCAACTCGTAATATCCTCTTAAGTTTCTTTAAATTTAGAAAGAATCCAATCCTTCTGTACCTGCTTGTTTTAACACTTTATTTAAGCTGTATCCTTTCGCTAAAATTCCTCCAACATATTTTGGAAACTTGGAGGTCTGCACTACTGTGCTTTGGATTGAAAGTTAAGCTAATCTGGCATTACCATCTGCCTGGTGATTACTTTATCAGGTGGGTGCCTTCCTTCACTGCCATAGCAGTGAAACAGGACAGGCCAAGAACAGTTTTAGTGTCCCACGAAGCACAACCCTTGCCACCTGCTAGCAACATTAAGTAGACCTGCACAATTCATAGTGACCTTTTATATAACTGATAGCTTTTTTATATGTTGTAATATTGAGCTATAATATAATTGTGTGTTGTGGTTGTAGAAGGACAGAGAGTGTGAAATAAAAAAAGATTTTAGTCCTACTGGTGTCATGACATAAATATTACACACATGAATGTTTCTTTTAAATCTAGTATTTAAATTGAAAATGGCATCAGGTATATCTGTACTGTAATGCATGGTTTTGTAACATATGGTCAAGAGACTATGTATTACAGCAGGTTTAAGATTTATGCTATCCATTTATTCACATATGTCTCAACCTTGCAGTCAGGACCCCACATAGGGTCTATTTACACTTACAAATCATTTCTATGACTTATGATGTTCATAACATGAATTAATGAGGTTTAAAATATATGTTTAATAGAGTTAAAAAAAAAAAAAGCTGCAAGTCTGACCACGAATCCCCAAAACTCCCTGAGTAAACCAGTGGTGCATGAGGCTACAAATCCATGGCAACAAGCTTTTACAGGGTTTCCAAAAGCAGCACAGCCTCAGCTCCAACTGTTTGTTTGGTCCATCTTCAGTCCGTATATCTCATCATCTTCCAGTGACACAGTTAGTGCACAGTCAGAAATAGTAATCAGTCCATTGACTATTGGATCAAAATACCACATCAGGTCAGAGTTGTCTGACTTTCTCTGTCCCTGATAACATTTTACAAACCACAGATTCACCAACTCCTCCAATGAGAGAAAACAAATCAAGGGTTTTCTTTAAAAGGATTGTTTGGGAGTGGGGCTGTGTGTACCTGCAGTAGATGGTGGTTGGCACTTCCCCAGTTTGGAGAAGCAGAGAGTTGTACTGGCACGAAGCTAAGCAATGTACTGCTGTGGACAGGGTCAGCAGCAAAGTGTATTTTAGCCACCAAAAAGTATTTGGAAAAAAATCAATGTCATTTCAAGTGCACTCTTTATTTACATTTTCTTTCAGCTGGCCTACTTTCAGGTGGCTAAAATATGTTTTCCTGCTGACCTTGTCCACAGCAGTACATTGCTAAGCATCAGTGTCTGTACAGCTGTCTGACACTGATTCTTCTTCAAACTGGGGATGTGCAACCGCTACCTAATACAGTTACTATGGAAAGGTTACCTCATGCCCTTTCAAAATTTCCAAACTCTCTCAAACTAAGAGAAAACCTCTACTTGTGTTTTTCACATTTAAGGAGTTGGCGAATCTGTGGCTTGAAAAATATCATCAGGTACAGAGAAAGTCAGCACCACTGACCTGATATTTTGATCCAATAATCAATTGACTGATTACTGTTTCTGACTGTGTCACTCCACTTCTCTGCAGGTAGTACACTGACTGTGAATAAGTACCTCATACAGCCCCACTTCAAAAAACCCGAACTATCCCTTTAAGGACTGTGGTGTTGAATACCAGTGGAACAATGACCAGACTGTACAAGAACTACTAAGATCTCAACCAAATACACTCTGTAAGTCCATAATGGTAGTTCATAGAATAGTTAGGTGATGTTCAATTCAATTTTATTTATATAGCGCCAAATCACAACAACAGTTATCTCACAGCGCTTTTCATAAAAGAGCAGGTCTAGACCGTACTCTGTGATATTTACAGAAGCCCAACAGTTCCCACCAAGATCAAGCACTAGGCGACAGAGGCAAGGAAAAACTTCCTTTTGAGAGGCAGAAACCTCGAGCAGAACCATGGCTCAGGGTGGGCGGCCATCTGCCTCGACC
>NC_060156.1:9109854-9122011 GCF_021292245.1 Micropterus dolomieu | reverse complement strand
AATAGGGACCTCGCACGGTCGTGCTCGGGCCCTAATAATCCGAGCAGATTCAATAGGGACCTCGCACGGTCGTGCTCGGGCCCTAAATATATAATCCGTGCAGATTCAATAGGGACCTCGCACGGTCGTGCTCGGGCCCTAATAATCCGAGCAAATTCAATAGGGACCTCACACGGTCGTGCTCGGGCCCTAAAAATAATCTTAGCAAATTCAATAGGGACCTCGCACGGTCGTGCTCGGGCCCTAAAAGAAAAAAATATATAATCTTAGCAAATTCAATAGGGACCTCACACGGTCGTGCTCGGGCCCTAAAAAAAAATATATATAATCTTAGCAAATTCAATAGGGACCTCACACGGTCGTGCTCGAGCCCTAATAATCTTAGCAAATTCAATAGGGACCTCACACGGTCGTGCTCGGGCCCTAAAAAAAAAAATATATAATCTTAGCAAATTCTATAGGGACCTCACACGGTCGTGCTCGAGCCCTAATAATCTTAGCAAATTCAATAGGGACCTCACACGGTCGTGCTCGGGCCCTAATTTTGGGGCATTTGTGATACTCAAAAAATATTTATTGTTTTACAGAAGCTCTTTTTCCAGTAATTATGGGTAAAATGCTTTTTTCACGTGATGAAAGTGGAAGTTGCAATACCTTGTGCGGCCACTACACCAAAATCACTTCACAGCCAAGCTCTGTTCCTGGGGGCTTGAGGTGTACCTCAGCTACTATGTAGCCCATTGCTATCCATGGTGGTTATGTGCATAGCCCCTGAACACACAGCTATAAATTATATTTTAAGAGACTGGCCCACAGCTTGCAGTGTCACAACAGACTTTTTATATAAGGATTTTGGAGGTGTCCATGTATCCTGCAGCTGTTTATCAGAAGTCAGACTCATATCTGTGACAAGACAAGGGCAACACATTTCTGCCTTCTGTATTAGCTTGTTTTGCAGGAAATGGAACAGTCTGATTCTGATAATTACAATAACCACAGAGTGTGTATGTCCAGCTATAAGTGGCAGTGCACTGTTAGATACTAAGAAAGAGGAGCAAAAAGCTAAAGTTACCAGGATGGGTTTGGCCTACCAATTCACAGGGACTGCTGGACTAAAAACAGGGGAATAATAGATCTTCTCATATCAAACACATATTACAGTTCTCTTTTGAGAACTTGTGTCCTTCACTATGAGACAGCCACTAAGACGACTGAAACTTGATCCCTGTGTGGAAATTAGATCGTTGCAGTAGCAAAAAAGGGATATGGTGCAGCATGAGAAGATAAGAAGTCTACAAGCACACAAAGAGAATAGAGTTATTCTCAGTGCAAACAGTAGAGATAGTACATATATATATATATTTGAATTACTTTAGCTAGACAGTAGTGAATGGAAATATGACATGTGGTTCAAGTTCCTGTTAGTTTTGAGTCATAACTCAACTATGTTACATTTATACTGTATATCTATAGAAAGAAATGTAATCCAACAGAACCTCATGGTCTTTATGTGTCAAGAAAAAAAGGTCAAGATCTGTTCATTCAAGTCTATATAGGTTGTGGGGATATTTGCTGTTGCGGTGCATTATTGGATTGTACTATATTGTAAGTACCTCATATTTAGACACATAAAATAATTATATGCTATTATATTCAAAAGAATAGAAGAAGCAAATGAATAGGTGGAAGGTCATTCAAAAGTTGTTGAGATATTTCAGGCTGAAAGACCAAAGTGATGGGCTGATTGACCGACACTGCCACACTGAGAGCCACACTGCTAGTGTAAGACATCAATTTTCCATAAGCACCTCTCCATTTTAATAGATACAACTTATACCCATTTCCATATGGGAATTACTATTTAACACTACACTGCAGCTAAAGAAGTGTTTCCATCAACTGCTGGTTCATCATCACATTGCCATCCTGAACAGCGCAGAGGAGAGGCACCATAGGATCCCCAGCCTCGTCATGGTCAGTTGTGGAGCATCATAAGGCTGCTGAAATGATGCTGATGTTGATGTGTGTGGCTCATACATACATACAGTCTGCAGCAATGCGCTTCTTGGCATCCAACTCCATGTCTGACCACTTTATTTAATTTCAGGAACCATCCCAGTTGATGAACTGACTGCATTAACAGCTGCTCCAGCCATCCACCTCTCAAAATTCCTTTTGTTTGTAACTTCACTGCCATCCTTCCTATGGAACAATATGTAAATTAGTACTCATGAAGGTTTTGCATTGACCATTTATGGTTAAAGCTGGAGGAGACTATTTATTTCACAAGCATTTTTGTTATATTTGTTATATTTCTTGAAATTCTATTTACATCTGGACAGCAATGAATAAATCAAAGGCTCTGACACAAAAGTGAATAAAATCTGGTATCTGTGGCTGTAATAAGCCAGCCTGTTTTCATCACAGGCGTCATATACCCACGCTCGACAAGCGTAGTTATTACACACTAAACGTCAATTCTGCGTGTGTAGGAGACACCCTGGGGAGACGGGAAACACTAACTAGCTAGGTAGCTAGCGAACTTTGTGTTTAAGGTGTTGACAGTCCCCCAAGGCGCCTTACCCTAGCCTTAACCATCATAGAAGTTTTTGTCTAAACCTCAGTCAGTAAATATATGCATGTCTACCTCACAGCTGATGTGCTAGCAGGTAGGGTTAGCCTCCTTGGTGTTGCAACGCAATAACAAACTGCAGCGTTTCATACCCAAGCTTTCTCACAGCCTGGGTATTTTACGCCTGAGATGTGGGTATATGCCTGCCTGTGTGCATTCTGCCTGTGCCATTCACTGCTCATAAATACGTGTTTGAGTGGCTTTTGAGGGAGACCTTAAGAAAGGGGGTAGGATTTTTTCAGTAGGATACTTTAAAAACTAGCTGTCTTTTGCTGGTTTCTCCAACGCTGCCAACCCCAGCTTTAATTGTGGGAGTGTAGTGGACAGAATATGAAGCTTGTAACTGGATTGTGATTTATAAAGGGAAAACTGAACGCAGAAATGTGGCAGTCACCATGTCTTTCTTTTGGGTAAAGGTTTGGTATGAGTCTTATGCATAGTTTTATAAATGAGGCCCCAGGTGCTGGACCTGGACCACAAAGACCCAGAAAAAGGACATACTACAAATGCACAAACAATGGCAAATTGCAAGGAACACAATTTGGAAGCTTGTCAATAAAGTTTTAAAATCAATGATTAAATTAAAGGGGCCATGTGTAACCACTACTTTTCCAAGCGCATGCTTGTGCTCAGACTAATGAGCGAGCCCAAACAGAGAACGACACTGCAGACAGCTTCACACAACATGCTGGAAACTCAGGTAAACTCCCACTGCAACGTTACAGTAATATTATTATCAGCTTGAGGTTGAACTACTCCATGATCCTTACATGGTAATGTTACACTGGCTGCATTTAGCCAACATGATACGTCGGTGTAAGCTCGCCTGACAGCTTTTCAATAACTATTTGTGCATCGATCACTAGAGAGGCTCAGCAATGTAAGCATGGATACATTTATTGGATGATAATGAAACAGTAAGCTAGACTGAAAATTATAAATGACTCCTTCTCAAATACATTCTCAAACAAATTTAGAATATTACCATTAAGAATTGATAAGGAACTACCATACCTTAAATGTTAGAAGATAAAGCATGGCTGTAATCCTCTCATGTCGGGTTTATTTCGTTTTGGCAATATTCTTCAGGTGGAGGAAGCAGAATATAGTTAGTATCATCAACAAAATCAAATGTAATATAAGAACAAAATCACACCAATATTTTACACCAGAACACAAGATTTTTTACCAGTTGACCAATCAACCCCAATCTGAAATTCAAAAATGATCAACCAGGGTATCAAGCTGTTTTTTGAGTTACAGTAATTTGCTCCCTTCTCATTTCTTTCTCCTTGCTATTTCAGTCAGTGGTGTGTGGGTGGCAGGAGTCATCCCGGCATGCCCTGCTGCACTGGTATTTACAGATTACAGGTTTTGCGGTAATCTGTAGAATGTCAGAGAATTAATATAGGAGGTAGATTGATGCCATGTGGTGCATCCTAATCACTTGCCAAGCATACTGGCAAGAGTACTTTAGCGTCTGAATCTCCCCTCCATATTTAGGAGTCACAGATGGAATAATTTCATTTGCAATGCCTGCTCCAAGTTTGAAACCTTGTTCACAACAGCGAGGGGATATGTTATGTGGGACCAATTCATTTTTACACTGTTAAATGAATATGGAGTTTAAAGGGATACCAAGGTGAAGAAATATTTTAAAAGTTGGATGGTCGGTACTGTTAATTTTAGTGTAGTGAACAGTAGAGTTTACTGATTTAACCTTAGCGGTTTTGTCCACCTTTACCTTCTTCTTTTTACGATCATGGTCCGGCTGTGCCTTTCCCTTTTCCTGTGGTGTTTAGCAGTCCTCTCCCTTAGGTTCCTTGTCTCCTGTCTCCTGTCCCCTGTCCAGAGCGTGCATCTGGTTGGGTGTGGTGCCCCAATCATCCTCCTCCTGCTGCAATCATCAACACACCTGTGTTCCATCCAGTAATCACACTCTGCAGTATATCAACCAGGGGCAGAGGCAGACATTGTAAAAATTCAGGTCTTAGCAAAATCCTAGGGGCCTCCAGGGAGATTGTTTTTCATTTACAGCAGCGATATGCGCTATTTTCTACGCCGTTTCAGATGATAGATTGCCTAAAAATCTGTACATTATTCTGGAAAAAACATGATAATTGCCCAGGGAGAAAGAAAATCACCCTATAGAGCGTACACCCTGTTCTGTATCTAATTATTCTCCAACTGTCTTTTCTCCTTTCACCCAAAAAAGAGGCAAAAATTGTCTAATGTTACTATTTTAAAGTTACATAACATAGGTATGGTAGGAATTTGGCATAAACAGCATTACTAATCTTGAAACCTATTTTTGTTATACTATACTGTAGTTGAGTTCACAGAATGAATCTTAAGCTGACAAAGCTGCTTCATTTGAATCCATGCCATAATAATCTGGGCTGCATTAATACCAAATCAAGGTTACCCAACAGTGCCAAGTAAGTGTGGTGTCCAAACCTCTGAATAGAATATTAGACCAAGAACATATACTCAGCAAACACAGTGACAGCTGGTGGCTTAATTAATATAACTGATATTAATCATTTTAGTCTCTTGTGCTAGAAGTCCAAGATGCCTGTGTGTTATTATTAAACCTGTATACTTTTGTTCAGAAGTATTGCAGTAAATATTCATGTCATTGTCATGTAAAAAGCCTAGATAAAATATTTTTGATGACACAATCATGTCTGTACCTTTTTGGTGTAGTTTAGTTCGAGTGCCACTGTGGGCACATTTTTGCAAACTTCATATTTCTGTTGATATTTATGTGACATGTAATATGAGTGTTGATGTGATAAGAGAGTGATTCAATTAATTAAATTGGCCTGTTACTTTTATTACATTTCAACCAGGACAACAACAATTTGAGAATGTGAAAAGTCTTTGACAATTAGACGCTATCATGTTAGACCACAAGAGTTTCTGTCATCTCCACTGCTGCCAGTGGTCTGTCAGCTACTAAGAAGGCTGAGCCGTGTCACATGAGATTAACATGGAGGATGTTTCTACAAATCAGATGTTTGGAGACACTTTGAATTTTTGATTTAGTTAATTTATGATAATACAGTCAAATAAAATCAATCAAAATGGTAGTTGTTTCATATGTGTCTTTAATGTATCGGATCGTTGGCAATGTATCGAGAAGCATATCGCACGACCTCAGTGATAGTGATACACATTCCTACAGTGACTACATGATTGGCATGAAATGTGTTATTTCCATAGTCCAGGGGTATTCAATTAGAATTCAAAGAGGTCCAGTTAGAGAAATATTTCCCGAAGCAAAGGTCCGGAACATCAAAACGACTAACTTGCGTTATCATTCAGTACCATAACGTATAGTTGTATCACCATATGTTTGATACAACGGACTGTCAAATCAAATAATATTTCAGTCATATTATTTCAGGACATATTTCAGTTTTCACATCAAACTGGAGAGATAATAAATAATAACTACTCTAATAATAAATTCTAAATTTAAGTAAACTAAAATAAAGTGTAGCTTGAAGTGATGAAGTGTAGTCTTAACCTATTTAATAATAAACACTCAACACATCACAGCTGTAATGCCTTCTCTTCTCTTTCATTCCCTCTTACAGAGCTACCACTTTCCTACTTTCTCTTGTTCAGTGAGAAACATGAGCTCTAGTTTGTCCTGCCAGCTAGCATTGGAGATCTATGAGATAATCTGGTTCTGAACTGCCCGTGGGAGGAATGTACATGTAAAAATCTGTACATTCTTGATTAAAAGCCATGTGAAATCTCTTTTCCCTTTTGTCTCCTCAATTCGTGTGTTTCCAAAATGTCTCTGGTGAATCTCGCGGACTCGACTCGCAAGCATCGGAATACACAGATTTGATTGGCAGAGGAGCGTCACATGAGACGATTGAAGCACATGAGATTGGTCTGTGAGTTTCCTGGGCGGCTAAACCAGTACAGTAAATGTTAGAAAAGCTGCGTGGGTTAAAATAAAAAAGCTCCATCACGAGGTAGTACTTCCCAGGCATTAGTAGACCAACCTTTGCATTAAGCATTAATTTCATGTGTTTTCATATTTCATCCTGTGCAAATAGTATACATGCCAACTCTGGGCTTACTTTGTTGTGCTGTATATTATTTAATTTACTCTAATGAGTGAAAGGTATGCTTCCTGACATCTTATATTTCAGGTTTTTTTTCATGTTGTTACACAACAAACAATAGCTCTTCTTCTGCTGTCGCCATCATGTTTTCTTTGTATGTGTGGGACGTGTCTGTGCTCTCAGACTGCTGTATGTATAGAAGCGAGTGCATGTCCGCTGTCCACATGCAAGTCGCAGCTTGGACCAGTGTAATCTACCTTGAATTGTAAGAGGGCATGTCTGGCATACATGGACAAAGAATATGTCCTCTCCAGTGCCTTCTGAAAACTCTACCAATCCTTCCTGCCATGAATGTTTCAGATGCAGATGCTGCACAGTAGTGGAACATTTTTTATAAAGTTTTTCATACATAACAGATAAACGTGAATCTGTCATTGTTCTGGAAGATGAGAATATAGTGCATTATGTTGTTGAACAAATCTTTGCATTTGCAAATATTTAAAGAATGCTAATGTGGCTATACTTGTATTCAGTCAAATCCTTACACTGGGTGTTTAAGCACGTGTATGTAAATGATGCGCTTGAGTTTTGCCTCTTTTTTGCTCGTCTGTCCTTTTCCAGGTCTAAAAGCTTTTTTTCTATTCTCATTTTTATTTACAGCATTATATATTGAAATTTATTCTGTAATAGGCAGTATATTAACTTAAACTGGTAGTTCTAAGTAAAATCATACCCCCATATCGCCAAAATGGCACGATCTTCGTTTCGTAACAAAGCTTTGACTCTGAGATTGACAGTCGAATCAGGCTCCACCCATCGAAGCATCGAATTTTCTGTAATAGGCAGTATATTAACTTAAACTGGTAGTTCTAAGTAAAATCATACCCCCATATCGCCAAAATGGCACGATCTTCGTTTCGTAACAAAGCTTTGACTCTGAGATTGACAGTCGAATCAGGCTCCACCCATCGAAGCATCGAATTTTCTGTAATAGGCAGTATATTAACTTAAACTGGTAG
Source organism: Micropterus dolomieu (assembly GCF_021292245.1). Lineage (NCBI taxonomy): Eukaryota > Metazoa > Chordata > Actinopteri > Centrarchiformes > Centrarchidae > Micropterus > Micropterus dolomieu. The sequence goes on along the minus strand of NC_060156.1, from coordinate 9,114,275 downwards.
TTCTAAGTAAAATCATACCCCCATATCGCCAAAATGGCACGATCTTCGTTTCGTAACAAAGCTTTGACTCTGAGATTGACAGTCGAATCAGGCTCCACCCATCGAAGCATCGAATTTTCTGTAATAGGCAGTATATTAACTTAAACTGGTAGTTCTAAGTAAAATCATACCCCCATATCGCCAAAATGGCACGATCTTCGTTTCGTAACAAAGCTTTGACTCTGAGATTGACAGTCGAATCAGGCTCCACCCATCGAAGCATCGAATTTTCTGTAATAGGCAGTATATTAACTTAAACTGGTAGTTCTAAGTAAAATCATACCCCCATATCGCCAAAATGGCACGATCTTCGTTTCGTAACAAAGCTTTGACTCTGAGATTGACAGTCGAATCAGGCTCCACCCATCGAAGCATCGAATTTTCTGTAATAGGCAGTATATTAACTTAAACTGGTAGTTCTAAGTAAAATCATACCCCCATATCGCCAAAATGGCACGATCTTCGTTTCGTAACAAAGCTTTGACTCTGAGATTGACAGTCGAATCAGGCTCCACCCATCGAAGCATCGAATCTTCGACTATTCGGTGTCAGCCCTACGATGTATAATTGTGTCCTCTTGTGTGTCCGTACTGTACTGTTTTATTATGTTGGTCTATTCTGTGCTCATGACATCTATTTCCTGTCTGTATTTCCTGAAGAGGGATCCTTTCTCTGGTGCTCTTCCTGAGGTTTCTTCCTTTTTCCCCCCATTAAAAAAGTATTTTTGGAGCATTTTTCCTTATCTGAATCAAGGGTCTAAGGACAGAGGATGTCGTCTGCTGTACAGAAAAGATCTGTGATGCCCGAACCTGTGAAATTCCATGGGGGTTGAATAAAACTCTGTTGAAACTCTTCAGATCTGCACACACTTCTTTCTCTTAAATATGTCAATTTGGAGAATTGCCAGGCACAATAAAAGTTTCCCCCCTGAGAAAATGCAGGTCTTGTCAAGATAATGAAGTCACAGCAAGACGTTAAGAACCATATGCATTCTTTTGGATTGGTTTAACAAAGAGAAGAGACGCGCATCCGCGCGCGCGCACACACACACACACAGGCATATGTGGTTTATAAGGTCAATGTGGTTTTTCAGTGGTTTACAGGGACCCACCTTTCCCACTGTCCAGTGAAATAAAAAGTCATGTCAAAAATTTTCATTTGATCTGCAGAAGACAAATCTCACTTAAAATACATCATTTTACTTTCAGAACATACATTTATTAAATATGTGTCATACTACAGGTTTATAGGGTCAAGACCAAATAGTGGTATATGGGAACAAGTGGGTTTACGGTGTCTGTTTACACACAACACACAAACCTAGCCATTTACTGGTCTAAGGGGACTAAAACATTACCTAGTCAATTCAATCATAATATTATACGAATGGGTGTGGAGCCCAGATGCCTCTTCCCTGGTCAACATTGCAGGGTATTTCCTGCATAGAGAAATTTTTGGCGCCCCCCAAAGAGGTTTTAGTGAGCGCCAAAGGAAAATCACCAGCGCCAAAATTATCAGAATTGGGGAAAAAAGCATTTAAAACATTCTCCTAATGTGTATTAAAAGCTAATATCAATCAACTGTTGAGCAAGCAGAACATAAACTTAAATACCTCTCCTCTCATCCACAGCGCTGTATTTTATTATTTTTTTTACACATGCTGCAGCGCTGGATTAATAAACCAGCCGCTGCGTTGGTTTGACTGCGCCTGAAGACTCCGCTACGAATCTGAGCTTGCGCTACCGGGAGTGATGACTTCCTGTTATTCCTCACAATATAAAAGTCGTTTGTGCTTGAAGTGTGCCGGTACTGTCACTTTGACATTTTACTCTTTGGCGCTCCGGGACTCTCCTCTGCCCTCTCCAGGTCAGGTTTTCTGGAGTGGGCACAACGTGATGCTCACCTGTTCCTGTTCTCTCCTCCCTGCTAATCTCCACGGGGAGATCGGGAGCCTTTCAATTCAATTAAATTTTATTTATATAGCGCCAAATCACAACAACAGTTATCTCACAGCGCTTTTCATAAAAGAGCAGGTCTAGACCGTACTCTGTGATATTTACAGAAGCCCAACAGTTCCCACCAAGAGCAAGCACTAGGCGACAGAGGCAAGGAAAAACTTCCTTTTAAGAGGCAGAAACCTCGAGCAGAACCATGGCTCAGGGTGGGCGGCCATCTGCCTCGACCGGTTGGGGTGAGAGAGAGAGAGAGAGAGAGAGAGAGATGCATGCAGCCGTGTGCAGCTGCTCCTCAGTCATTTATCGTAAACCGACCAATCACAGGAGGAGGCGGGACATTAAAAAAAGGTTGAGGCACTACAGCAAAATTTAGAAATGTTGAACTCATTCTGTATGCACAGTTTTTATTACTGACAAGTTAATTTTCATAAATAAATGAGAGACTAACCATCATGTGGAGCGCTTTTCTTGCACAATAATTTAATAACAGAAAACCACCCACAAAAATGAAACTTCTGTTTTGTCCAACTGGAATTAATAATATAGGCTACTAATGGTAAGCTATAGTAGCCTATACTATTATTTAAAATTATAATGACTATACAAAAATTTGCACTAATCAAACCTTAACCACAGTGGTGTAGGCTAATTTCAGAGAAAAGTGGGGTTTTTTTGTGAAACATCTGAATCTCAACTAATAAACTATCTGTAGGCAAATTATCCAAATTAAGTTTAACATGTAAATATATTATTATACTTACATTATACTTTTATACCTTTTACTAATCCAGTTTGTGGATATATTTTGTTTATCAAATGGTCAGAAATTAGAAGAAAATGCATAGATTTTAGTCACAAAACAACTCATTACCTTTACTGTACGCGTACCGACCATGCTTACTGTCACGCGAAGTCACCCCCCAAAGGCCCATTCTGAACCAGGAGAAACCCTGCATTGAGTCAAAGTGCTTCAGGAACACTGGACATGTGTTAGAGCTACAAAAACAATATGCCCTTGCCAGTCCCCAGATCATTATTCAGCATTATTGCTGCACTACTGAGACACAGTCACTAAGATGGCGAGACCCTGCAGGGTGTTTCCAGCCTCACGGGATATGATCTCAACCCTACTACCCAGTACAGACACCAAACCACCAAAGACACCCAGAACTGGTTTATCATCCCTCCGCTTGCACTCCCACATGTCTCAGAGCTGGAGATCAAGCAGATGCTACACACTCTGTGCAGTGGACTAGTTAGTAGTAATGTAGTAAGTTAGTACTGACTTTGGAGTGGCAAAGGATAATTATGGCCAAAATGTTTAAAATAAGCCCTGTGGTTGTTCTTGTGGAGAGAAACAGTGCCATTTTATTTAGTTAAAAGGACTTTCAAATTTCAGCACTTTGAAGCTTTTACCTGATAACCTGCTGTTTCAAGATGAAATTTTCTGTTCCATGACCTTACTTTCATCCATCTAGAGGTAACCCTAACCCCTAACCCCCTACCCTGGATGTGCCTTTTGTGCTGTGTATCAAACTTAATGACTGACCGCTACCAAGCACCACACTGAGATCAATCATAGTGTTAATACAGGACCTGGTATTTATAATGATGATACAACCTGCCAAATGTTACAAACATGCAATTAATAATAAACATTACATTAACACAGAGTCAGACTGAGCTGTCTTACCCTTTCAAAAACATCACATTTTTAAAACCGAACCTAATCATTTAGGCCAACAGGCCAGTCACTCTCGCTTAGTGATGGGTCAGACAATTTACAATGGTCACTGTTCTACAAACATATTAAAAGTTGTTAAACGCTAGGTCACCAACTGCTAATTCTTTGATTTTATATTCATATTCTTCTTTACATTTTCTGGTTCTTTACTCAGGTTGAGGACAAAACAAGACATTTGAGAACATCCTCTTGGCATTTGGGAAACAATGACATTTTCCAACCTTTATCTAACATTTTATAGACCAAACTAATTGATTAATCAAAATAATTATGGACAGATTAATTGACAAAGAAAATAATTGTTAGCTGAAGCCCTAAGACCGTATATTCCACTGATAATTTTTACATGGATGGGAATGAGTAAGGACAACGCAAGAAGTCTTTGGAGGTTCTCAGTCATCCAGGTCATAGTTATCCAAAGAAGGTCAAGGGCAACTAGACTTGGTTGAATATACTAGAAGATGTTTCATCCCTCATTCAAGAGACTCAGTTCTGAAATGACTAGTAGGCAAACTAAGCTATTTAACCTCTGTGGGGTCGTTTCCCGGGATCATCTATACCGCTGGTTCGTTAGTGCTCCTGGCTGTGGCAGGTTTTGGTTGTTAGAACCACCAGAGGCCAAGTCTGAACGACCATCGTTGGCATCTTTACCTGAGGCCAAAAGTGAACGTTTGTCTAGTTTC
>NC_060156.1:9094482-9109754 GCF_021292245.1 Micropterus dolomieu | reverse complement strand
ACATTAGCCTCTAAGCTGGGAATCTGTACTTTTGCCAGATATGACCATTTTGCCAACTCTCCTTCAGAGACAATACTGTCTGCACTTACAGGCATTTTCTTCTGCGTGAGGACTTCTGGTAGCTTATAGAAGACATTACTATCCATACTAGACACCTCCAAGTCAAACAGTAAATTTGCCGGCACGACCCTTTCCTGTCCCATGGTTTGTAACAGAAAATGTGTTTGTTTACCAGACAACCCAAGCCTTTGCATGAGATGTTCCGAACAGAAAGTGGCTGAACTGCCGGGTCCAGAAATGCATAGGTTTGTATTACTCTGCCTCCTTGGATGGATTTGACTTGGACTGGCAAGATGGAAAGGAGGCAGCGATCACTTCCGACCCCTACACGACCACAGGCTTCTTTAGATGCTGTGGTGTTAGGTCTCACAAGATCCTTAGATCGCTCTGTGTATGCATTGGCTTTGTCTCTCCTGTCAACATGAAGCACACTAGGATGTGCTTGACCGCAAATCCCACAGGTCGCACGCTTTCCACAATTGCGACTCATGTGCCCAGCACATAAACAGCCAAAGCAAAGCTCTTTCTCCTTTAGAAAGATTATTTTATCCTGGTGCTTCTTCCTTTTGAACTGTAGACATTCCTCCAAAGAGTGACTTTGCGAACAACACACACAAATTGATCTAATAGTAGAACCATTTTCTGGCAAGACAGCCTTTCTCTCTCCTAAGTCTCTTGCTGAATGTACAGGGGCAATGGTGGTGGCAAAACTATTTCCTTTAAATCTTGAGCCTGGCTGCGACTTCAGCCTGGCTGCGACTTCAGCCTGTCGACCTTAGCACCACCTGTTCCTGGTGCTGAGTCCCGAATATCACCAAACAAAGGGTCTGACAGAATACGAACATGTTTCTCAATGAATTCCACCAAATCTTTGAACAGAGCTCTACGGTCAGATGTATGCATTATGTTATGTGCCACTGACCTCCATTGCTCCCTCAGCTTGAACGGGAGCTTAGACATGACTATTCTCATGTTGCTTGTCATGTCTAACTCCTGCATATATTGTATGTTCTCCATGACATTACAGCATGAGCGCAGAAAAAGTGAGTAGGCCTGCAGTGCATTGACATCTTCTGCCCTTATAGGCGGCCACGCAAAAACCTTTTCCATATATGCAGAGGCGACCTTATACTCGTTGCCAAAGTGTTGTTTAAGCAGCTCCTTTGCTTTAACATAACCTAGATCAGCTGCCATGTGCTGACAGCTTCGTACCAGCTCCCGTGGCTGTCCTCTCGTGAATTGTTCCAGGTAATATAAACAATCACTTTGACTGACCTTATCCTCCACTACCTGCTCAAATGCTCGCATAAATGAAATATATTGAAGAGGATTGCCATCAAATAAGGGAATCTCTCTTGCCGGCAATAACATGAAGCGTTGCTGTTGGGCCAATGCAGTAGTTATTTCGGTTTGCCTTTCCATTATGGAACAGATGTTCCCCCGCTGCTGTTCCTCTACTGGCTGAGCATTGAATGAGTGGGGTCCTAAAGGTTGTGGTGGTAAAATATGATGATCGTCCATTTGAGAACCGGTCCTTTGGTTTAGCCCAGCCTGGCTTTGTTGACTAGCCTGCTGAGTTAGCCTAGCTGTAGGTTGTGAATTGCCAATTGGCAATGCCCAATCCTGGCCCTGCTGTGCTTGGTGGTGGTTTACAGGCCTGTATTCCTTTGCCATAGGATTGAGCTCAGTAACATTTGCTGTTCTTTTGCTTTTACTCATGTAAGAACTCATTCCATTAGATGTGATGCTGATGTCAGGGGCAGAGGCCAGCACTTCCAATTTGGCATTGGAGGCAGGTAGGATAGCTTCCAGCTTTTGTTGCTCTCTTCTCCTTTTTAGTTGTTGCTCCTGTTCCTCCAATGCATGCCGTTCCTTTAAAATGCAGCCTGAGCAAGCAGTGCAGCTCTTTCTGCCTCTTCCTTTATTCTTGCAGAGTTAGTAGATTTTCCACTACGAGAACTCCTCCTGCTTACTTGCTTGCTAGGAACATTTGAGACACTGTCCTCTGGCCTGATATCATCATTATCCTGCTCATCCCTTTTACCTTTTTGAGAACCTTTTTCATCCCCACATTCATCACCTTTGTTACCTTTTTTTAATTGAATAGCATTTAACCAGCGGTTTACCTCAGACAGAATTTCATCATTGCAGATCATTTTTGCTTTAAACCAAATATCATGTTTTTCCCTTTCACCCTCAGGTAATATCACCAGCAAGGAATCATGAACACATTTTATATCATCGCACAATTCAACAAGAGCACCCATTGTACATTGTACACCTTCTTTATCTCCTATTTGCATAAGCTCTTTGATTTTTTCCCTTAGCTTAGAAGCATTATTTAATTTAGCCTTCCTATCATTTTGCAGTCTTTCCAGCTTTTGTTCAAATGCTTTTGCAGTTAATGTTACAACACGTTTTTCTTTCTCTTTTAACACACCCGAACCATCTGCTTTACTGTTACATTCAGCTGATTGCGCAACAGCCTCAGCAGCTGACGCGTCTTTTTCAAGTAAACTCATAGCACGCTTGAACGTCACAACAATAACAATCAATAGTCAATGTAATTTGTTTTCAACTACAAAGTTACTGTTCAGTTCTTTCTTCACCAATGCATTGGAATTTTTACGCCCTGGTAAGTATGTTAGTGTGCACACAACTTATGAATGGCCATTCAATTACTTTGTAGCGCTACAACATACCTCACGTGGGGCGCCTTGTAGATGAAGAACCGTCTCACGATGTCCTCACATTGGTGAATGATGAAAGAAGTTTATCGTTGTCCTCAAACAGTTGAGTAGATTGGTTCCGGGCTGGCTGAGCACCGCCGCGTCATATCACCGATGCTGGGCTAAGCGGGTAATCTCCCCGCTGACTCCGTTTCAGCCTGTCCTCTCGCCGGGTTCCGATGTGTAACACAGCCGGACAGATACACGATGACTTGATGAGTAGCTTTCAGATGTCCCCTTTCCAGTGGCCACTCCGCATGTCTTTAACGGTGAACATCTAACTCCACACGCGACGATCTTCCCGCTTCATAAAAGGTAGTTTTTGACTTTGTGTAACCGCTAAGCTTAAAACAGCCGAGGGTTATGCAGAGGGTTAAAGTGGGCTATAGTTGACGCGCTTACCGTGGTCGCTTTGGCTTGATTGAGCAATGATACAACAAAGCTTAAAGTTATCTTTTCTTCTCTGTTGTGAGAGATGTTTATTGGATTTACACAAGGATTTCCTTTTCCATAACAGAACAATATTCCATCTTCACCAACAGTCACTTAACATGCATTCAACCACAGCCTCCGTCGCGTGGCGTGGTGTTCAAAAACTAGTTTGCCCTTTTCCCTCTAGCAACACCTGTCCTTGATTACAGCTAGCCTAAGTAGATAAGCCCCAATCACTATGCCATAACCCTAATGCCACCTAATGGCCAAACCTGGACATAAACATTGAAATGGCTCCTACACTTATTTCCTTCCCTAGGTATCTACCCCATTGATGTGATATGTACTGTGAGCTCTTACTAGTATTTATTGCTGCTCTTACTAGTCGGTAACTTACTAGTTACCGTCTGAGACGGGAACGTTGAAGTAACAGAGCCTGAACATGTCTGGAGAAAAGCCACAGCCTACATGCAGGTGTTTCTGCGTTTATTGTGGTATTTCTGTATGAAAGTGGTTGTGTTTCGGATTCTGCTCGCTCATGAGTTCAAGCGGGCACGCGTACGAGCACACACCTGGTTGCCATCTTAAAACCGCACCGCTAGTCGCCGCTGAAAACTACATAATTCCCCTTTAAATGCTGAGGTTTCCACATACATTGTATGCATGTCTTGAAACAGTGGTTTGAAAGTACAAGTTTGTGTTTGTCGTGTGTTTGTTTGCAAATTGTGTGGAGTGCATTTGTAGAAATTGTAATTTGTAAAACAATTAAACAGTAGTGTCAAAATTCTGAAAACAAATGCCAAACAATCTACAGATCTAATCTGACCCTCACATGCAGACAAATCAAATCTGGTTTTCAAGCACAAGTCACTGATTTCTATTTGTGGATCATAGAGAGTTTGTTTGTGGATTTTGAATCTCTTTGTAGATCGTGTTTTGTGTTTAGAAATTGTAATATATATGTGGAGCTGCAGATTTGGGCGTTTATCATAGACTGTATAATAAACATGGACGTAGAGTCTGTGACATCACCAATAGGTTTTTGAAGAGTCGTTGTAAAGCCAGCCATGCGGCCATTAGGTGAACTTCAGTTCTTGGCATTTCACGCTGCCTTAATTTTCAGCCCCGGAGGGTGCCGCTTTGTGATAATTCTCTGTAAGGTTCATAACTACGAGAGATCCCTTTGACACTGTCACATTTTATACATTGTTTATATTATTATATTATTAAATATTTCATCAACTTTCAGAGCCAATCAAATAAAGTTCTTGCGTGACTTGTTATTGCTTTAAGTTAAAATCAAGTCAATAAAGTCAAGGAAATAATTTTTTCTGCAGATATTGCTAAATAATAAAAAAAAACAAGTTTTGATCAAAGACATTTTTTGTGTCTAGGCCTGACACTTGGAAATGTTCAGTTATGAGGCAAATGTTGGTATATGATTTAGTTTGCCTGGAATATGCTGTACTGTGGCTTGCTAATGAGCTCAGCAGAGTGTTGGAGCTAACAACAAGTCACCACAGCTATTGCTCGTGCTCGCTGCTGCAACACACAGCGTGTATGGCCAATTAGGGAAAGTGTTTTCTGTGTGAAACCATTCTGTTTTTTTGTCTCCAACTGCCTCTCTGGGAAAAACAGACAAATAAATGAGAAAGCTTGCTCATGCACGCACACTTTTACCTGCCCTATTATGGTGCAATAATGATACTTAAATCAATGCTAATTTTAAAAATGCACTAATCTGTTTAGTGTTTTATGTGTGTGCATATGTGCAAGAGTGTCAATGCATATTTGATGCCATGTGTAAAAAGCTGAATTGCTGGACTTGCTTCCACCAATGGAAATTTGTATGTGCACCATCCCCTCAGCATTGTCTTAACATCATGAAATACCATCCTAGGTCTGCACCTCTCACTTGACATTTAGACCAACCACAGACCTGAAGGTGTATATTGTACGTGAATCTGCTTTTGTTATTGAAGGGCAGAAGATCTGATATATAAAAAAAGAGATTGATTCTAATAACTTCCCCTCAGCACACATAAACACACACCTTGCCACAATCTTCTTCAGAGCACAGGAATCTCTAAGAGTGCAGCCCATTGCAAGAAATGCTGTCAGTCCCTTGAAACTGGCAATACAGCAACTACTACAACTGGTGCAACTGGGCAACATTTAGGAGAGGGGCTGCCCTACCAAGATATGAATGCACTGCTATGAACTGTAGGCATTTTTTATGAAAAAGAAAAAGAGCAATGATTCTCAGATGAATTTGCCTGGATAAATTAAGAACAAGGATTGTGCCATTTTTTCAGTTACTCATCTGGGCTTTGAAGTTTTTTTTCTGTAATTGCTAGTTGTTTCATTCCCTTTCTGGGTAATAGGCACTGTCGAAATGAATACAGGTCCGTCTGGAGTGAGACCAGAGCAGGAAGTCACTCAGGCAGAGATAATACTTCACGGCCTGAATGAAGAAATACACACTTTCTTTCTAGACACAAACCAATAATTAGAGCTCAGTATATCGGCAGACATTTTACAGTTCAGGAATGATCATCCCCTTTATCTCTGGGTTAACCATGCAACAATGAAAAGGCAATTTTTCAAGGCAATATTAAAGGTACCAAGTTGCCTTTTATCAAACAGTCGTAACTAGCACACTAACATGCTTTACACTGTGAGCACTTCCACAAAATCATCTGCCTGCTTTGCCATAAAGAGACTCTCATGTCTGCTTCTCTTGAGGAGGTTCATCTGGCCACACAGTCACAGTGACAGTGATTTAAGAGTCAACTCCCACTGAGGCAGGATAGACAACGTGCTATATTACCATACCTTTTGACAGATTCAATCACCACTGCATTCACTATAGTTTGAGAGCTGGGTACTGACGGTGGCCTGTCAGTGACAGTCATCATGAATGAATAGACAGAGAAAAGAGTGAGTCAACCACAAGGAAACAAGGAAGACATCACGCTACAGGCTGATTGAGAGAGCACAGAGAAGTGTAGTGTAGAAACACACCAACAAATGAGTCCATGGCAAAAATGTCTTGAAGATAATAATAATAATATTAAAAAATATAAAGAGGGCAAACATGGGCTTCAGCTATATACATGCATACATACATGTATATATGTACTGTGCAAAGCAGCAGGTGTGAAAAAATGCTTGAAAGTAAGAATTCTTTCAAAAATAGACATTTGCCTTCAAAACAGCATCAATTCTGACTCATTTTCCTGGCTAGACTCCATCACGTCCAGCTGTTCACTCAAAACAACAGTGGATACCACTTCACTTTGTGTTTAGTGCTAATAAGCAGATTTTAGCATGATGTATCTGAATCTTGTTTAATTACATTATCTCTACATTTCAGGTAGCCATTAGTCTCCTCTAATTTCATATGAAAAGAAATTAAAATTTGCTTGACTTGGTTAATTTGTTACATGAATATCTGCTTTTCCGTTAACACTGGCAGCCTACCTAGCCGAAGGTTACCACAGTTATTACAACATGGATACATTTTTACAACATGGAAAAAAACTTTTGATTATCATTGGACCCTTACGGACAAAAGGAATATAGATCACTGAGGAATGGACACATATTTGGACTGTATGACCACTTCAAAGTTAGAGAGTCAATACTTTTTTTGTCTCTCTTGTTTACCATGCTGATAAGTCTGAATGAAATATACTTTGGTGTTCAATGTTTCCATTAAATGAACTGAACGACTGAATTGTGGAGAATCTAACCGATCTAACAATGTGTAGTATGTCCATATTGAAAAACGTTTATGTATGACTATGCGGTTTAAGAAGCTTGCCACAAACTCAAACGGCGTGGGAGGTTTCACACATAAAAACAGACCCTGCATCTAATTGAGACTTGCGTTTATTTGTCAAAATGTGTAGCCACACCTGGCCAGTAAAAGGGACTAGACTTTTAATCGGGATTTACGGTACATGTGTTTTACAGTAAATTGGCTAAACATGTAAATCCACTGTATCATCCTCTTACAGTTGCTGAAAACACTCACAGTATAAACCTGATCCTCATATTAGAAATGTGTGGACTCTGGTAATATCCTCCAGTCCATCTCAAAGGGCACTGAATCTGTTGTGTGGGTGGAAAACTAATCATTGTTTGGCTTTTGCTTTTCTGCCTTAAATCCAATTCAAGTCTGTCACACAGGTTACACAGAGATTATACTAGTTAGTATCTGTTACATAATTTACAAGGAATAACTCTTGTGTCATATGATTACACATTATGCTTACTCACATAAATGCATGTTGTCTATATGAATAAGCATTATGTTGTGAATATACAGTACACAATGCGCTCTCTTTCTCTCTCTCTGTCTCACTTTCACATCTTTATATTTCATATTTCAAAAATGGGTTCTGGGAAGGGACATGCAATGTAATTGTACAGAGATGAAGTGAGTTTAACAGTAATTAACCAAATGGAACATAATGGAAAAAAAGCAACAGGAAGCAAAGCGGGGGGAAAAAAACTAAAACTAATTCATCAGAGATAATCAGAAAAGATATTTTAAATTGTGTGTGAGAACTGGGTTTCACTCTTACACACACCCACAGACACACACACCTATAACCCTCAATCACCATCACTTGTGCTGAGACAACGTGAGCTGCACATTTACTGCAATTTTCTGAACCACAGTTACTTTATAATGGAGGAGGAACAATAAAGGAGGGTTTGCTCACCCACTCTGCAGCTGTACAATGCAAAGCCTTGGAACTGAAGCATTCATAAAGTCTGTTTCTCAGTGTTACAGGTAGTGTACCACCACTTTATTTCTAGGAAACAGATGGTTGAGGTGATACATGTGAAAGAGTTGACATAGGATCCACAGTTCTACTGTCCTGCCATGTCTGCCTGTGACACATGTACACAAATTATATGATATCACAAACATGTTATAAAGTTGAGTGACACAAACCAGAAGGCAAAAATTCTCCAATCTCATCATCATCACTTTGAATGGCATTTGAAATGAATGTACAAGCAGAAAATACATTTGATTGCAGATGACTGCAGATTGTGTCATGTGTCTGTCAACTTCGAATAGTGATGGAATCAACTAATACATTAGTTACTGATTAACAGACATTTCAACATCTGTGTAAATTGCTCTACTTACACTGCTGTAAAGAAAATGGCTGTTTTCTTCCACAATGCAATTGCATTAATTTTATTGCAGAACATTGCTTGGGAACAGAAAGGCTGATAATCACAATTAATTTATTCTAGAATAGGCTATTTGCCAGCGGGTTGCAACAAGATTTTCCCATTTTTGTATTCAGACCTTGAGTCATTCTCTCCCTTGGCCTTAGGCTGTACTTGTGATCTTCAAAAACCAATTATTTCACAAACCTAGCAGCGATCCCTCAATAATTATGCATGTGATAAAATCCTAGTGCAGCTGCTACTCCTGATTTGGCTGATCACCGGAATTGGAGTAATGTTCCTGAATGTCCACTTCAGAGACTAGAGCCCGACCGATATGGGATTTTTAAGTCCGAAACCGATTTTGATATGTGGGGTTTTTAAAATCCAATAGAACGGATGTTCTTTTTCCCCTTATTTTAAGAAATGCAGAAATTTTTGTTATAAATAGTACGTTGAACAAAAGTAAAACAAAATATATTAAGTTAAGATTTGATAAATAAGTGTAAAATGCATAAAACTACAGAAATCTTTTTAAAGTGTCCTATTTGTAAGAAATTAGATATAATATAGAGTACTACTACTAATGAACATAAAAGTAAATAGTGTATTGTGGGAGCCAGCCAAACAGAAACTATATAAAAATACCTATGTACTACTACTACTACTACTACTACTACTAATAATAATACCTCAAATTATATCTCATGTCATTGCTATAATAATAATGATAAACAGGCTCGCATCTGCCACAATGACTACTTTCGACTATGTAGCATGTTCACATCTAGTTTATCCCTTTACCAGCACTCTGTTAATTCTATCCAAAGCTACTAGAAACCATTTCCTAACCACTACCTTGCTTCAAAAACATGTTGTCTATGATATGGTGACACAGAGAAAACGCTACTTTTGAATTAATCTAATACTACATGGCTGTCTATGAGGAGGACCTGACAATTTGAGATTTTACACTAATGTTTCACATTCAAAAGAAGAGATAATGTTAGAGAACTTTGTTAAGCAGGAAGCCGTGTTGGATTCTTGTTCGGTTCACATTTATTTACATGTCCCATTTGGTTTAATCGTTTCTGACACACCGACTGTAACTAGAGACAAGCAGCTCGCATATATATTTAGAGTATGTTAAACAATATAGTTTAACTGCTCATTAACAACATTAGCGCCCCTCCACTGATAAACATGGAATTGGGTTTGTGGCTAATTTAGCAACGGGCAGCGTTAGCTGCTGTAAGTTATATTAAATAATATTTAGAAGTAATGAACTAGGGAGAAATGAGAGGACCATTCACTAGAAGTGCTGCACTGTTTCAGAAATAATTCTACAATCACGTCTGTCAGTGTAACGTTAGCCTCTACCACTCACATTAAACATCCTGCTGTGACCCGGGAGAGTGCAGTGAAAAACGGGAGGTTGAGCATGAACGTTTTCAGGAGAGGAGAAGTGATGAAGGCTATTTAAGTCATGAATTGACGTGACAAATGAACAACTCACCATGAACACTGAGTGTGAGATCTACCAGGAGCAACTCACTGTAGCTCAGGTAAACTGCAGTCAGCTGATGTTTTGCTCTGTGGTGCTGCAGTGTGTTTTGAACAGAGGAGCTGCAGCGCACTCTCTGGTGGGAAAACTATGCTACACTCATGACCTCAGGGAAGGATCAGACTCTCTGTTTCTTTTTGAATAGTCATACATCAGCTGTTATAAATGCTGATGCATATATATCTGTAAGTAGCTTATATTTGCAAAACAATATATCAGCCAGGCTCTGTCGGAGACCACTACAGAAATTATGCAATTCTGTTTGAAATCCACACCAAAATCCTATATGGAGGTGAGTTGTCGTCCCCTTGTTCATTAGCATCGTAAAGGGTTCTGCAACAAGCGCAAAGAGCCATTTTAGTGTATTTAAAGAGTGTACTCTGCATCAGACAGGAAGGCAGCTTCACACAAAAAACACAAACAAATTACCTACCAGCCCTCGGGTCTGCTCCTCACCAGGCACGATCTGTGCCTCCCTTATTTGATAGCTTAAATCTAAAAAAAAACATGGACAGAGAAAATTATTTTGGTGCAATTTTGCAATGACCCAGCCTCTGTTTACAGATCAGGGCAGACAGAAGGTATCAAAACCATATTAGGATGAAGCCCTTTGATCCCATCTGTAAATTGAGTATTATAATGACTGACATAAGACTGCCAGATGTGTGACGAGCAAATCTTATTTAGTGTTTCATCATAGCTGAACCTTAAAGGAATAATTTGGGAAATGCGCTTCTTTGCTGTCTTGGTGAAAGTTCGATGGAGTTTCTTGGTAATGACATTATGCCCAGGCCAAGAAACAGTCTGGCACATAACTCCATGTTAAACAGTTTTACTGTTTTTACACTTTTTACACAGGCTTTTTTACTGATTAAACCATAAGATATAACTTGATAAATAGTGAGCTTTAGAGGTGCTGAAAGGACGACTTATGGACTTTATCTTCTGTCAATATCAACCATCAGCTGCAAAAATGAATCTCCTGACAGCGCATTCAGCTCAGCAGCCTCTTTATCATCATTTCTATCTCCTCTTCTTCTTAATAGATGATTGCATTAATGTAATGTAAAATAAACACCACTCATTGACCTCAGTAGACATTTGTAGTTTAGAACAGACTTAAGGCCAAATTTGTCAGTAAGAAGTGAGCTTAATTTTAATTTGATTTCTCTTTGTAATATTTGGTCAGAGGCCAAATCTGAAAGGTAACACCAAGGGACAGCAGTGTAGACAGACTGCTGCCAGTGATCTTCTGTGCAGTCTGCAGCAGAGCAGTTATCGTACCACACTGTGATGCAGGAAGTGTGGACACTCGCCACCACACACATAGGAAGTGCCAAGACCAGCGCTCTTCAGCTTCCTCAGAAAGTAGAGGCATTGGTGAGCCTTCTTCACTTTGCTGGCTGCATTAATGCTACAGGTGAGGTTATCTGAGATGTGGACCCTCAGGTATTTAAAGCAGGGGACCATTACAACAGCTGCTCCTCTGATGTGGACAGGAGGAGAATGAAGTCCACAATCATCTCCTTAGTTTTCTTTACATTGATGGAGAGGTTGTTTACTTTGCACCAGGCCTCCAGTCCATTTCTACTCAGACTCATCACTGTGAGTGATGAGTCCCACCGCTGCCTTGTCGTCTGACACTTCACAATATGATTGCTCGGCTGCTTGGCTGGGCAGTCAGCAGTGTGTACAGTAGGGATCTCAGGACGCATCCCTGAGGGGACCGGTGCTGAGGATGATGGGGGAAGATGACATGTTGTGGAATCTAACAAAAACTCCGGTATTGTGAGTTGCACACAGATGAGTTCAGACCGAGAAGTGACAGTTTGTCTATCAGGGTTTGTGGGATGATGGTGTTAAAGTCAGAACTAAAGTCAGGAGGAGCAGTCTGACATAGGAGTCCCTTCTCTCAAAGTGTGTGAGGGCCAGGTAAACCACAGATGAGATGGCATCTGCTACTAGTGTGAGTCTACTGTGACGTGCATGGTCTTCTTCATGTGTCTCATCACCTACTGGGTCATTCAGGCATTGTCGGGACAATCGCCAGAGAAAGAGAGCTGTTAAAGATGTTAGTATGGTCCTTCACACGTCTACTGCGGTCACACAGAGGGGCAGCTCGCCTGGAGCCACTAGAGGTGTTGGAGTCCTCAAAACGAGCACAGAAGGTGTTAACAGCAATCAGGAAGAGAAAGGTCCCTGAGGCATTCTGTTGTCTCTTCTAGCGTTATCTGTGATGGTCTTCATGCCAGTCCACATGTTCTGCGAGTCACAGTCAGCTAAAGTGCAGACACAGGAATCAGGAGATTTGGACCCGGATGCAGAACACCAGGCAGAGGCAAACAGGTGAGCAAGCTTGCGATGAGAGGAGACAGATGAGGGTCAAAAACAGGTGAGCAGTCCAACACAAGGCAAACAAATCCAAACAAGGAAGCAGTTGGGGTGGAGATAATCAGGGGAGGAGGAAATAATCAGACAATCAGAAAATATTGCTGCCTCCCTGAATATCTGCAGTCAGTACATTCAAAACTATCCTTGAACATGGAGGCAGCGTCACTGGGCCACACAGTGATGGTCTTTGATGTTGGTTTTCTGGACTTCGGCAGAGGGCAGTAACAATACAGTGAGAGTGAACCAAACAGCAAAAAAACAAAAATAATGAGCCAAAAGAAGCTTAAAGTTGAGGGGATTATGAAACGTCTTTCAACTTGAGTGAAATAGTGTTGTTCTGGATGGTTATGACTCAATGAATGACCGTATGTTTTGAATGCAGCAGAGTTTCTGGTGAAAAAAAAGAGAAACTGGAGTTGCTGGTAAGTTTGGAAACATTGTGTTTGAGCTGTCACACAGAGCTGCTGCTTGTTGTCACAGCAAATGCAAGTCAGGGAAATCCTCTATTGACTGCTTTTTGCCAAAAGACAGAGACTATAAAAACACTCAAGCAAGCTTAATTTTCACCTAAATGCAGCTCGCTCATTATTTGTGAGAAAACTGACTTTCCCAACCAAAAACGAGTGCTCCACTCCACATCAGTCTACTCCTACTCTCTAAAATGTACACAGCCAATTGATAATATTTTGTTGATACTGGGATACATTTTTAAGCTTCGACGGCTATTCCCAAGTGTCTTTTAATTGCAAAAATACATGCATTCATATTGTTACACCAGCTGCTTGAGACTGTCAATTTAAATTTGATCTAAGGTAACATTTCACTGAAAAGCGTGAGTAGAGTAAAAATTATAGAAAATATATTGTGAGCAAAAGTCAATCATTCATTGCGTCTGAATTGTGTTGCCACTGTGTAGTGAGTTAGAATTAAAAAGAACACTTACGTTTTCTAACTTAGTGACAACCTCATGACAATTCTATTCGATCTATTTGCTACAGAGAGACTGTGCCCAGAAGACAACTGAAGTTTGGCTAAGACCTTAAGGATACGGAGCTGATGGGAATAAAAGTCACACGAGCCAATGAACAGATTTAGAAACAAAGAATGCCAGGTGGTGGTAAATGGTTTTAACAAGCTTAAAAAAATCTACAGCAGAGAAGAAGAAAAAAAAAACGCACCTCTCTCAGGGACTATTGTCTCAAATCAGTGCTCTATGTTCTTGTGCCCATTATAAAATATCAATGGTAGAAGATGCCCTCATTTCCCCAATCAGTGAGTGTGAGTTTGTTTAATTGCAGTGTGAATTGTCATTGCTGTTCATCAGATTGGACTGGTATCTGTATCTGCCTCTGCTTTTTAGAACTGCCTCAGTCGTTGCCTTGATGCGAGAGTGACTGCTATTCAAACAGTGACTCATCTCCTCTCAGCTGAACAATATGCGCATTTGTGGTTGTGTACAAGTAGGCTTTTGAGCCTATGTGTTAGCATGTGTGTGGCATCAACCTCTATTATCCTATTTGTGAACCCACCCTCAGATGTGGCACTTTCTGTCGCTGCCTTTGCGTTTTCTGGCTGGACTGAGGGAGCACTGAGCGGAAGCCAAACCCACTGCAATCTGCAGTAATGTGAGGACTGGCACGGACTTTTATAGTGTCTGACAGAGTGCTTTTAGACGCCCGATACCCATGTCAATTTTTAGACTGATGCTGCCAGGACTTTTGGGCTGATACACGATATACTTATACTACACCCCTGATATACAAGTAAGCATGGGCAGTGTAACAAGCTTCTGAAACAGCTTTTGGACCATCAAAGGACACTTAAACAAGCCAGTGAAAGCCAGACTAATGAAGACAGACCCGTACATGGGTTTTGCAGCTCCATAAGGCAGAGTGACACAGGGTTCATTAAAACCTCCCACACAGTTAGTAGTAGTTAGTAAGAACAAAATGCAAACTGTTATTTAGAGGGTACATTATTTGCAGTAGTTTGGCTGCACTTGAGGAGCTGCTTATAAAGTATCTGCATGGAACAAAGGCTGGACAGGCCAGGCAACATGTGTGATAAATGCAAAGTGAGTCTTCGTGTTGTCACTGGACAAAATGCTCAGAACAGCTTTCCTTACCTTTCATGGACAGTGAGAATTTCCACTACTTATGGCCACAGAAGGTATTTAATTATACTGTAATGGGGTTCTAACAGTTTTGCTTTTATTATGTTTATATAAAAGTTTGGAGCCCAGTCTTCTTAAAAAGGCCATGCTGTTGCATGATTCACCACTTTAGTGCAGACTGAAAAATGTCATCTATTGGATGGCTTGCCATGCAATATTATACAGTCATTCCTATTCCACAGAGGATGAATCCTTACAACGACCTTACCTTTCCTCTTTAAATGAGGCCACTTGCCAGGGGGCATTTAATTTTCAATTCAATTTCAATTTTATTTATATAGCGCCAAATCACAACAACAGTTATCTCACAGCGCTTTTCATAAAAGAGCAGGTCTAGACCGTACTCTGTGATGATATTTACAGAAGCCCAACAGTTCCCACCAAGAGCAAGCACTAGGCGACAGAGGCAAGGAAAAACTTCCTTTTAAGAGGCAGAAACCTCGAGCAGAACCATGGCTCAGGGTGGGCGGCCATCTGCCTCGACCGGTTGGGGGTGAAGGAGAGAGAGAGGGAGAGAGAGAGAGAGAGAGAGAGAGCAGGAGAGGAATAGAGAGAAAAAGAGAGGAATGTAAGGAGAGAGAGAGGGGAGGGAGGCAGCCTACACAATATACACACAGAGGTACAGACAGTGAAGGTGATGTTGCTATAGACTAAATGAAAAATGGTACAGATATTTATAATAGTGTTAATGGTAACAATCGTAATGTTAATGATTATAATAACAATA